>NC_057710.1:32723951-32796720 GCF_004010195.1 Chiloscyllium plagiosum
ACACATTTGGATAACAAGGAGCATCTGAAATTACAGCAGAATGGCTTTGACTGAGTTTATTTTTCATCATTTAATACCAGAAGTAGGGGAGTGGCTATATTGGTTAGGAAAAATCTCTCATTTAAATTGTTGGAATGTGTTAAAAACACACGTGGGAGGTTTGTAATTCTTAAAGCCTTGATAAATGGGGAAGATATGGCATTTTAAATGTTTATTGTCTCCCAGCTCATCGTCTTAAATTCTTGGTAGATGATTTTTCTAAACTGATAAGTCTCAAGTCTCGGCACATCGTTATAGGGGGAGATTTTAACTGCCTCATGGACCCACGGTAGACAGGTTGCCTAAAGGTCCCTTGATACCCTCTGCACAAACAAAACAGTTATTGGGTTTGTGTGGGGAATTAGGATTGGTGGACGTCTGGAGGTGATTCCACCCTACATGTAGGGATTTCACGTTTCTCTCCAATCCGCACAGATGCCACACGAGGATTGATTTTTTTCTGACCCCTGCGGTAACCCTGGATCTGGTGGCATCCTGTACGATTGGTAATATTGCCATCTCTGATCATGCTCCAGTGTACCTCATGGTTAAAATTAAGGATGTTGCAGTGGATTCAAGGTACTGGCGAACGGACCCCTTTATTCCCATGAACAACAAGTTTGTGGAGTATTTCTCTAGGGAATTTCGGGCATTCCTAGACATCAACATAGGCTCGGTTGATAGCCCATCTGTTCTCTGGGAAACTGCCAAAGCTTATGCCAGAGTGTTCGTCATTTCATATTCCACAAGTAGGAAGCGGCAGAAGGGTGAGCAGCAACGTCTCCTTGAAGCACGGTTGAAGGCAGCCGAGAAGGCCTATTTTGACAGACCCTCGTTAGTGAAACTACAGAGGATTATGGCACTGCGGTCTGCACTAAATTCCGTACTCACGCAGATGGCAAAGAAGAAGCTGGCTTTTGCAAAGCAAAGGTTATACGAGCATGGTGACAAGTCAGGCAAATACTTAGTATACCTTGCCAGAAAGAGAAGTGCCCCACAAATCATTACAGTGATTAGGGAAGGGTCTGGGAACCTAACATGTGATTCTAAAAAGATTAATGTGGCACTCCAGAGATTCTACTCTAAATTATATCAGTCTGAGAATTGTGAGGAGGTGCAAGCCAAAATGGAATCCTTTTTTAGAGATCTAAAGCTCCCGGGTGTGACTCCCGAACAACAGTCCTTTCTCAATGCCCTATTATCAGAGCAAGAAGTGCAGGAAGCTGTGAAGCAGCTTCAGAGTGGAAAGACACCCGAATTCTATAAGGAATTTATAAGTATACTGTTAGGCCCGATGCTGAATATGTTTAATGATTCATACAGTCATGTTTGTCTCCCACTATCTCTGAGAGAGGCCAATATTTCACTTATCCTTAAAAAAGGGAAGGATCCGGAAGACTGTGCTTCATACAGGCCCATCTCGCTCTTAAATGTGGACTTTAAGATCCTCTCTAAGGCTGGAGACTGTGTTACCCTCTATTATTAAAGAGGATCAGACGGCCTTCATAAAAGGTCGCAGATCCTCCAATAATGTTAGGAGGCTGCTTAACGTAATTCAAGCATGCCAACAGCAGTCAATACAGGGATTGGTGATTTGTTTAGATGCAGAGAAGGCATTTGACCCAGTTGAGTGGCCGTACTTTTTCTAAACTCTCGACCAGTTTGGTCTGGGTGAAGTTTTCATAAGATGGGTAAAGGTTCTCTACAGTGCACCTCTCGCTGCGGTCATTACCAACGCGGTACGATCAAGCAATTTTAATATTTCTAGGGGCAGCCGGCAGGGCTGTCCCCTTTCACCATTACTTTTAACGTTGGCAATTGAACCTTTGGCAGAGGCCATTCGTGGGGTCTCAATATATCAACTCCAGAAGTGGGGTCAAAATTACATAAGATCTCGCTGTATGCAGATGATGTTCTAATTTTCTTGACAAATCCAGCAGTCTCAGTGCCTTGCCTGATACAATGCATTCACGCGTTTGGCATTTTTTCAGGGTATAAGATTAATTTTGCTAAATCAGAGGCTATGACTATGGGTGATCTTACGAAAGAGTTGGCTCTTGAGAGTGACTATAGATTCCCATATGGCTAGATATCGAAGCCTCCAGGCAAGGTGCCCCCTTACCAGTTTGCTGTTTTTGGACAAGGTGAGGACAGTTAGGGAATATTGCCATAACCCAACAGTCATCAATACTGTTCAAGCATGGAGGGCAATTCGGCAGAGGGAAGGTAATATTGGCAAAACATCTTTGTTTACACCTTTAGTGGGTATGCCAAGTTTTCAACCAGGTATGATAGATTCAGGATTTAAACGTTGGGCAGCTAGGGGTATATTTTGCATGGGTGATTTATTTGAGGGAGATGTAATGATGTCCTTCAATCAGTTAGTACGGAAGTACGAGTTACTTAATGGAGACCTCATTCGTTTTTTTCAAGTTAGGGATTTTATTCAAAAAAGGGACCACACTTTTGACTGATCCCTACAAATCTGTCATAGAAAGAGGGGTACTAAGGGCTAAGTGTACACTCTCTGTCAGTACTCTATATCATCAATTGGGGGGTGCCAACTCAGATGAGTCTGATCGACTCTGCAAGATGTGGGAAAGAGAGCTGGGCATTGATTTTTCTTCAGAGGCATGGGAGGATATTTGGGAGAATGCAAGGAAGATATCAATTTGCAATAGGACCTATGCTTTACAGTTGAAGATTCTCCACAGGGTCCACTTAGTCCCAGACCGTTTGTCAAAATTTAAACCAGGGGTATCTTCAGCATGCCCCAAGTGCAAGGTCTGTACGGGTACCCTTACCCATTATCTTTGGTTTTGTGACAGGTTTCAAACATATTGGAGCGCTGTGGTGGGTGCAATGGAAAGGTTTTAGGTGTAGGGGTGGAGAAGGACCCTATTTCACTCCTTTTGGGCCACCCATTGTATTTCCTGCAGACTCGCATAAGGCAAAACTTTTCAATTTTCTTACATTCTGTGCAAGGAAGAATATCTTGCTAGGTTGGATATCAGAAAACCCCCCAGGCCTGTCGGGTTGGCTGAAGATTGTTATGGAATATATTCCCCTGGATTTTTTCACAAATATGGTACACCACAAAACTGAGAATTTTTACAAGACATGGCAACCCTTTTTGAAATACCTGGACACAAATTTATCTGCCACACTAACAAGGGCTTTTATATAGCCGTAACGATTGTGTTTCATGAGTCCAATATCCAGGGAGGAGGAACTGCGATTGTATGAGTGTTTTGTTTGGCTGGGCTGAGTTATTACTATTTATTTGTTTGTTGTTAGATATTTATTTAGTTAGTTAAATAGCTAGTTTAGGGTTTTTTTAAATTTTATACTTCTCTACATTCGTATAGGAGGGTGGGTTGGGAAATTTTTTTTATTATTTGGGTTTAGTTTTGAACTATTTTTGTACTGTTTTGAATTGTTTTGTATTTGTTGTAATATTTTAAAAATCTATTTTTTCTTATTGAAAATATATTATATAAAAAAAGGCATCTGGATGGGTATATGAATAGGAAGGGTTTGAAGGGATATGGGCCGGGTACTGGCAGGTGGGACTAGATTGGGTTGGGATATTTGGTTGGCATGGACGAGTTGGACCGAAGGGTCTGTTTCCATGCTGTGCATCTCTATGACAGTATGACATGGGAAGCGATGCTTGGATGGAGGTATTGAAAGCCTATCAACGAAAAGGAATTGTGTTCAGCTTGAACTAGCGGTTTCAAGAGGTGGTGAGGAAAAACATTTGATGAACAGCCAGGAACCTTGTCTGTGCCTTTTGGATGAAGGATAGAAAAGGTTTCACTAAACCAAATAATATTTCAAAGATGTGCTGTAACCCAAATCCGTCTCTCACTCATCACATTCTTAGGAGGTTTATTGACATTCAAAAGGTCACAAATGTTTTTAATTGACACCAGAGGGGGAAATTTTCCTTTGAATAATGAAATTGTAAATACATTGACAACTCAAAGATGGTCTTCTACTCACATTGCTTCACCTTAAAAAGACACACAAAGTATTTTTTTTAAATCAGGTGTACAATTTTATTTTTCCACTTGAACATAAACTCCTCTATTTAAAAAAACACATTCTTCTTGGTTTCAGCACCCATAAGAACACCAATTTTGTGTTATTTAAATTTTGGCGTTTTTTTCATCTTATTTGCATTTATATTAAGCAAAGTGCATCTTTATTTGTCTGGTTTACACATTGCACAATACATAAATAATGCTATAAAACGTCTTCATATTTACAAGTAATATAATATATTTATATATAACATAAAATACACTTTTTTCTTTTATTAAATCTCATTACTTTTCATTGAAAGCGCCTCTGCTGAATCCGAGTCCTTTATTAACACCACTCCTATCGGTTATTGAGGAACACCTCCAGCCAGCAAGGGCAGCTGGTTATGAATTGTCTCGTGTAGCATTGGCCCCAGCCTTTTACAAAACTAATTTGGACGCTGAATCCAGACCATGGTTCGTGCGTGAAATCATGGTCGTTGGGTCTTTGCAAGGTGTAAGACTTCTCGTAATCGAAAGCCTTGATGGAATAGCCTGGGAACACTTTGTGAACAAGTAACGTCCTGGAGTCTGGGTTGTCCAGTGTGACTGACTTGATGAAGATCGGGTAGTTGCTGCGGTTGTAGACCCACACCCCGTCCGGCTCCTTACTCAGCTGGATGCCGTAGCCGATTTTGCTCCGGACTTTGGTCACCAGCTGGCTCTTGTTGTCCGAGTTTAACTGTCCCAAGCAGAATCCATTCCCGTGAGGTAGATCGTAAAAGATATCGAGGGAGGCTTCTTGGACAGTGTACAGGCGCCCCACTCGAGTCCGCTCCTCCCAGTATGCAACAACACACCAGTGCGACCGACTTCCCAGCTCCTGACTTATTCGGGAATCTATTGGAGGAAATATGGAGAAAGAAACTTTAGCAAGGTAATAAAATGACAGAAGGATTTGCTGGTTATGTTCAGGATTATAATCTGAATTTCAGTACATTCATATCAGGGCTATATTTACTAAATTACCATAGTGACTACATTCCAAAATACTTCAGTGGCTGCAAAAGGATGTTGGAACATCATGAGATTAAAAAAGGCACTACATAAATGCATATCTTCCCTTCAGCTTCAATTTCTTCTCACTGCCAAAGACAACAATATAGTGGCTGCTCTTCCACAATTCAGTGGATGCTCAAAATGTTTACAAAACCATTGTTTTTTACAACATTATGAACAGCTCAGACGGAAACGCAGAGGCAGGAAGAGAAATGTTAAATATTAAATATTTTATATATGTCAGGATTTTTCAATGTAACTAGTAGTTTTATATGACACACACACACACACAGACACAGACAGAGCTTAGCAAAGTGAGAAAGTCCTCCTATTAACCAGTGGCCTTGACAATCCAGTAATGTTTCCTTTTAATAGATGTGGTTAGGTTACTGTCATCACTGATGTATGAATGTACTAATCTCTACCAGTGTGTACTCGTACAGCAAAAGGGAAAAAAACACAAACATGGAAATGACAGCAACATAGAACCACACACACACCCAAAGCCAGATAGCAACAAAGACACGCTTCAGCAATGTGAAGCCACACATGGATCCCAAACGCCAATAGGATCCAAAACCCCTGATCGGCTTAAAAGATATCAAGAGGAGTACTCTACCATTTGAATGGCTGCAACCCCACCCCCCACACCGCGCCTCACCCCACAGAAATGTAACTGTCGATCACTTCTGCCCCTTTTCCCCAGGAGAGTCCTGCTTCAGGGAATTTGGATATCCAATAGTCCCAGAGCCCCACAAAAATGCCTGCCATTCAGGGTTACCGGGTTGGAGAGGGGGGGGGAGAGCAAGGATTAAGAGAGTGAGGAGGATAACGTTAGGGGAGGAGACACAGAAACAGGAATCCCCTCATCTCCCCAACACTACGCAGTGCAGCTAAAGCTGCAGATGTCCAACATGGCTTCCTTCCACTCAGGGAGAAACAGAAAGGTCAGTTGGGATTGAGTAATATTTCGTTGTCCACGTAAGAGCCCCCAAGAGGCTCAAGAGTGGATGGGCCACCAATAGGGTGAGGGCAGTCAGGCACAAGCACAGCTATAGGTGAGCAGCTAAAACCAGAAGCATATGATGCTGAGGATTCAACATTATATACACCTCTCCCACTTGGACTTCCCAACTTTTCGCAAAAGCAGAGCTGGCCATGTACCCTCTCTCACATGGCTCAAACTCTTGCACAGCTAGCTTCCCACGTGTTAAATTTAGACAGCTACAAACTCAGGGTGTGAACAAAATGCTGATACTATCTATGGCAACCTCCAGGCATGAATTTCCCTCTGGGAATGGGAGGCAGGAGCTGGGACCATTTCCAAGTCCACTACATGTCCCTTGGAGGAAACAGGCATTTATCAGGATTTCCATTGAGCACCCTTTTAAATTCTCATGGTACCAGGTTTCCTGCCTATTTAAGGCCACCAGTCGGGACCTTGAAATTGGGCAGCCAATTAGAGGCTGAGAAGCTGCTGTAGTCAGTAAGAAGCTAAGTGTACATCACAACAAGATGGTGCCCTGTCACTGAATGTGATAAAACATAAATTAAAAGATGATTCTTGCAGCCAGGTGACCACTACGAAGGATGATCCCTTCACTGGTTGGCCTTTGGCTGCTCCTTTACCCAGCAAGAAAGGGAGGACTCTTGGGCCGACTGCAGTGGTGTCTCCAAACCCTCTACCGCCTTTGTGTCTGCCTGCCAATTCCTGGCACTGAAACCATTCCCTGTCCATGCAGACTAGTCGTTTCTCTTTACTTTACCCAGAAGTGCTATTACACATAACTGAGTGACCTTCCCACCACTAAAATCACTGTGTCAGCTTTTTTGCATCATTAGGGATGCCTGTTAGGGAGAAAAGCAAACCGTCAAAGGTGAGGGGGCGAAGGGGTTGGGTAGGGACAGCAGGAAGATGGAATTGGAGGGGGAAATAAAGCACTATACTCCCCACAGTGCTCACCTCTCCCTCTAAAGGCATCAAAAGCATTGATGGACATGCAGAGTAATTTCAGTCAGTTTCTATTAATTGTCCTTTACAAGGTTTTTACAAAGCCCAATCAGCCTTGCATCATAGAGGGTGCTGGAAATCCTGCAGGCCCCAAGCATGCTTTTGGGAAAATGGTTGACATTATGAATGGTCAAAGAAATCAATAATTTGAGTCCTGTCCAATTCTTTCTCCCACCCTCACCAGGGCCTGAAGTTCCAGCTCACAATTTCGATGGGCCCACCTTGAAGCAGCCCTGCTAACACACAGCAACATAATTTGGGTTATGTTTACTTGGCTACTGGCAGGTTAACTTTCATCAACTCCCCCCGTACAGAACCAGCAAAGCAGGTCAAGCTAGGAGCTGTGCTGTACAAACATCTCTCCAAACAAAAGACAGTGACCGTGGGTCTATTAAAAAAGATTGTGTGGATGGTGATTTTTAAACCAGGGGGAGGTTGGACGCACAGTCCTAGTTTTGATGTACAAAAGCAGTCTGGGATTTTTTTTTTGTTTAAATTAACATGGCATTTTAGTTTAAGTTGGCTGTTTTGGGAAAGTGGGCATGCCAGAGAGAACTCACAACAGCAGAGGTAGTAACACGCCTTTAACTAACCAAAAACCTAGTCTGAATTATTAACGTCAAAACAGGGCAGACACATGAACATAAATGTTTTATGAATGTCTGGTTTATTTACAGTTTTGACTCAAGTTTTTTCTTCTGTATCTTTGGTTAATCCAACAGCCCACAGCACTGTCTCTAAATGGATGTCTCTGTGTGTTTGACACGTTGTGCATTTATTTGGCTCCATCCTAGCAGCAGGAGCTAGTCAGCAGGCAACTTTGTTGGCTTGCTCAGATTCCATGAGGCTAGAATGAGGAAGTGTTTTCCCACTCCCCGTAAACTGTACCCTTTCACCCATCGATCCCCCCATCTCAGCTGCTCCCCACCACTTACCCCACCCAACCCTTACAGTGCCCCTCATAACCCTCTCTAGCTCAGCCATGTCCAACTGAAATACTGGCAGTGATCAAAGAGCAGGAAAAGGGAAAAAAAAGAAAGAATCTGTGTCAAATTACTTCAAAAGTCTCCTTCAAAAAACACTCCATAAAACATGCACTGAAATCAGTGGGGCTCTTTTCACCACCCAACCTCCGCACCCCCCACCCCCCAGTCCTCTACATTGCCCCTCAGCACACAAAACAGGAATACATTCATCTCCGAAATGAAACAAGAGAGAAAAGAAAAACAAGGACAAAAATAATCTTAACAAACACCGGGAACTTTATTCCACTCCTGAGACCTGACTGTAACCACCCGTCGCGCCAAAGAAAATCCCAGATTGGCCAGGGCGGTTTTCCTTTCATCTTCACAGCCCTGCAAACCGCCCAGTAATTTTCAGGGAGACGTCAGTGCAGCCAGTTCAGAGATTCCATTATTTGGTCGTCCCAGATGAACTGAGCTCTGGTTCTTAAAGTGGCAGTCCAAACCACCCTGTGTGCTGGATTGTAAAAATAACTCCCGCTCTCTCTCCTCCTGCTGTGGTAGGAGTCTGAGGTTTAAACTCTTCAGCATACACTTCAGAGCAGCAGAGTTCCGCATAATTACTATTTCAATTCTCACTCAGAGGGAAGCTGAGACACAAAGGGATGAGCCAAGTTAGATCGTAGCCCAGTAAATCCCAGGCAGTGGGCCCCACTTTGATTCACCTCCTGTCCCCTTCTCTCACATGGGGGAGGATTAAAAAAAAAACAGCCCCCCCCTCCGTATCTCTTTTAACAGTAATCCACACCCTCACCTTCCTGAATTCCTCAGCCCCGCAGTCTTGGGATTGGTTTAGAATCAGTACTTTACACTAAAGTACTATACTTGGGCGGCATGACGGCACAGTGGTTAGCACTGCTGCCTCACAGCGCCAGAGACCCGGGTTCATTTCCCGCCTCAGGCGACTGACTGTGTGGAGTTTGCACATTCTCCCCGTGTCTGCGTGGGTTTCCTCCGGGTGCTCCGGTTTCCTCCCACAGTCCAAAGATGTGCAGGTCAGGTGAATTGGCCATGATAAATTGTCCGTAGCGTTAGGTAAGGGGTAAATGTAGGGGTATGGGTGGGTTACGCTTCGGCAGGTCGGTGTGGACTTGTTGGGCCGAAGGGCCTGTTTCCACACTGTAATGTAATCTAATCTAATCTAAAGGATATATGCAGCATTCTGATACTAACCAGGCTCACACTGACACAGTGGCCCAAGCAGGCTTTCTGTACTGTTGGGAGTTTAGATTGAGAGTGGACTTTATTGAAACACACAAGGTTCTTAGGGTACTTGACAGGGTAGATGCGGAGAGATTTTTTTTCCCCCTGTGTGGATGTGTTAGGACAACAGGGTATTATCTCAGAATAAGGGGTCGCACATTTAAAACACAGATGAGGAAGAATTTCTACCCTGAGCATAGTGAATCTGTGGAAATCTTTACCACAAACAGCTACCCAGACTGGGCCATTAAGTATCTTCAAGGGGAGTTAGTATCTTCTGTGTGGGAATCAAGGGTTATAGGGACAAGGTAAGAAAGTGGAATTGTGGATTATCAGACCAGCCTTGATCTTAATGAATAGCAGAAAACATTTGATGGGCTGAATGGCCTACTCCTGCTTCTTGTCTTACAGATCATAGCTGAGTGTAAATCAGTAACTTTCAGAGAAGGGAGCAAATAGATGTCTATATCCTGGCGGGTAGGTATAGGACAGATATTAGGGGTAAGTTCTTTACTCAGCGAGTCGTGAGTTCATGGAATGCCCTGCCAGTAGCAGTGATGGACTCTCCCTCTTTATGGGCATTTAAGCGGGCATTGGATAGGCATATGGAGGATAGTAGGCTAGTGTAGGTTAGGTGGGCTTGGATCGGCGCAACATCGAGGGCCAAAGGGCCTGTACTGCGCTGTATTCTTCTATGTTCTATGTTCTATGTTCTATGAGTCATAGAGTCAGAGATGCACAGCACGGAAGCAGACCTTTTGGTCCAACTCGTCCATGCTGACTAGATATCCCAACCTAATCTAGTCCCATTTGCCAGCACTTGGCCCACATCCCTCTAAACCCTTCCTATTCATATACCCATCCAGATTCATATTAAATGCTGTAATTATACCAGTCTCCACCACTTCCTCTGGCAGCTCATTCCATACACGCACCACCCTGTGTGAAAATGTTGCACCTTAGTGCCTTTTAAATCTTTCCTCTCTCACCCTAAACCTATGCCCTCTAGTTCTGGACTCCCCGACCCCAGGGAAAAGACCTTGCCTATTTATCCTATCCATGCCCCTCATGATTTTATAAACCTCTTTAAAGGTCACCCCTCAGCCTCCAACGCTCCAGGGAAAACAGCCCCAGCCTGTTCAGCCTCTCCCTATAGCTCAAATCCTCCAACACTGGCAACATCCTTGTAAATCTTTTCTGAACCCTTTCAAGCTTCTCAACATCATTCCGATAGGAAGGAGACTAGGATTCCACGCAATATTTCAAAAGTGGCCTAAGTAATGTCCTGTACAGCTGCAACATGACCTCCCAACTCCTATACTCAATACTCTGACCAATAAAGGAAAGCATACCAAACACCTTCTTCACTATCCTATCTATCTGCGACTCAACTTTCAAGGAGCTACGAACCTGCACTCCAAGATCTCTTTGTTTAGCAACACTCCCAAGGACCTTACCATTAAGTGTATAAGTCCTGCTAAGATTTGCTTTTCCAAAATGCAGCACCTCACATTTATCTAAATTAAATTCCATCTGCCACTTCTCAGCCCATTGGCCCATCTGATCAAGATCCCATTGTAATCTGAAGTGACCTTCTTTGCTGTCTATGACACCTCCAATTTTGGTGTCATCTGCAAACTTACTAACTATACCTCTTGTGCTCACATCCAAATCATTTACATAAGTGATGAAAACCAGTGGACCCAGCACTGATCCTTGTGGCATACCACTGGTCACAGGTCTCCAGTCTGAAAAACAACCCTCCACCACCAGCCTCAGTCTTCTATCTTTGAACCAGTTGTGTATCTAAATGGCTAGTTCTTGCTGTATTCTATGAGATCTTACCTTGCTAAATCAGTCTCCCACAGGGAACCTTGTTGAATGCCTTACTGAAGTCTATACAGATCACATTTACCGCTCTGGCCTCATCAATCCTCTTTGTTACTTCTTCAAAAAACTCAATCAAGTTCATGAGACATGATTTCCTGCAGACAAAGCCGTGCTGACTATCACTTTAAGGCAAACGAACAAGGATCTATTTGAGCGAGTTCTCAAGCAAGACCCTGTGGAGTATATTTTAATGATTGGGAGATAGGGTTGGTACTGGTCAGCCAACACCAGCCCAATCCTGACACCAGGTGGGCATATTGCACTGTACCACACCATACCACTTGGCACCTGGCCTCCCTTGTTCCATAACATAACTGTAAATGGAGCATTTTGGTCCCACTTCAATTAGACTACTGGGTAAAAGTGGGAACAGTCTCGCAGAATGGAAACTGTGGAGGGAGGAGAGGACAGAGCATGCTTAGCTTATTTCGCAGTACCAAAGGTCTGGTCAACAGCTTGCTTCAAACTTAAAACAGCAAGATATTTTATTTCTATTGACTCTGACCTGCTTCATGGGACCTGCTAATATTATCAGGTAACATATAAAGCTGGGAGGGGTTGGTGGGGGTTGCTTGCACTTTGTAAAGCACTATCAATAAAAGAGAGGAACCACACAAAGGTCATTCTGCATGCCTGGCTGCGAGAGCCCGCTCATTCATTCCAAGAGCTGGGGGCTGGAGCTGGAACAATAAAACAAGGGGAAAGAAAGCAGGCACTGCTCCTTTTGTCTGCAAGAGCCTGTCTACAGTGAATGAGGCAGACAGCTGATTGCTGCTTCCTGCTCACATTCTTTATCCATAGGCGTATGCTACTCATCAGCCATGCAAATTACAGAGTGCAACTCTGTCTTCAGGGCAACTGCTGCACACACTTCACTCAAGTAAGTTAAACCCTTAAAGGGAGGGCGGGGGATTTACAGTTTGAGACAATTTATTTCCAGACAGAGTGTAATTGTCTTAGGAGTCTTCTTGTCCCATTTTTTTCCCTTATATTATATGGTAAATATGGATAATTATTTTATGCAATTAAAGATATAGGCATAAATTTAGTGAAGGGGCCATCCATAATTTTCATGCAAATACATTTTGCACACTTTAAAATTATTGTGCCGAAGATGACAATTATACCTGACTACTTATCTAATAGAAACTGACAGTGAACAAAATAAATAAAATGCTCTCACACGTTTCAGCCAGGAAACAGCTCTTGATCACGCTGTAGCAGAGAAAGACAGAGCTGTGTGAATGATGTATAAGCAAGATCAGGCAGCCCTGTAGTGCTCTTAATAGTCAAGTTGTCTACTAAATAATCAACGTTTAACAGTTCAAAGGTTAAGAAATGGCCCCTTTAGGACATGGCACTGGGGGCAACCAGCATTGCACTGCGTGACAGTGCCAACTGAGAGTGAGGAAGGGTGGTACCAGATTAAGAGGAAAGTAAGATGTAAATATTTTGAATACATTTCTTTTATCACTAACTATTATGTTCTATGTTACAGGATATTTGTCTGCAGCTGTCAGTTCTACCATCATGGTATTAACCCAGCCCTGTTATATAAAAGGCTCTCAGACAAATACCTTCAGCCTCTTTGGCAAGGGTGTTCCATTGCTCTTTAGAGCTAACAGATTAACTGAGATGTATTCCTGTTAAGCATTTGAACCTAGAAATTACTGTTGCCGATATTAGCATCTGAACAGTGTGACTAAATAGAACTCCCACCTCCTCCCCAACTTTAACTCAGGCAACAATCCATTAATTTGAAATGGGCTAAAGCCTTCATTAAAATACCAGACAACTATTGCTAACTGAGACAGGGCAGGAGGCAAGATTAAACATTTTAAATCCTCTGCTGTTGCCAACAAAATGGCAAAAGGTATTGAGATGGGTGGCAGGGTGCACGACTGCTGCTCCCATAACAGACTTATGGCAAAGACAAAATCATTTGTTTTTCGTAAAAATAAATGTTGTATTAGAAATGTAATAATGCTAACATCACTGCATTCCAAAGCAGTTCATGGTATGGTAAACACTTGGGAGATGTGAAGAGGTCTTACATAAACCTTCACTTAGTTACAGAAGTGCAACAGACAAGAAAACTCAAAGAACAGTTTTCACTGGGCTGGGAAGGCAGAGATACAATTATGGAACCGAACCTTATATATAAAAGAACAATTGGCTTTCTATCACATGGTAATGAAGCCTTCACACGAGGGATTGTGATACCATAACACAGCTTGATTCAACTACATGTGAAAAACATATTCAATATCTCTCTCCAATTCATACATGATTGTTTAAAATCATAACCAAGCATGGAGATGGGAAAAGCCTTTCTGCCAAGTTTCAATGACTGAATCCATTGATAAGTCTCAAGCATGTAAAATATTAAAGGGGAGGGGCAATGAAAAATAAATAACCAACGTATGATTTTTTTTTTTAAAAACATCTTCTACAGCCAAATATTATTGCGTTCCGTGAGAGTAGATGAGGTAATTGAAATAGACCGAAGAGAAGTCACACAGAAAGGGAAAAGACTGGTAATCATTTCAGTTTTGAGCAAGCGATCATTTTAGTGCTCACTGGTTTTAACTGAACATCTATGTTAGCACCCGCTTTGTAACCAGTTCAAGGCCTTCGGTAGAACGGATTCTTCCTTATTTGGGAATGTGTGTCTGCAGCTAGTGTTCTTGGTGGTAGCTTTTTGTCTTTTCCAAGATTTTACACCTAGCTAACTCGCTGGGTATCATAAAATGCCAGTACACTCTCAACAACAGCAACAGGCCAATTGCATGATTTTAGATGATATTTAACCAATAGAAATCAACATTTCTCTGTATATTAACGTGACAAAAACATTTATTTTACCAATAGTTGTCTGGTACTAGAGAATTTAGGATTACCGAAAAAAGTTTTGGTGAAGCTTTTCATCTTGAACTCAGAGATGAAGTGATACAAAGTAAAGAGAAAATAACATTTACACTACATGAGAAGAGAGTGTGGAGTGTTTGGCATGTACCTTGATGAAGGTGTTACCATAGAGTATGGTGTTTGCCACTAACAGGACATTACCATCAAGCCAAAAAGGTGTTCTGTCTATTCACACAAATGAGCAATTTGCTGTTTGAATTTGGTGTGGTGTCCGGTATGTTGGCCATATGTTCCAAAAACTGGTGGATTGTATTAAACAAACAACATATCCCTTCGGCCAACCAGCCCACCCTTGCAAAACTCACATAGTGTCCAACATTAGATGACTGGTCAACGTGCGCTGCATATTCCAGACTCTACAGTTGATTATCTTGACAATTGATTTAGAATTGTCAGTTGGGTTTGTGTGCACTGGAAGCTACACGTATTAATACAAAGGGCTCTTTCCTTTGCCAACAGAAGGAACATGCATACTCACTGTGCCTGTTTCAATCTAACAAAATAGGTGGCAGCAATTTTCAGGTTCATTTCTCAGGGCAATGACTTGACAAATCTGAATCAAACTGTCTTGCTTAAAATTTAAGCAAAGTTTGGCAGTTAACTGTCATTACTTGTTAACTGGTGCATTCGCCATGGGAACACGTCTACCAATCAGGGTCCAGCTGCAAAACAATCAGCATTCTCCTCTCATACGAATGCTGTTTTACCATTACTGTGGTGGTATTTGCTATTAGCTCTTTGCTGGTTGTGGAAGTTTTCCTCAAGTCTTTCTTCTATAATACTTCATTTTTTATACTGGAGACCCAATTCTACAATGTAATCTGTAAGCCCAACCCCTCACTCCTGTCCCAACCGAAGTTCCTTTTGTTAGGGATGATATAATTCAGTCAATGGGTTTTCACTAATATCAACAGCCCAACTCTCTGAAAATGGCACTGTGGCTTATATAGATCGATGTACAATTCTATTAAAAGCACTTCTCCTGATAAATTATATGCAGTTTACAATAGAAGTAGGGTATAAAATGTTTCATAAACACAGTATAAAATCTGTGATTTGTATGCTGTTATCATAGCTGAAGTGAACATTGCATAAATATATCGCATACCAAACGTCACACTTTTATTGAAAACTGTTGTGGTTGTAAAGGCCAGGAAATTCTGTAAATTCCAAATTCTCTTTTTCCCCATCCTCCCCCCACCTCCCATTCCCTGCCCCTTCAAATTTTCCAACCATTGGCCAACCTTACAATTTTTAACAACCTGCAGACTGTGTCCCCGTGGCATCCAAAGGGGAAAACAACACCATCCGGCAGACTGGAGACAGACAGCAGCCTGGAGAAGTTAATGATTACTTCTGTCTGGCTTTATAATCAAATCATTTCTATTCCTGATCACAAGGCTTTTCTTCCCAGACGTACCACATAGACAGAGGGAGGTTGCTGCTCGTGATACAGATCACCCACTGCTGGCATTCTCCTACTTTTAAAAAGGGTGTTAATTTGCAAACAAATTAGTCAATCTCCAACCCCACTGCCAGATCCCCACCCACCCCACCCCCAATCCACCCCCGCTGTATACACTCTCTGAGCTATTCTGACCCAAATAGCAGATTGCGAAGTAAGAACAGACAACTGTCTGTACTGTACAAGCTGAAATGAAAGCTCAGCAGGTCAGTCTGAAGGACGAAAGCACAGCTTTATTCTCCCTCAGTCTGGCTGGAGCCTCCCCTACTGCTTTTTGATCATTATTTCAATGACTCTCCAAACCTTAAAAAATGCAGATGTGATTTATCAAAATTAGAAATTTGGGATAAATAAGACGTTCGGTCAAATTCATTTCAAACAACAAGTTAATTGACATTATATAATGTTTTCAACATTATTCAGCCAATGGATTCATTACATATTTTCCACTTTCGCAAAAGGGTTCAAGCACCAGGGACACCAGTTAAAAATTAAAAGATCCAGAACTAAGAAATAAAGATCTTCTGTTTATCTGAAACCTTGTTATATCCCTCAGGACATTTCGCCGTGCTTCCCATTGGACTGTTTTCTGATAGTGCTGGCTGCATTGTTCGTTCAGTAAAATGTGACAGAAAGTTTTCATACTGCCAAGTCGTACAAGCAGCTGAACAAGTTTAGATGTTTTTGGAAGTGCAGAAGGGTATGCAAGTGGAATCTTTATATTCAAGATTGCAGAATAAGCTACCAGCAAATCGGACAGTAGAGCAATTCAAAGGGCAATGTGGTGAGCTCTTGGAGAGAAGTTTCTGGTGGGAAGGTGAGATGAATCCATGTCAAAGCAGCTACCAGACCAGTTGCTCCGCCCCTCAGGTATCCACCTCTATCTCAACATCCCATTTCAGATCCTTTCGTTGAATTTAAATTCTCCTGCTTCTCAGTGTATAAAGTCTATCAGGGAACTTTTCACCATGTCCCCTGTAGGTAAAAACAATGACTGCAGATGCTGGAAACCAGAGTCTAGGTTAGAATGGTGCTGAAAAAACATTCCTTGGATGCTGCCTGAACTGCTGTGCTTTTCCAGCACCACTCTAATCTAGACCATGTCCCCTGTGCCAATTCTGCCCCGAAACCAAAAAAGGAATCACTGGTTTGTGCCACACAATCTTTAGAATGTTTCCACAACTACACTGAACTTCTTCTCCGGCTGAGCACTGAGCTCAGCAGATCCACCAATCGTACATACTGATCCATCCTACACAGGACGTGTCACAGCACACCTTTCAATTAAAAATCTCAGTAATAATCTCAGTAACTAAATTCCAAATTAACAACCACTTCACACACCTTCCTGCCTCCCTCTTTCCTCTTACAGATTCCTGGTCTAGATCTTTAGGACCTGGTTCCACTGTCATTGAGATTGAGGGGCTGCTGTCACAGTTGTGCATCAGAATATCATCGACACACCACCGTACACTTGATCTGCTCCTTGGTTTATAGCTCAGGTCTGATTTCCCACGCCTCAGCCAGTACAACAAGAGGATCATGCCAGAGGCTTCAAAACTGAGCTAGGCCCAGAACACACCACTCTTTCCTGCACTTCAAGAAAAGGCCACTCATCAGGCCATCACATCCTTACAAGAGTTTAACTGATTGAAATCTGAAGGCAACTAACTGATTGAGTTTATCCAATCTTTCATCTCAAGAATTCCTAACCATATGTCACTTTCCAACTGGAGAAGTCTTCAGTTGCTATTCCTCTGAAGGTTTCAATTGACTTTTCATGACTCTCTGAATTACTGCAGGGGATGCTGGGATATATTCTATTTTCCCTTCTGTTACTGAGGTAGTGTATGTGATCTGTCTGAACCCATTCGTAGACAACATTGGGAGTCTAAGCAGGGCAAGAAATATATCCTCCCCAAAATCAAACCTCCCCATCGAGACCTTGTTCAGTCTACTTGACAAAATGCCAGCTGTTTCCTTGCCATTAACTCAAAGTAAATGATGACATTAATGACAGCACCCCACCCACCAGAAATTTAACCAGCAGCAGACGAGAGGAACACAATGCGTGACTCAGGCTGAGTGTTTTGGCTCGTCTGAAACCGGAATAGCATCAGCCTTGTAGGATGTTAGTATGTCAATGTAATCTAATTGAGGAAATCGCAAAGAAACCTGAAAAGAAAGAGAGTGCAAACGAGGAATAGAGAAGTGTATTATGTAACTGGTTCATTCTTGTGTACACCAACAGGACTCAGATATATTTTAGAAAATTTAAATGGTGTGCAGAACCGAACCAACAATATTAAACCCCATCAGGAAAAATCAACTATGTGTTTTCATTTCAGTGTCTGGTAAATGAATTCAGAAAAGGGAAGGGCAGCAGTCCTAGCAGAAGAGTACTTCTATTGATAAAATCTAAGAAGCTGAGAGGAACGTGTCATGATGACTGCAATACTTTTCACAACCCCAAGCAGAAGTTCAAGGTCGATGCACAGAAGAGCTACGCCAGTCTCCAGAACACAAAATTGATAAAGGTTTCCTGCACTTACTAACACAAATGACAGGCTCCAGGGTGGGGGCTCAGGGTTCTGCGCGCAGCAACACTTTAGCCCAGTGAAGTGGCCAGCTTGCTGTTCTATTATTGTAGTACTAGCGTACCTAAGAAGCAATCACCATTGGTGATCACAGTGTATAAGGGCCCTGACAATTGAACTCAGGGTCCAAGAACTGGCACTGGGCCTTTTAAGATCATGTAGGTGAGAACAGTGCAGCAGCACACAGCGGGCATGTTGTGCATTGGCAGCTAGTTTTACACTACACCAATTTTCCAATGACTTGTAAAATATTGCCAAGGTTTTAAATATTGAACAAAGTGAAAGCCACTGTGGAACTACGCAACAAGTCTCCAAACATAGAGTTTGACCTGTCGTTCTCTGAACCTCAGTGGTCAGCCATAGCGAATAATCAGCCATTCTGTACTACTGATTTATGATTAATTTCAACCTCCGAATCTCAACACAGGACCATTAAACAAGGCTTTTGTCACTTCAAATGACAAAGCAACAAGAAATATTCAGTAATTACTGAAACCCTTGCACAAGATCTGACAGATATTATAGGATGTAACAAGTTACGTGACAATCAGGTATGACTGTGTGGAGTCAAGCACGCCCGTGATGTCAATTTCCCCTCCTGCTCTTTTCCAGGAGTAATCGCATCAGAGCAGTGGCAGAGCAAGCAGACGAATTCCTTCCAAAATATCCTGCACAGCAAGGGGACCCCTTAACTCTTCTTATGCTGCCACAAGCCTTCAAAACCCCAAAGGCAGATTTTCATAACATTGTGCCCCACTCTCCTCACTATAACCATTTCCAAAACACAAAGGTCATTGGAGATCCATTTGGCACATCTTTGCTGCTTTTACACAGTGCCCAGGATTCCCAGAGTGGTTCCCCACGACCAGGGCGCATGAACCAGCCCGATATATTTGCAACTGAGTAAAGTGGAAAAGAGGCCAGTGTTTGGGGGCTGGCGGTAGGGAAGATTCCTGGCCTTCTGACCTATTTCCTGTTTATATAAGGCCAAGACTGCCCAGACAGAATGCTGGCACTTGAATTTTCCATCAGGATCGTGTTCGGATCGGAGGCCCTGAGGCTGTCTAGCTGCACACCAAAGGATAAAAACAATTACATAAAGAGGCACACAACCAGGTATGCAGCTGCTGAGCTTTCCCAGCCCACAGTTATTATCCATTTTCCTCCCCTCTTTGCTGATGCTATACTAAACCAAAGTGCAAGTCTGTGTCAAGGATGAATTAGAGCTATGTTAATGGCTTGAAATACCAACATTTACCAGGGCCAGTACCAGTTCTAGATAAAGGCCAATAAAATCTTTTGGCAAAAAAAGCAACGTCTGGGAAGCCAACTGGGAAGCAAAAAGGAGAAATGAAGGTCCCCTTCACAACCTCCCCCATAAACATTCCAATAACAGAGCAGGAGCAACTCAGAATTCCAGGCCACAGCATTTCACAGCTATTTCATAAAGGTAGTGACTTTATGAATAATTATTTCAAAACCATTCAAAGATACTGCATTGAAATATTATTTATAAAATAAATATCATTTGCCCCTCACCACCTAACCATTCATAAGCAGTTGACACATCATTGATTTTCCTTGCTTAAACTGATACTTCTTCCTTTAAACTAATTGTTTTTCTGCTCAGCATGCTATAACTTGCCTATATCGGAGCCAGTTTTGACAATTCAACCCCCAGTGCTCTCCGCACTTACTGCCATTTGCAACTTCAGCTCAACAACAAAAGAAAACAATAATTAAAAGCAAATTGTTGTCCGCAACATCCGGAATTAACAAATTATTGATAACTAACATGTCCAAACTTCAAGAAGTGCTCCAGGCAAGCTTAAACCTTTCATCATTGTTCCACATCACTCAACTTGTTCTAATTTGTTGGGAGACACATTCCTTGCAAACTTTCGCTTATGATTTACATACAGATACAATTCAGGTAACAATGTTACAGGATAGTGGAATTTTGCTTAACTGTACATCAAAGCAATACAAACGAGTCATATACAAAAGGTTTAAATAAATTTTAGTACATAGTTTTCAAGAGAAAAAGTGCTCCTTACATAACTCACTGGACTTCTACCCCTAAACTAGTTGAGATCCTGTGCCATTGCTAATGACAAGTCAGACAAAAGTGTGTTTTCTAAGGAGGGCAGTAACACCCAATGTAGTTTTGTTACTAAGGTGGGGCTGTTTTTGAGATGTGCTATCTCTCTTTAAGGCCAAAAAGGCTGATTGCTGTAAATGCTAAGGTCAATTAAAGGTTTACTGTTGATGACGTCTGCAAGTTGGCAAATGCTTGTACATTCCCAGCTCCAGGCCAGAAGAAAGCAGTTAGAAAGGATGGCATTTCTTATTGCCTATTTAAATCAATTCCACACAATTGGAATGGGACAATAGGCTAAAAGCAGCACTCGTACGTTTCAGAGTCAAACAAACTCTTTCAGAGGACCCAAAAATTGCATGATTTACAAAAAAACACAAACTCAAGAACAGAAATTGCTGAAAAAACTCAGGTCTGGCAGCACCTGTGCAGAGAAAAAGCAGAGTTAATGTTTTGGGTCCAGAGACCCTTCTTCAGAATTGCATGTTTTATGCTGCTTGAGTATTAACAGGAGCGTAGTTCTATAGTGAGTCGGGGTTTGTTATGATTGGTGTGGGTGAGAAATTCTAACATAAAAAGGAGAATGCCCTTTTTGTCTCTAATTATTAATGAATCACAGGAGCACCTAATTTTGAAACTTCTGATGCTCTGAAATCATCAATTACAATACTTTGACTTGAGTAAGTTCTTACATCAGTTACAGTTTTATTTTACATCACAACTACTGTTCTCCCTCATGAAGGCAGTTGGGTTTCTGTAATGTTTACAAAACTTTCATTTCAATATTACAGAAAGAAAAAAAGTCAACTGAGATATTGAACAGTACACTTTAACATATTTTCAGGATTTCAAAATACCACTGACTTCCCTCCGACAATCTATAATGGCTTTGAAAACCCAAACCAGGCCTCAGCAAACCACAAATTTCAGACACGATTTTTCTCAACAGGAGTATAGCCCTTTGCCCCATAGTTGTAAAATATTAGGATTGGGGATTAATTCAACAAAACAAACTTTCTGTTCAAGCAGAATAATAATTTATTTGGGAGCAGGAGTACGACAAAGTGGTCCAAGCAAAGGTGTAATTCCTTTGCTAGTTTGTGAGATGAGATTGGGTGGAGCCCAGTATGCAAAGCCCAGAGGACTGGGACCAAACCCAAGTGCAAATCAAAACCAGCTCTTCAGCCAAGAGCTTCCTTGGCTTCACAGCAGGGAAGGAAACTGGGAAAGGAATGAAATATCCATAAACAAGAAGCAGACGACCACATCCCTCTGGGTAATGATCAAGGCCGTATTTAAATTAAAGAGAAACGTTACCATCCTACCAACAGGAGAAGAAAATATTAAATAAATAGAACACAGTACTCTCATTGTCTGTCTTCCCCTCTTCAATTCTGCCTTGTAAAGGTCTCTAGTCAGTCCCGTCCTGTGTACATTGAATAAGAACACATATTAACCAGTTCATCTCAGTGTTGTTTTTCAGAACTCCACAGGGCCTCAATGTGGACTGCCTGCAAACCAAAGCCAATCTTTGGGATTTGGCCGTCAAGGTTAGGTGCCATTTCCTCTGGGGCAACCTGATTTCCTGCCTGTCGCCAAGCGATAGGAATGTGCGAGAGGCAGAAATGTGCCTTGCTCTGATTTATAAAATATTTTAAATAGTTAGTGAGTGTGAGTCAAATTAGTTGACTCACACTCTGCTGAAAAGAGCTTGTGTGGACATTGGGTTTGGCTGTGAGGCCTCACACAGTCAAATTTCCACTAATATTCACAATCTAGGTGTACACATGAAGAACAGTCACATGGGAAAAAGAGCTAGTTAGCAGAGGAAGTATATCGTGGTAGTGCGAGAAAAGAGGGCAGAAAAATGAAAAAGATTGCATTCAAGCCAATTATATATGCAAATTAGGGAGAAGCAGGGAATATTCTATTTTGTTAACTGCACAGTTAAGAGCTTGATAACAAAGTTGTCATTAAAACCTAGGCTCAAAGAAATTACGAATTACTTATTGAAAGATTGTCATCATGTTTGGACAAAGAAGAACCTTCTGGCAACACTAGTTACTCTGACAACACCTCCTCTTCAGCTGATAGGAAGTGGTAACTGATAGATTTAGAACCAGAACTTACTGAATGTATTGGTACCAACGTGCGACAGGAAAATTCACATTTCAAGTAGTTAACAGCTTTTAATATTGCACAACATAGATTTTGTGTGATGCATTATGTTAATGCAATACCAACAGCAGTGAATAGACCTGTCGTCAACAGTACCACAGCTATAAGAAGATCTCACTGCTTGAAAGGGTGTAGTGCCAGGAAATCACATTTAACATTTCAGAAATACTTAGAAGAACACTTGAAATGCCAAAGCATACAAGGCTACAGGCCAAGTGCTGGAAATTGGGTTAAGCAAAGTTAGGTGTTTGATGACCAGTAAGGATATGATGGACCAAAGGGCCTATCTTGGTGCTATAAAACTCCATGCCTCTATGAATCTAAGCGAAAAAAATCTGCCGAACACTTGGCAATAATGAGCAGGTTGAAATATTTTGTCGTTATCTCTCTCTTGTTCCTCCTGCCCTGAAGTGGATCACTCCAATAGGTTACAGGTCCTCACCAAGTGGTCTCTCCCTTTCTATATGCAAGTCAGTCCAGCAGCAACTTTTGCAGACAATTTTGATTGCTTTGCAGAAGGAGCCATTTTGATCTCATTTAAAGGGGTTGCTTCTTTCATTTCCCAGTTCACACAACAATTGTGAATTGTCTCACCCCCACTGCCAAGGTAATTGAGTTAACTAACTATGCACGGGTTTGGGACTTTCTGGTTTGGGCCAGTATCTTTACTTACTAGATCTTCAGAGAGCAGAAATAACAGAAATAATCAGTGCTTTAATAGAGGTCCCCTACAGTGGTGATTATACATAATCCCCTTCTCCTCAATCTAAATGGGGGTAAAACTGAGCTCCTACTTGGATTAAACCAACTGCCAGGAAAAAATTATGATCTGGGGATAACCTGAGAGTTAGATGTTTCGCTCAGAAGGTAAGAAATACACACACACACATGCAAGAGGAAATATCTCTATGACAGCAGGCAGGCAGCCAAGTCAGTGCCTGTGGGTCATTCAATCCTGACTCCAGAGTGATGCCAGTGTTAGTACGAGGTTTCAGTACTCTTTCTTACAGCAGAACGCAAAAGGTCAGTACAAGACGGCACCAGCAGGTATTCCATGTCCTCTCAGTGGAAGGCAATGTGACATGCAGCTGATAAGACCCTCTGGCGTCCCCTTACTCTTCCGCAAATAGTCCTGAATCAAGAGGTCAGCCTCTACATGTGACCAAGGCCTCAGCCAAAGGCAGAAAGCCAAGGGGGTCACCCTATCAACTGCTACAGCAACAGGACTTCTGTTGGCTACAAGTTCAGCACAACGCTAAAAAATGTCCTTGCTTGTCACATGCCTCACTTGACCTTTCTGCCACTTGGCAATGGCCTGTGGTCAAGGAAGACAGAAGGGTAGACATGCCCTCTCACAATCTGAGTTAATAATAAAAAAAATGTTTTGTAAGAATACTGCATTTCCTTGGCAAGTTCCAGACAAGTTGGCAGCAATATCCAGAACAAACAATAAGATAGCAAACTGTGCCTGCAGTGACTGCTTAAAGGGGACATGTTAAGCTAACAAATATCCCATAACACTAAACATTGTGAAATGCTGATGTATGTGCACTTTCTGATGTCTATCAAATCATTCACTGCTGCTACAGATTTACTGGTCACTTCCAGAAAAAGTTGGATTTTCTTCTGGCCTGCTCCATCTCTGCTGTTGTAATATTGTTGGAAGCGGGATTGTGGATGAAGAGAGAGAGAGAGAGAGAGAGAGAGAGAGAGAGAGAGAGGGGGGGGGGAGAAATAATGGTGGGAGGGGTCCACTGGGCATGCAGTTGCAATGGGGACAGCTCTGAGGAAGCTCCAGCCCAATTTAAGCAAAGCTCCCCTGACACGCGATGACATGAATTGTTCTCTAATGCTCATAAATCCAGCACACAGTACTGCCCACTCAAACTGCTGCTGGGGAATGTTACAGTCTCTGAAGAAACCAATAAGGATTTAAAGCAAAATTTGAGCTTTCAGTTATGAGCTGAAAGAGGGACACACAGCAAGATTTCACATTCTGAAATTCTTCCTGTAGCAAATGAGTAAACGATAGGAATATGATGAACCAAACACTATTATCTTTTCGTAGGCAACTGATACTGGAAGCTAACTAACAGGATTTGTCACCATTCAATTTTAATGACAATCAGAACCCCAGTTTTTACCTTATTTGGTCTTGTAAACATTCACTTCTCCTGGAACCAATTAAAAAGTGTTTTGCATTTCCAAAGGGTTTTACTTCTGTTCATTTTTTCTTTCCCAATAATATCTATCATTGTAAGAGCTTTCTAGGGATTCTCTCTTAGTTTCAGTTAACTGAGGCTTTCAACCTTGTTTTAGCTCCTCACAAATTTGGTTTTTAAACTGAGCGTTAGCTTCCCTTTGCACTGTGAATGATACAGTTAGTGTTTTCTCTGCTTATGGTGCAGCTCCACTTAACATTTATTTTTGCTCTCTCTCTCCCAAATGGCTACAGATCACACAAAATCAGAACATTGCAACTGCCCTTCTATCTATGATACCTCTGGGTTTATAAGGAAATCTATAATCAGATCTCAAAATGGCTTCCTCTATCCCCTCTTCCCCATGGCAATAGAAAACACACCAGCCATGAATTCAAGTAGAAATGTCAATCAACTGTCACTAATCCCCACAGATTTAGAAACAGAGGGACAGATTCCAGGTCAACAATTGATAATACTATTTGAGTTTTAGGTAGACCAACTGTCATCATCCGAAGATATTAACAGTTTACATCTTTATTTCAATAATACAACATGACTCTCCCTTTAATGTGTAATAATCAAACCAATGAGGTTTACAAACAAGCAAACACTAGCTTAGGTCACATGAATTGTCACTTAACCTACACTTAATATTCTTGGTCTAATGATCATTTAAACTGAAAGTGTATTAGTACTAGCCTTCTTAACATGTAGAAATATCAGTTAACTCATCTCTTCGGGGACAGGTTGTGAGGTTACTACTGTTTTTAGTAGCTTTGTGCCAGTGAGATGGAAAAGCAGTAGTGATCCTCATCATTGTTGTATTGACCAGTCCTGGAAATGTGTACGTATAGGGTGAGGACAGGACCTTGCTCATTTGTCTTGTCCTTCAATCCTCTTCCATTCATGTCATAGCTCAGGCAGGAAGAATGACCTCTTCTCTGAGGTACAAGTAGCCTGCTGGCATCCATGAAAGGAAGCTCCCAAATTAACATTGAAAAGTGAGGAGGAAGTCAGAAAATCAAATCATTTAGGCCATGATGTGAAACTTCTAAACAATGCATTTCTCTTTTAATTTCACGGGAATCCAGCCATTGCAAAACCTATTGATTCCTACGATATAAATAGGATTTCAAGGGTCGGAGATAGGCGAAGGTTTGATTCGAAAAGTCTCCCAGGCCGCAGCTGAGAGTTCAATCTCAACTCAAACACTGCCTCTGGATAGGTTATGGAATTGAACACTAGTTACAGCAGCATTCTGTGGTTCTTGTGAGGTGGATTTGGTGGGATTGCGGGGGAATGAATGGTGTTTGAAAAAAAGCAACAAGGCTTGCCCACACAAAGGTGACTCTAAGCTGGAGCAAGGAGGAGGTATATCTTACTCCCCCTTTAAAAAGTAGGTATCGAGGCTATGTTAATTTATGGGAAAAATCTATAGTGTGAACTATTTTTCAATTTACGTATTTTTCTTGAAACATGAGCCTTTTTTGGGCCTCTTCAAATGTCAGACCCCTGCCCTCCTTACCACATCCTGCTGCTGCAAAGAGAGTACAAAAAAGTCCCACCCTGTCTGTAGTAGATGGGAACTAGGGTGGGAGGGGCAGGAGAGGAGGGGATGTGGGTGCGGGGCTTTTCAGGGGTGGTGGGGGGAAACGTTAAAGACTAATAACTACAGGCAGACAGTGCCAAATCCTAGTCTCCACACTTTACTAGCCGACTGCATTTTTGTTCTAGTCATGTGATGTGATGTGTGAGAGGCTAGTTGCAAGGCTCTCCCAGTCTGGCAGACAGCCTAGAGAGCAATAAAGGCATTTCATAGCTGAGTTAACCCTTCAGTAACTTCATTCAGTCTCCTTTCTGTTAAGCATTGAACCTAACACCAATAAAAATAAGCATATAGTCAAAAGGACTAAATTCACAGCAAATGGAGGGGCACGGTTTTTTATACATTTAAAGCTAAGCTCTCTTTTACCATGTTCTTTCAGAAGATACTCAAACCCATATATTTACTTCTCTAATGCCCCATGCATTTTAGTATCACACAGCAAGTCTATAAAGTCAGCCCACATTGCATCTATTTAAACCATAGCAGAGGGGCGATACAGGGTCTTGAGACATAGTCCCTTTACCTGACAAGTACAATACAAATGAACTATTGCAGATTTATATTATGATTGTGTCTTGTCTCTACTTTCCCTCCCCCAGCCCCAGCAGAACCCAGTTGATTGAAGTGTTTGTGAGGGAAACTTCCAGTTACTTGCACCCAATCTGCAGTATTCACCCATCAAGTCTTCTCTTTCAACTTTTTATACATTTATTCAAATGGTACAGGTGTCGCTGGCTACGCCAACATTTAGAGCCTTTGCCTGATTCCATTTGAGGAAATGGAATCTTCTTGAACTGTTACAGTTCATTTGCTGTAGCTACGCCAGATACAGCAACAGTGACAGTGAAGTAAAAATAATGTAGTTGCAAGTGAGAATGTTGAATTTCTTGGAAAGAAATTTGTTGGTGGTGGTATCTTCTACTCATGAACGTCTAGGTGGTATGGTAGAGATGGGTTTATGACAGAGATGCTGGTCCATGCATCCTTGGTGAATTGTTGCAGTGCATCTTGTAGATGATATACATTGCAGCTACTGAGCATCACTGGTGAAGGGAAAGAATGTTAAATGTGGTCAGTGGGGTACCAGAGGGGAATTACTTGCTACAGGAATCCCAGGTTCTGACCTACTCTTGTAAACACAAGAGTGTTTATACGGCTGATCCAGTTCTGTTTCTGATAAATACAGTGGAAACTCGATTATCCGATCAAGATGGGCGGGCACTATTTCGTTCAGATAATCGATTAAATATCTTTCCACTGGGGCTTGGAGTTTTTAAAGTCTACTCCCCGTTCAGGAGACTGCAGCAGCACACAGGGCGCAAGCCCCCGCCCCCAACCCCGTGCAACACTGTCTCCCGCCCCAACCCCCTTCAAATGACCCCAACACTGCTCTGCTCCCCCGCCCCCCAGCACAAAGCACCAGCCTCTACCCCCTCTCCGGGGCATTTGTTGCCTTTGTGGGGTAAGTCTCCAAATAGCACACAGATACAGCCACACACACAACATTTTACTGCAAATTTTTGACAGGTTCCATCCTTGCCTTGCACAGGACAATGTTGGAGGGATTATTCCTGGGAAGCGGTGGGGGGGGGGTTGGGGAGACACGGAGTTAGGGTACACCCCCTGTAGATCTCCAGGGAAAGTGTGGGGAGAGAGAGAAAGGGCGAACAGACAGGTCATTTGGAGACGGTGCCTGTGTAATCACTGTAAACAAAAGACGCAATGACTGTTGGAAACACCTCTTTGATGTAATGTTTCTATCAGGAGATCTCCTTCGGATAGTCCGATTTTTGGATAATTGGTATTCGGATAATCGAGGTTCCCCTGTAGTAATTCCCAGAATGTTGACGATTGGGGGAATTTTGCAATAATTGATGTCATTGTAGTCAATGGGCAGAAAGATCTGGGTGTCCTAATGAATGTCTAACAAATGGTTAGTATGCAGGTGTGGTAGGAATTTTAAAAGTTGTAATTTATCATATATTTTGAGAGGAACTGAATACAAAAGTAGACGGTTATGCTTTAGTTATACAGGCCATTGGTGCGACAACATCTGCAATGTTGTGTCCAGTAATAGTCTCCTTCAGGAAATATATAAATACATTGAAAGCAATTCAGAGAAGGTTTACCAGACCGATACATGGAATGAACAGCTTTTGTTATATGGAAAATTTGGGCAGCTCAGGCTTGTATTTGGAGGAGCTTGGAATCGGATTATGGCTGATCCAATTGTAATCTCCAGTCCCCATACCCTGAGGGATATGGTGAATATTGAAAGGATATATTTTCCTCATGAGAGAATCTGGAAATCAGAGATCACTTATTTAAAACAGAGATGAGGTGACATTTTCTGTCAGAGGGTCATAAGTTTTTGGAACTATCATCCTGAAATGGTGGAAGCAGAGTCCTTGAATAGTTTTAAGGGTTGGTAAACAAGGATGAAAGGTTATGAGGGGTAGGCAGGAGTGTGGACTGGAGATTAGAGTTGGATCGGCCACGATCCTGTTGAAAGGTGGAGATGTCTTGAGGGGCCAAATGGCCCATTCGTGCTCCTTGTTTGCAAGTTTGATAACAGTTAAATTTTTTCTTATCAGTGATGGTCATTGCCTGGCATCTATCTGGCCCAAATGTTACTTGCCAGCCTGGATTTTGTCCGGCTCTTGTTACATTTGAACATGGACTGCTTCAGAATCAGGTGAGTTCCTAATGGTGCTGAACTCTGCAGTCATCAATATATATCCCCACTTCTGACCTTATTGAGGGTAGAAGGAAGGTCTTGATGAAGCAGCTGAAGATGGTTGGGCCTAGGACACTATCCTGAGAACCTCTTGACCTCCAACGGCCAAAACTGTCTCCCTATATGTCAGGGTTGACTCCAACTGCTAGAGTTTTCATCTTTATTCCCACTGATTCCAGCTTTTTTGGGGGCTCCTTGATGCCATGTGTCAAGGGCAGTCGCACTCACTCTTTCTCAGGTTTAGCTCAATTACCTATTTTTGGATCCATGCTGTAATGAGGCCAGGAACGAGTGGGCCTGGCAAACTGAATGTCAGTGAGAAGATTGTTGTTCAGTAAGTGCTGTTTGTTGGCTTTGTTGATGACAGAGTCACAGGGATGTACAGCATGGAAACAGATCCTTTGGTCCAACTTGTCCATGCCGACCAGATATCCTAACCTAATCTAGTCCCATTTGCCAACACTTGGCCACATCCCTCTAAACCCTTCCTATTCATATACCCATCCAGATGCCTTTTGTACGTTGTAATTGTATCGGCTCCACCACTTCCTCTGGCAGCTCATTCCATACACTCACCACCCTCTGAAAAAATTGCCCTTTAGGTCTCTTTTAAATCTTTCCCCTCTCACTCCAAATTTATGCCCTTTGGTTCTGTACTCCTCCAACCCAGGGAACAATCTTGTCTACATCCTATCCATGCCCCTCACGATTTAATAAACCTCTATAAGGTCACTCCTCAGCCTCCGACGCTCCAGGGAAAAAGTCCCAGCCTATTCAACCTCTCCCTGTAGCTCAGACTCTCCAACCCTGGCAACATCCTTGTAAACCTTTTCTGAACCCTTTCAAGTTTCATAACATCCTTCCTATAGGAGGGAGACCAGAATTGCATGCAATATTCCAAAAGTGGCCTAACCAATGTCCTGTAGAGCTGAGCTGCAACATGACCTCCCAGCTCCTATACTCAATGCTCTGACCAATAAAGGAAAGCATACCAAACGCCTTCTTCACTATCCTCTCTACCTGAGACTCCATCTTCCATTACTTTGCTGATGGTTGAAAGTAGACTGATGAGATGGTAATTGACCAGGTTGCATTTGTTCTGTTTTTTTGGCTGAACTGGAACAGCTTGGATAGAATGCAGCTCATTCTGAAGTATGCTTTTAGTGCTATTGTCAGAATGTGTCAAAGCCCATGACATTCGCAGTACCCAGTATCTTCAGTCATTTCTTGATATCACATGGAGTGAATCAAAGGCTGAAGAGATTTTGAGGATGACAAGATCATCCACTTGATAAGGTTAATCCAAGATGGATACAAATGCCTTATCATTAGCACTAATGTGCTGTGTTCCCCCTTCATTGAAGATGCGGAGATTTGTGGAGACTCTCTCATGTAAGATTTTTAACTGTGCAAACACACAAGGAAAGCTGGGGTACATATCATAATATCTTGCTATTTAATAAATTGGATTGTACAAACGATGGAAATATATATCGAACTAAATTTTACATAACTTGCTAAAATATTTTAAAAAATAAAGCCAACAAAAGGTGTTGTGCTTGCATTCCTTTTCTTAAACAGTGTTAAATAGTCTTCAAAGTCTCTTCAGTGTTCTACCTAGACTCAAATTCTAACACAGGACTTGGGGAGTAAACCATTCAATTCAAGTCTTCCAAGCCTGTTCTGCCAGTCAGTAAGACCATTGCTGAAATGGTTGTGATCTCAACTCCACTTTCCTGTCTGCACCTGATAACACAAAAATCTTATAAACATGAAAGGGGAATTAAAGGTCATTGTTGTGCTTCCAGGAGGAGCCAGTTCTTCATCAACGCTCTGGGGATTAAGCTCAAGTGGTCAGCTTTATTCTTCCTGTGGATTCCAGAGAGACCTGAGTCAGTCCCCGGCTCCAGTCTCCAGACCTTCCTCCTGTCCTGAACTGAGCTTCATTCATTACTCTAGCTGACAAGTTTGACAGGAAGAAACAGACATACAGAGAGAAGGAGCAAGGGTGGGGTGGTTGGGGAGATGGTGGAGGAGAGAGGAAAGATAGTTGCAGAGGAAAAAAAAGAGTTAAAGAGGTACTGGTGAAGATGGGAGGTTGAAGCTCTAAGGATATGGCAAGAGACAGAGTTTAGGCTGGAAAAGACTAAGATAAGAGAAGTTACAAACAGAGAGAGAGAGAGAGAGAGAGAGAGAGAGAGAGAGAGAGAGGAAACCAGAGTTAAAGATAAAAGGAGAGACCGGTACACAGACAAGTTCAGAACAACAAAAAATGTGCAGAGACAGAGTGGGAGATCAACAATTACTGAGATGGTGAAAACAGATTTGCATTTGCCCTTTCACAATAACCAAAAAATGCTTGGATATGCCAGGTTAACAAAGTATCTCTGAAAGGCACAATGTTGTAATGTAGGAGACACGAGAGCCAATTAGCACACAGAAAAGCAGCATATGATATTATTGAATGGTCTGTTTATTTGTGTGATGATATCTAAAAGATAAAAAAAATTATCAGAACACAGGACTCCCAGCCCATGGATTGGCGAAATGAAGTGGAACTTAGTACATCTCATTAATTGGTCAGTTGTTTGGACAAGTCAGGAATCACTCCTAGCCCAGTCTCCAATCTGTGCTCAGGGAGCATGCTGAATAAGCATTTTGTAAAGGAAAATACTGAGACACTTCCCTCCCAGTTTGCATAAACAAGTCTGAAAAAGAGACATGAATATGGAAAGAAACCCAGAAGTTGAGACAAAGCTGGAGACAGAAAATTTAAACTTTCCAATTCAACTTATAAAATATTTCAGGCAGAAAATAACTCATAAGGGCTACAATGTGCAGATTTTTTAGCAGAGCTGCGCAAATCCCTTTGATGACTTTAAAGGGTTCCTAGCACCTTCCATAGACAAGTGGAATTTTATATCACACCCAAGTAAAACTTCGGGTTGTTATCTCTCAGCTCACATCAATGTTTTAAATCGGTTTGAGTGTGTCCTGAGAATCAGAGAGAGGTGACTGAAAACAGAGAATTTCAGAACAAGATCTTGGCCTGACCAATGGATTGGTCACTTGAATTTGATTGTGTGTGCGTGTGTAAGTGTGTGAAATTTGAGAGAAAAAGGGACTCGAGACAAAAACAAAAGGAACTAAAAGAAAAAGGGTGGAATAAATGCTGATAGCTCACTGAGGAAAACATGTTGGCTGATTTGCTGCAAGTTAAATCACAGCTTTAATTCTTAGAATACGTTAATATATTTCACTGTAAGACAAGAAGTTATATTTCATTCTGAACTAGGAATGGAGGGAAGTTGAGACAAACAGAACAGGCATCACTGCACTTTTGATTGATATCTGATAACACGTGTGTGTGCATGCACACTACAGCTCACCGTCAAAAGTCATACAACAAAATACAGGACAGCAAATAGCAGCCACTAAACCTTCCCTATCAACACCTTCAGGGAGGAAGCGAGCAAGGTGAGGGTGGGGGAGGGGAGAAGGAGGTACTGTGGAGAGAAGCAGGAAGCAATAGATTGAACATATCACCCACTCGCTTCCTGCTCTTTGAAAGCAGTAGATGGGAAAAAAAAGTGTTTTTCAAGAGTTCGCTCCAGCGACAACAAACTGTAAAATTGATTAAAAACATTTTTATTTTCAAAAAAAAAAAGCAGCCTTCCTTTGTGGTTTTTAACTTTCAAAAGAATCTAGCTATGAGTAGCAAGAAAGCTAAGCACAATCCACACCACCCTGCGGTCTCTGCTGGCACAGTCTAAGGGAAACAGATCCAGCAAGTCTCCTACTCCACAAACAGCATGCACAACATTTAACAAATACTGGAGCATCAAAGGCAGGAAGACCCTTAACAAACTGAGTGGTCTTATATATTCACAGACAAGACATGAATTTTAACAAAATCAAGTCTGGGTGGATTCAGGCAGACTTATAAAAGCCATGCATGTTTCAGTAACTGAAGGGATGGGAGAAGGAAACAATAATTTGTTTTTAATTAATATTCCATTTTGTTAATTTAAAAAAAATCGATAGTCATCAACATTCAAAAAATTCATCCATTCAACACATTTGCAGGTCTGAGTCAATCACCATTAATTCTTTATTCCCTGTTTTTCTTTGTTTCTACGTTACATGTCACAAGAATTTCAAAAGCTGTAAAGTGCATCTGGAGGTTGTGGAAGGTGCTACATAAATGAAAGTCTTTCTTTCTTTCCCTATTTGGCAAAAATATTTCTCTCCCTCTGTCTACTCTTCCACCTGTGTTGAGTTGGTGATAGTTGCGTTCCAAATTGTCTTGGTATCTCTGTGCAAGAGAGAGAGGTGAAATTCAGCAATGTTCCCAATCCTACTCATGATACAGCAACCTAAACAGAATGTATACAGGCTGCTTGCTCCCATTCATAAATAAAGTCTGCACACTTGTAACCCATGAAGCTTCATGTCCTAGTGATGGCCCAATCCACCTTTATTGCGCAGGCTGAGATAACTCATTGCTAAGGGTGTTTTATCAAAAGGTGTCACCCTGTCTCATTTTCACTCCGACTACAGGAAGGTGCTAGGGTCTGAGGAACTGTCTTCCGCTGTGTGAGTTAGTACCTTTGAAAGAACACAAAAAGATGGGTAGCCTTTGTAATAGATGCTGCCTATACTCATTTATGAACAGTGTCACTATTGTGCACTCACCTCATTAAAGTGGCCATATCCCAACAAGACAATCATGTCTTCTTGTCAGATGCAAGAGTGAGAGGTGAATTAGAGGCCTATAACAACTGGCCTGTGTATTGGTGCTGTGTTCCATTAGACACTGTGGAGCCAGATTTTTTTGCATTAAGCTAACCAGCATTACAAACGTACAGCCATCCATTTTTACAAAACCACGTTGTTATGAAATAAACATCTGCACATCTATCACTGACTCAACATAGCAGCACTCTCTCCATGTGGCCAATGTAGTGGCAAGCAGAAAATTATGGAGTCTTGTTAAACTCGTGCCTCCACAGCTGGCATCTGTATGCAGCAGGTAAAAGAAAGGATAGGTGTTGACCTTCTAGTTAGGGAAAGGAGGCTTGAGGTTAGGCTAAAATCTAACAGTGGGCATTATCCTCTGGTCAGTCTCTCATTTTCCTACAGTATCTCACCAGGTCTAAAAGAAAAATCAGTCCATTGTGTCCATGATATCAGCATTTCATCAATAGTCTTGGGACTAGGAGACATTCGTATTAAGGTGAAGTCACAATGGAACCTTATCCACACACCCAAATGAAATTCCACCTTCTTAAACCACCCATTATTAGTCACTGGGCCTACATGGGCAAGATAGTTCATATTGCAATAGGATATTGCTGGCACACTGATGGGCTGAATGGTTTCTTTCTGTGGTGTAACTATAAACATATTGCTGCATGAGGCTTATCACCTTATCAAGCTCTTTTGAATAACAGAAGTGCACCCAAAACTTCTCCCACTCAGACTTCACTGGTTTGTTTTTGTCTCTGAAATCAGGAATCATTGTTGTTTTAAACTGAAGTTATAACTAATTATGCTGATCTACTTGGGCTCAGTGTGACAAATTTTAAGGATTAAGACCTGATTAACAAGGTGTGCTAATTTTGTTTTCAAATATCAAGTCACAGAGGGACCAATCTCAAGTGAAGTGTTGATAAAATGTCTATTCTGACTCCTGGCATATGCATTCGCCATTACTAACTCAATTTCAATCTCCCTGTTGATACAGATTGCCCTCTCTGAATAGACATACAGCATATGGCCCAGTCTCTATTTCAGTGCCAGGGTTATTGTGATTATTGGTGCCAATCTGCTGTTTACAAATCTTGCAGGATGGTGAAATCAGTGCTCTTAAAAGCTAAACTGTCCATTCATTCAGTGACACTCGATTAATTGCAGCAACAAGATCTGCAATTATCAGCAATTCACCTTAACGCTGTACAGCCCAAAATAACCAGTCCAGACACAATTTACGTACCACAAAACATCATCCTCATTTCAACTGAATGAAGCACTGAAGATTCTGCATGCCCACTTCCACAAACTCCAACAAATGTGACACAGTTCTTCTGAATCAGTGCTATCCTGCACAGGTTAATGGCTGTAAGTGGGGCTGATTGTTACTTTGAGTTCCAACAACTTCCTATAACGTAGCACCACAGTCTAAAATTAACTTGTTGGATCCTGACCAGAATGTTAGTCACTGAAATGTCAACTCGTAACACTTTATTTGAGAGAGAGAGAGAGAGAGAAAGACGTGGGGTAGGGTGAAAAATCACTGGCTTGGGGGAGTTTCATCTGTGTGTCTTCATACATTTCCTATTGTCAGATGTTTCATTTGGTTTCAGACTTTTAAAAATCTTCCCACATACCAACAATTAGTCAAACACTTGGTGAGAGATTCAACTAAGACTCGCAAAGGAGATACACCATTGACCAAGTCTGTTGATGCATTAGCATAATGTAAACAGAGGACAAGAGCTAATTCTGCACCCCCACATCCACCTCTGTCATACCCCCACCATAATTCACCACATGATATATTGCAATCATTGGAATGTAGAAATAAGAAAGATTTCATGAAGAACTGTTCCTTTAAAATCTGAGGGATTTAGTCTCCACTGACACACTTCGTCGCTTGCATCTGATATAAAGCCAGCTCTAACTTTCACAAACAACCTTCGAGAAATGTTTTTCTACCAGTCAAAGCCACCTTACATAAATCCATAGACTCAACTTCACTTCTCAAGAGCCCAAACACATAAGTATAGTCTGAATGAGACGTAAAGCTCTGCAGAAAACGCAGATATTGCCTCAGGCCTGTAATGCTTGTGGATTTGCAATTTAATATCAGCTGCTGCTATAATGATACAGTTGCAGATTACAAAAATTTGAAGGATGAAACTAACAAATCAATTTAGCTTTCTTTCAGCAGCACAGGTCAGTGAAGGGAGCGGTCATTTTGTCTGTCCAAGCCATTGTCTTACTGATTTTGTCCCATTCGATATCACAAGATGACACCATTGTAAATTAGCATCAGGAAAGCATAAACCCTTACACCCTCCCAGCAAAACTGCTTCTCAGACTGTGGATCCCTTCCAAATTGCTAAGGACAACATACCACATGCAAAGCAGGATCTTTCTGTAACTATAGTGGATGAAGCAATAGAATATCTTAACACAGTTTAGAGTACCACCCTATAATATAATGTCTAGAATATAAATATGCCTATCTACAATACCACACTGAAAACATAATAATATGCTGCACACTTCGAATACCAAGTTTCACTGTGCAGTTTCAATACCACAATCTCTAGAATACTGCAGTATAATATACATTTGGGATACTATACAGCATTGTGCATCTGGAATCACATAGCATACTACACACCCAGAATAATCAAACCATATTTTGATACTGATCCATGAAGCAACGTCCTTTCCTCTCAATGTGTGTAGTGCAGGTTGGTGCTGTCTGGAAGTTATTTGGCAGAACAGCTTGGCCACTCAGTAAAAAGAACCAGCCTGAGTTTCATTGCATTGATATAAATGGAATGAAAACTATACAGGCAATCAGCTCTGCCAGAACACAGACAATGAAGACATTCACTCTGATTTCAAACTGTCTTACTCCTCAACAATAAAAGGTGGAATTTAATGAGGCCATTAAAAATGGGAATCATGGTGGGTCAGATAACTTAACCTCAGCTTTCCAACAGTGGGTTATGTTTAAGGGATTAAGATTTTTCAGCAACGATGCTCAAGACACACAGCAACCAGTGGTCAGAACCTAGTTTCCTTGCATTTTTACGTCATGAATAACAATGCAACAGTAGTAGATTCACCAACTTTAAGAGCATTTAAATGGTCATTGGACAGGCATATGAACAAAATGGGAATGATGTAGGTTAGATGGGCTTCAGATTGATTTTACAGGCTGGCGCAACATAAAGGGGAGGGACGGAGGGCCTGTACTGCTCTATGTAATGTTTTATGTTTCTATAATTACAATCATTAAAACACGGTTCTTCCAAATCAAAATAAGCCTTCAAGATTAATCAGCAACATACAGGAAACTTGCACCACTTGGTTTTCAACTGGTTAAAAAGGTAGTGTGCATCAAACATACGGGTTTATTGGAACCATAAGGGAGCAGTTATCGTTGCTGAACACTGAGGGAAAGAGGAGGGGAACAGGGAAATGGTCATGGAGCTGGACTTGTCAGGAGTGGCACAAACATTGGTGACCAGGGTAGACTGGACGTCAGGTGCAGGCATGATGGATCCCAGGAGATGATGAAGAGTTAAGGGGAAATGATGAGGGTGAAAAATTGTGACCTACACAAGAGAGATGAGGAGGGCTCCCAGATTACCGCTCCATTCTACTGAAGCACTGCAGTTACCCAGAGGAGGGTGCAAACACTTTCTGACCACCTGTGATCATCTGTGGCCCACATGGCAGCTTCCTGACCTTCAATATTATCATTAAATCCACCCACTCAATTTGCTGCACACTTCCACTGACATGACCCGCACCTCACTGATTAAATTCCACCTAAAGTCGTTAACAAAACTACATTTTTAAAAACATTGTGACAGTTCCATTTCAGCACTTAAGAGTCATTAACTTGTCGAGAATACAACAGTGTCTCTTACCTGAAAGCCCCCCAGGGGCCATATAATGAGTTCCCCCAGTTTCAGTTGAGGGAGGCACAGAATCTGGTGAGTCTGCTATAAGAAATAAAAAAGGAAAAGCATTTATTGAAATATTTCAGGATATATTTTTCTGACACCATTTGAATCACTAAACACAAACATCACATCTAATTACTTTCTCTCTATAGCTAAAAAAGTTATTGACAGTCACTGACAACAGATTCACATATAAAGGATAGGTTCATGAAAGAAACAGTTTGGAGCGATATGGGTCAAGTGCAGGCCAGTGGGACTAGTTTAGTTTGGGAACGTGGTCAGTGTGGCTTAGTTGGACCAAAGGGGCTGTTTCCATGCTGTAAAGCTCTTGATTCTCTGACTGCGAATGGACTTGGGAAACTTGCTCACTTAAGGACATTGGGATTTAAAAATACCAACTTCCTTTGTTCCTGTCTTCGCCAGGAACAAAATCCCATGACAATTCCTGTAGGAGTCTAACTGCCAGTTTATTGCTCCATTCTTCTGACTCATTGTCTGATTCAGGAACTCAGTAGATAAGCAATCGGAAAGTGACATAGGGTGTGCAGCAGACAGTCACAGAGTTACAGTTGCATAGTTTATTAGGGAGATTGTGGAAAGGGAAACATAATGTGCAGTGAACCTAACACAAAAATCTATCCAGTTCTCAGAGGGTTAACCTTCATTTTCCTGTTCCAACAGCATTTTTGACTAAGCTGATGAAAGCCATCTCCTAAGAAGATTCAGCCTTGTTTTCATGCCACAGTTCCACATTAAGAGCCGAACAGCGAGGGAGCAATGTGGATCCATTTTCTTTGGCTCTTCTCCAAGCTATCTCCATTTCCCAGCCAGCCACACTGAAATACCTCAAATACTAAAACCTAGAGGCTTTGAGAAGCCCAACCCCTGATAAAGATTAGGCACAATTACAAAGTGTCTCTCTCTTTAAACTCTCTTGCTTCAGAATAGGACTTTCAAATGAATCTGTAGCGAATCTGTTCAGACTTCAACTGAAAAGCCTGTCAACAGATCTGCAAAAAAAGTACCTTTAACCCACATCACTCTCCACCCGCCCTGGCTCCAAATTCCACTGAGCTCATATCACAAGAAATTTTCCAAAGTCAGCCCCTGATATTTTACAGCCAGGGGTATCTCTTAACAAGGATGGGGCCTTTCCATGCTCTAAACAAGGTACACTTTAAAGGATGGTTTGTGTAAAGTAACACATTACCTGAGCCGTTCAGGCAAGCTCTGCTCCTAAGGCAGCCTAGGCCAAACTATTAATGCTCACCAGAGGGGAATTTATTTTCTTCAACACATTGGCCTTCAATTTTTTAAAAATTTGTTTTGTCTCCTTCTCTTTCCCAGAAGCTAACATAGTTGCTGCAGGGTAGAGGTCAAAATGCTGAACTATAACATAACTGTATAAGAGGAGTTCAATAAAACAGCTAGTTGTTTTGAGTCTGACATTTTCATACATTTATAAAGCCACAAGCATATCTGCCACGCTATTCCATCTTAGCGTTATACAATATTGAGCTTAGTTTTCCTCTCCCATCCTAAAGACACGTGTTCAAACTGGGACACACTTCCTCAGGTACCAGAAACCCTCTGGAATGTCCGCCTAGTACGTTAGCCCAAATGTTTGAGAGCAGCTGATCTATTTTCTTTGGTGTGGGAAGTGTTGAAATTGTAGACAATACCTGAGCATGTTGTCACCCAATATATTGCACACATGCAAGAGTGACAAAGAGGAGCCCTCCCTGACCTAGGGGCATCGACATCAGCCGGAACACCTCCGACACCAAGTCTGATAACAGTGAAGGTGGCTTAGTTCCTCACATTCATGTTTTACCTTCCCATTGTTTAGAATCCTTCAAAAATAAATATTACTTCATGCCGTGAGCAAATTAAGTTCTAAGTGCCCAAGTGTTGTACAACAACACAGCCTTCCTTGGGATTGGAGCTCAGCCACACTGACTGGTCACACTGGCTGGCAGAGGACATGGAACAAAAAACAAAACTTATGTTGCCAATGTCGATTGTTTGACTAATTACATGCTTATTTATGGCCCACACGTTGAAATTTGACTTTTTAAAAAATAAAAACACGTCGCTAAAGTTGACAAGCAGGTACACAGAAATGGGATTTAAACTTATATTTGTTTTCACTCCCACCCAGAAGGAAAGCCTTTCTGTAGCTTCCAAATACTAAACTCGGCATTACTTCCTCGAAAGTTATTGGGCTTTCCCTTCCATTAGTGCAGCTTCAGATTGTGGCTTTCTGTTTACATACATAATGTTAACCTTTATGTCAACACCTCACAGGAAGTTGTTCCACTCAACTAATGGGACACATCAGGTGCAGAAGTTGCTGTATGTCTAATTTACTTGAGGGCCCAAATTGTTTAGCTAAGCCTCCAGTCTGTTCAAGCCGCTGTGTACAGCCTCCACACCACTCCCGCCACACACCCCTCCCACCCCATAGGTTAGATTCTGTGATTGCTGACCAATAAATCATTTTATTTGTTAGTAAATTTGTATATTGTTACCAATTGCTAAATTTCCAAAGTGATATTTTTCCCTCCAGGCAGAAATCTAATTAGTTGCAAGTAGAAACACTCCATAAGAGGGAATGAATGCATATAAAACTTGGATATGCTTGGTTTTATAATGTCCCTTTGCTTCATGCACATCATGGTCCCATATTTGTACCGATCAATAAGAATGCTCCTATCATTCTTCTCTCTGCTCACAAAACATCTACAAGCCTAAGTTACAGTACATTAAATGCCAGAAACTAATGAACCATGTTTATGAATGGAAAGTGGTAAGCCATTTTGCTCCTCCAGCCTGAGTCATATTAACTTTGCTACTTGCCAAAGATCCATTGCCTTTAAAGCCCTTCAACTGGGATTGCAATGATGATACTAAAGACTCGGTCTCTCCTACTTGGGTTTGGGAGAGATAAAAAAGAAAAGAATCAACAAAACCTCCTGCTGCATCGCGCTGCTGAAAATGATGCGCGTAGGTATTAGATGTGACCCATATATTAGGCTCAGCTATAATGTCCCTATAGTCAAATAACTTACTAACACTTTCTAAGTTCACAAATGAAATAGGTACATTATTTAGCAATGCAGGTGCTTTGTACCAGAGTTCGATAGATGATGATAATACTTTAAAGCCTACTGAATCATTAATAAAATCAAAATCAATTTAAAAGATTTTAAAATTTCTTCCCTCCTTAAATCAAAAGTTTGTTGATAATCCAGCAGGATTTTCACACAGAAATCAATTTTGAACTATTACTTCTTCAAATCCCAGGGTAAATACCCAGTACAGATGTCACACAGTCCAGGCATAATCCCTCAATGGACTGCCAGGTCCTCAGCTCACTTAAGAAAATAAAAATATATGAACAAACATTACAATTTACACAATTTCATATGCTCCTGTCACATGCAAAGAACTTGAACATGAAAGGTCAGTAGCAATTTGTAGCAGTTTTGATTTTCTGCCCATAGGCGTGAAATTCCTCAGGTCAATAAGAACTTTATTGCAAGTCACCTTAAGAGCTGGAGAAAATTGGACTGGGAAGTTAGCTTTGTTTCCAACAGTACAAGCATGTAGTCAATTCTCATGGAATTACACACCAACCCATCCAGAGTGTTTAGAAGGTGGGTGTAAAGAGAAAAAAGGCATACTTTATAGGTCTGTGGCTGCAATGCACTTCATTGGAAAAGGAATCATGCATCAATGATGCTGTATAAATTCTCACATTGATACAGCACATTCAATCTCAGGAAATCTCAGACCAGTTTATAATGAAATCTCAATAATACAAACATTGTTGTTACATAGAAAATATGACGTGTACAGCAAGAACCCACAAAAAGAAATAAAATCAAGTTCAGATAATCTATTTCAGTGGTGACAATCAAGGATTAAATATTGGCCATGACATGGTGAACTCCCTTATTCATTGAAATAACCCTATGGTATACTGTCTCATGTAATGATGGTATACCCAATAATGCAGTACTCCCTCAGCACTGCACCGAACTGTCTATCTGGATCTTTGTGCTCAAGTCTCTCGAGTCAAACTTAAACCCACAATGTCTGTCTCCAACATGAAAATACTACACTGCTAACTTAAAACAAATTTCTCTGTCTAAAATATATGGTGACCATTTCCACAGATACTCTTCTCAGCTCACCTTACACAAAGCCAATTTTCCTACCTCTTTTTCTGAAGGTTTACTTTAGACATCTTCTAATGTTCAAATCACATAAACAATTAGAATACATTGCCACACTCTACTCAGTGCTATATGACAACAGGACTTGCACTGCATGAAGTCCCATCTCTAACGGAAGAAACTTGTGTAAAGGAATTGCACTGACAATGCAATGTTCCATTCAACATGAAAGTCTACTGAGTAGACATTATGCTTTTCATGTCATGGTAACAGTTGGGAGCTGGGTATGGTTGAAGATGTGGTCAATTCCACATACACACAAATAGCTAGGCAAATATGAAGTGTGAGTCATACAGCCTTTCCTGAATAGGTATTCTATTTGCATGCACCATAAAGAATGGCTTCAAGTGGCATTAACAGGTCACACCCAAGGGATACTGTCCAACTCTTGGAGATCATAAAGAAGAATGGTCTCTTTGAGATGGAAACATCAGGATTGCATCTCCAATAGTTCTCTAGACTCATCTATTTACACCAGTCCATCCTGTATGAGTTTCAACATTTTTATGTTTATGCTACTGAAGATTGCATGTGAGTTAATGATCCCATTGTAGTCCCAGGTGACTGAGCTGGAACTCACATGAGCTAGACCACTGAGTCCACACCTAAGCCTCTTGTAAGCGCAATTATATATGAACTGCAAGGTATTCGCTAAAAGACAAAAATTAAAGTGCACTGACTTGTGTGTGGTACTGAGTCATGTAGAAGTGGTTTTCAATCATGATCCCCGAAATATTGAGCTACTTTATGCAAATTGATATCATAGTGAGACCATGCAATTGCCCCCAGCGGTTATGAGCTAGTTGGAGTGAGGGGGCAACAAGGCACAATTCCTACTATTTACCATTCAACCAATACAATGATGATCTGGTCATTACTACATGATCAGCATGGGAGCTTGGTGTGTACAACATGATCAGCATGGGAGCTTGGTGTGTACAACATGATCAGCATGGGAGCTTGGTGTGTAATCTTTGAGGAGAAAGTGAGGTCTGCAGATGCTGGAGATCAGAGCTGAAAATGTGTTGCTGGAAAAGCGCAGCAGGTCAGGCAGCATCCAGGGAACAGGAGAATCGACGTTTCGGATTCCTGAAGAAGGGCTTATGCCCGAAACGTCGATTCTCTTGTTCGCTGGATGCTGCCTGACCTGCTGCGCTTTTCCAGCAACACATTTTCAGCTTGGTGTGTACTACATGATCAGCATGGGAGCTTGGTGTTTGCAAATCAGCTGTCAAACTTCCTGCATTGCAACAGTAACTACACACAACCACTGGTTGTAGAATGCTCTGAGCTTACAAAGAGAATTTTCTTTCCTTTAATCATTTTTTCAATTGATTTCTATTGGAAAGTGAGAGAAATGGGTGTAAGAGGTTAATACCAAGTTGATCAGTCACAGGATTCTCCCCAACAAATAGATGGCTAACCATCAATGTTTTAACCTCCGAAAAAACATTATACCATATGGGAAAAAACCCTGTAAAGTGACAAGTAGGCAGCTATGGGGCAAAACCCAAGAATTTGGTAATAACTTTTTCACTGGCTCCAGAACCTCTAATAAACTCAATGCATCAAAATTTCCATCTGTTCAGATAAACAACAATTTCATAGCAATTTGTGTGAAAACTCTACATGTTATGTCTTGTCTTGGGCTGTATATGGAGGTGTATTTATTACTCTATGGTACACTGTGAAAATTCTAACATTCACCATAAAAGTGAGAAACCAGCCCAAATTTCCCCTGGAGGATCGAGTTTCTAGCTATGCCCCAGATTAGTTCTGAATCATGCTCCTTTCCTAATAAAAGCTGCTATCAACTTTCCAGTGTTCAAGATTTCACTCATTGTTAATACTTTTCAAAATGTAATAAATCAAATATTTTAGAACTTACAATAAAACACAACTTTTCTCCTCTACACACACACACATAGTAAAATCTTTTAAGCAGATGGGGAGGTGGGGTGGGACGTTTTAAGGAAATCGTTTTCAATTTACATACAAAAACATCTGGATTACTATGAGAAATAACGCGAAAACACCACTTACCAGGCTGCTTGAATGAGTCCATTGGAAATCTAGAATAAGGAGGCGGGGGTGACTCTGGAAACATAAAAAGAGAGAAAAAAAAGTCAAAGCCATGAGAAAAGAGATAGAAATTGATGATAACGCTGGTAGGAGAGCCAGCATTCTTTCGCAAACTATTTGTCTTAGCTCTGGGGGCTGGAGGCAGCGTAGCGAAGGCGGCGATTGCCTTGATAGTTAACAGTCACATAAACAAAAGAGTCAGCCTGGCGCCAGTCTCACTGATATGCAACTTGTGTGTCTAATCGCCCCTCCTTGGCTCACGTAAACCACTTCTGCTCTGGAAATTACACTGAATCAGTCTGGCTGAAGATCTGACCGCGCCATCTAACTGGAAAATCACCCATTTACCGCGGCGACAAGCCTTCTAGACAAACTTAAAACAAAACTTTTAGTTATTTGATTGATACATCTGACAGGTTTTATAGGGCATTTAAAACAACTTGCCTCCTGCTCCCTTGTAAGAGCAATGTGAACTTAAACAACAAGCTTTTCATGTTCAAGCAATTCCCAGAAATACTTCAACGCAATCACTTTTTTAAAAAAAAACTCAATTTATCACCCCCCCCCCGCCCCGCCTCCGTTGTCGATCTAACTCAAGTTTCACTTTACATCATAATCCTGAATGAGAATCTATGCAAATAGAGAATTGATTATTATTAGGCAACACTTTGAATTCGCAACAAATTTACATAATTGAGTAGGGACAATATTGGCCCAGTAATATTTGGATTGATAGGGCAGTTTTAAATCAGCGCATGTTCTTTTTTAATAACTCTGACCCTGAATTAGTATGGAATAAAATTCAGTTGTAAACCGGATCGCTCGGAGTTAATACTAATCCGGGATCAATCTCAGATGTTAGCAGAACGTTGTGACATGACCCCAGTTTTTCATTTTAAAAAGCGATTTGTCCATGAAATAGCACTATGAAACTTCCAGATCAAATCTACTCTGGTGAGTGTTTATTTTAAATGTTAGATTCACAGAGTTCTTATAAAAGGGACACCTTTCAGGATGTGAATAAAGCGGCGGCTGGTTAAAATTTGCAGAACTTCAGTTGGGATCCCAATTACTGTAAACTGTGGTGGGATTTTTTTTAACAACAAATGGAGGCGCCGAGGTGGCCCCCAGTTGGACTGGAACAGCCACAAGGAAAGTCCCGCAACTCGGTTTTCCTCTTAAAGGCATACTTTTCAGTAACAGAAAAGGTGCATTCAGATAATTAAGAAAGACCTTACCGAGTTCACACAGTCTGCTAAAGTGGTGCGGGTTGCAACAGACGGAATCCGGGTTATTCGTTCCGTACGATTGACAGCAATAAAGTCTCTTCAGTTCTGAAGAGTTCCTCAGGTCAGCCCAGCGGAAGACTTTACATATCAGTACCGGCAAGGAGTAAGTTTGTTTGCTTAGTTTGGGCTCAATCATCTTGGGTAAAAGGAGGCATCCAGTGCGGGCTCCTCCTTTACTCTCCACAGATCGCAGCAATAATTCCAACTGTTTCTCTTTTAGCTTCTTCAGCAGCGAGTGCGTGAGGGCTTTCAGTTCGGGGTCCGAGGTACTCGCTTTGGATGCTTTCGCCCCGCAACATCCCCCGGCACCGCTGCCACTGCCTCCGTCACCTCCACCCCCTCCTCTTCCCCCTCCTCGGCTTGCATCGCCCTCTTTATCCGTCTGGCCGTCTGCTTCTCCCAATGCACGGCTTCGCCAAAGTCGCCGCACCAGACCCGATCGTTTCGTCCTGAACATACGAGACGAAGATCCGCCAGAGAGAAATCCGCTAAAACCCAGCCAGGTACAGAAAAAACATATCCGCAAAACATGAATCCAGCCTGTCCTCGATGGCAACGACACAGTAACAGCCGCACAAATCTGTAGCATACGCCAGCCCCTTATCTTTAGGCAGGTTAAAAAATAAAAGATCCTGTTAAATTGGTTTTAACAATACTACAATTAAATACAGGAGGATGGGTCACAGATACAATCATGCATTGTAACCCACCGGCATAAAGTAGGGAAAATGTAGCCAAGAATATGTATCCATTAAAATGTAACCCAAGCGGTCGCTTGTTGTTCCTTCCTTGGCTTTTGGGGAGCCACAGTTTAATCCAAGCCCTTAATCCGGCGGTTCTGATGATTGTCGAGATCGCTCTCTTCCTTCGTTTTCCCTTCTTCCTTTCGGCGGTTATAGATACACATGCAATGTCTCTAATCCGTTCCAGTCTCCTCTCTTTCTTTCTCTTTGGTTTGACTTGACGTGCGTATGCTTGTCTGTCTCTCCTTCCCAGTTGCCTTTCACTAACTTAGTGCCTCCCTCCAACAATAATTTAAAACACAACACAGCGGCCTTTAAAGGGAGGGGTGAGGAAAAGAAAATTAAAAAAAAAATAAGACCGAGAAAGTTGTCTCCGTTTACAGCTCTGCTTGTGGATTTCCTGAGTGTTGCGGACTCCGGGCTGAAACTGACACAAGGCTTGAAATTTACAAGCTCTTGCCTTTGGCTGCGCATTGGCGCGGTCGATCACGTGTGTGTCTAGACACTTTGTCGCGGCCCCCGGTTTAAAGTGATTGTTACGCAAACAAGCGATCACGTTACAAACAGCCCCTTTTACTTAGAAACCTCCAAATCTCCCCCCTGTAACATACAAACTACAGGCAACATTCAGCAGGCAACAATGCACTATCAATTTTCTGTTTTTTTTTGGCGGGGGGGGGGGGAATGGGGGTTGCAGAGAAAATCAATCGGGAAATTTTGGGAACTGAAACTTGCTCTATCCGGATTCTCCTATGAACATTTCTGTCATTTTTTTTCTCTCTCTCAGTTTTGCCTCCTCTGTCAAACCAGCAGGGAACCAGGTAAACGGTCTGTTCAAGCAAGACTGTCTTGTAGATGTTGTTGCCGGGCGATATGATGCACGGAGAGACAGAGAGGGGGGGATAGATCTGAGTCGGATTTCGAGGGTTGCCTTGAAGGTTTGAAACTATTGATCTTAATGCGATTCCACAGACCAACGAGAATAATTTCCGTCTCATGAGCGCTCGCTGGTATCCAAGTTCACTGGGTAGCAGGGAAGGTAATTGGACTGTTGGCTTTTATTACACAGAGAATGGAGGTCTTGTTAAAATACACAAGGCACTAGTCAGACCGCAGCTGGAACACTATGAACAGTTTTGGTCCCTTATCTAAGGAAAGATAATCTGGCAGTGTAGAGAAGGTTCACTAGGCACTGGGTACGGGTGGATTTGTCATGAATAGTTTGGGCTTTAGTAACCTTTAGTGCTTAGAAGAATAAGAAGTGACCTTATTAAAACACCAAAGATTCTTAGGGGGCTTAACAGTGGAGAGAGGTTCTTTCTGGGAGAATCTGGGAGGACCAGAGGGCTTAATTTCAGAGTTAGAGATCATCTGTTTAAAACAGCGATGAGAAGGTTTTCCTTCCTTCTCAGAGGGTAGTGATTCTCTGGATTTTTTTATTGCAGAGGGCCATTAAGGATGGGTCATTGAGGATATCCAAAGCTGACACAGATTTTTAATCAGTAAGGGAATCGAGTTATGAGGAGAGTGGAGTTGAGGATTACCAGATTAGCTGTGATCTCATTGAATGGGGTGGGGCAGTCTCAATGGCCTACTTCTCCTCCTATGTCTTAAAGTCTTATTGTTATGACGAGATCCAAGATATTTCATATAGAAGCCAACCACAACTTGAATTTATGTTACACTGTTGAACTTCTCCTCTCCCAAAGTCTAGCTGGGGGAGTTACCGTGCAGAGTAGAAACATTAGTTGTGGGCCACCTAGCTGATCCTATTCAGCCGTTCAATTTTATCATAATCACAAGACCAGCCTACCCCATTTCCATTAATCCCTTTGGTTAATAAATCCCTATCATTTTCAGATTTAACATTAATTATTGATCTACCATCAATTACCAATCATGTAAAGAAATTCGACAAACTTCTACCATCCTTTGTGTGAACAGCAGTTTCATAACTTCATTCCTGCAAGTCTTTCTAATTTCTACACTGTGACTTAGATTCCCACCAGCAGAAATATTTTTTCTGCTCTATCCTATCAATTCCTTTAATATCTTGAAAACTTCAGTGAAACCACACCTTAATCTTCAATAGTCCAGGAAATACAACCATAAAAACAAACACAGAGAATGCTGAAGAAACTCAGCAGGTCCTACAACATCTGGGCAGAAAGAAATGGAGTTAATGTTTTGACTCCACTATGACTCTTCTTCAGAAATACAACCCTAGTTTGTTAAATTTCTTCTTGAACTGAACCATTGAGTCTAAGCAGCATTCCAGTAAACCTAGATGGCAGACCTTCTAAGGCCAATAGAGTCGTAGAGTTGGACAGTACAGAAATGGACCCTTTAGTCTAACTTCTCCGTGACAACTAGATATCCTAAATTAATCTAGTCCCATTTGCCTGCATTTGGCCCATAAATCCTGTCTATTCATGCATCCATCAAATGCCTTTTAAATGTTGTCATCGTATCAGATCCTTGCTTAGGCATAGTGTCCAGACTGATATTATTTGTATGGTTGAAGACTTACTTGAAGCACCCCAAATTCAAATCCTCCACAGTTAAATGCCAGCATTTCTTTAGTTTTTTTCATACCTGTTTGTGACACTGGAATGATCTGCTGGAGATCTGAATCACACAGACACAAAAATCGCTGGAGAAACTCAGCAGGCCTGGCAGCATCTGTGGAGAGAGAAACAGAGTTAACAATTCATGTCCAGTGACCCTTCTTCAGAACAGTTTGCAGCCTTGCTGGGTTTCTCCAGCAATTTCTGCTTTTGTGATTCAATAATCTGTGTAGCTGAACCCTCAAGTCTCTTTGTTGTTTCCAGTATTTTGGATTTTTTTGAATCAGTATTGGATTACTTCATATTTTCCTCCTTCCATGTTCTTGTACTATCTACAAGATACACTGTAGAAACTCAAAGATCCTTTGACAGCACCTTCCGCATGGTGGCTCAGTGGTTAGCACTGCTGCCTCACAGTGCCAGGGACCCAGATTCAATTCCTGCCTCAGGTGACTGTATAGAGTTCGTACATTCTCCCCGTGTCTGCGTGGGTTTCCTCCCACAATCCAAACATGTGCAGGTCAGGTGAATTGGTCATGCTGTGTTGCCCATAGTGTTAGGTGCATTAGTCAGGGGTAAAAAAGGGGTAGGATCTGGGTGGTTACTCTTTGGAGGGTTGGTGTGGAGTTGGTGGGCCAAATGGCCTGTTTCTATACCGTAGGTAATCTAATCAAACTGACAACCACTTACAAAAGGACAAGAGCAGCAGATATATAGGAACACTACCTGCAAGTTCCCTTCCAAGCCACTCACCTAGCTGACTTTGAAATTATATCACTGTTCCTTCACTATCGATTGGTCAAAAATCTGGAAGTCCCTCCCCCAGGGCTTTGTGGGTCTACCTACAGCTCACAGACTACAGCAGTTCAAGAGGGTAGCTCATCACCGCCTTCTCAAGGGCAAGTAGGGACAACCAATAAATCCTGGCTGAGTCAATGATGCCCATTCATGAATTTAAAAAATGGGGTTTAGTTCAGCATCAAGTGACAGTTTGCTTGATTGTCCTTGGGGTTCAAAAGGAACTTCTGACTTTTTTGTCCCCTAAAGTGGTGAAAGGGTTTTTCATTTAAATTTTGGCATTGTGAAAGTGAGTTGATAATGAATGCAGACTGCTCATGTCTGAATAGGGCTGGATGGATGGATCAGATCTTCTTGACAGGTCAACTGTTTCCGATCATAGAGTCAAAGAGCTGTACAGCATGGAACCAGACCCTTCAGTCCAACTCATTCATGCCAACCAAATAACCTAAAAAAATCTAGTCCAATTTGCCAGCGTTTGGCCCATATCCCTCCAAACCCTTCCTATTCATATACCCATCCAGATGCCCTTTAAATGTAGTTGTACCAGCCTCTATCACTTCCTCTGGCAGCTAATTCCAAAGAGTAACCTATGTGTGAAAAAGTTGTCCCTTAGATCTCTTTTAAATTGATTCTTAGAGTCATAGAATCATAGAGATGTATAGCATGGAAACAGACCCTTCAGTCCAATCCGTCAATGCCTACTAGATATCCCAACACAGTCAAGTCCCACCTGCCAGCACCCGGCCCATATCCCTCCAAACCCTTCCTATTCATATACCCATCCAAATGCCTTTTAAATGTTGCAATTGTACCAGCCTCCATCACTTCCTCTGGCAGCTAATTCCATACACTCACCACCCTGTGTGTGAAAAAGTTGCCCCTTAGATCTATTTTAAATCTTTCCCCTCTCACCTTAAACCTATGCCCTCTAGTTCTGAACTCTCCCAACCGAGGAAAAGGCCTTGTCTATTTACCCTATCAATGCCCCTCATGATTTACAAACTTCTAAAAAGTCACCCCTCAGCCTCTGACGCTCTAGGGAAAATAGCCCCAGTCTATTCAGTGTCTCCCTACAGCTCAAACCCCCCAAACGTGGCAACATCCTTGTAAATCTTTTCAGAACCCTTTCAAGTTTCATAACATTGTTCCTATAGCAGGGAGACCAGAATTGCACACAATATTCCAAAGCGGCCTAACCAATGACCTGTACACCTGCAACTTGACCTCAGAACTCATATAACTCAATGCTCTGACCAATAAAGGCAAGCATACCAAACGCCTTCTTCACTATCCTATCTACCTGCAACTCTACTTTCAAGGAACTATTGTCCTTGGGGACTCCAAGGTCTCTTTGTTCAGCAACACTCCCCAGGACCTTACCATTAAGTGTATAAGTCCTGCCCTGGTTTGCCTTTCCAAAATACAGCAACTCATATTTATCTAAATTAAACTCCATCTGCCACTCCTTGGCCTCTATGGTCCATCTGATTAAGATGTATAATGTAAGATAATTTCCTTCACATATGGACAAATCATGGTATATCTGAGAGATATCATGTGGGACATTGGCTTGGAAAATTAGAAAATAGTTCATTTTTCCAGTACTGGTATTCTTTGTCTTAATGAGAACAAAACACACAACTATGAATTGAGCATTTAATATGCATGGGAAAACAGTGTAGCAGCAGTGTAGGATACAACAGAACTGCATCAATCCATGGGTTACCTTGGTAGTCCGATAAAAAGATGGTAAGGGGAATGGTGGGGTTGATTAGGGGCCAAGGTGGAAACTTATTTTTGATAAAAAAAAGAGTACCATTTCAGCATTCACATCTTTCATAATCAAGGAAAGTTTAAGTTAAACAGAAAGTATGCTGAAAATTAATAAAGCGAAGACATAGAAAGACTGAGTGCACTTAACAACAACTTATGTTTCTGTCACATCATTACTATCATAAAACCTCCCAATGCACTTCACAAGATCATTATAAAATAAAGTATGGCACCAAGCCACTTAAGAGAATATTAGATCAGACGATCAAATGATGAAGCAATTAAAATTAGAGATTCTCAAGGAGTCAGAATTTAATGATCAGAGATATCTTGAGGCATGGAATTTGATAGAATTACAGAGATAGGGAAGGGCAAGACAATGGAAGGGTTTGAAAACAAGGATAAGAATTGCAACATCAGGAGATTGCTTGTTTCACCCGCCAGTGGAAACATCCTCTCTACCTTTATGTTATCTATTCACTTCATAATTTTATAAGAATCTATAAGATCCCTCCTTCTTCTAAATGCCAATGAATAAAATCCCAGTCTACTCAGTCTTTCCTGATAAGCCAACCCCCTCAACTCCAGAATCAACCTAGTGAACCTCCTCTGCACCCCCTCCAGTGCCAGTACACCCTTTCTCAAGTAAGGAAACCAAAACTCCATGCAGTACTCCAGGTGTGGCCTCACCAGCAGCCTATACAGCTGCAACATAGCCTCAAAATTAGGGAGAGCAGATTTAGGACTGAATTGAGGAGGAACTTCTTCACCCAAAGGGTTGTGAATCTATGGAATTCTCTGCCCAGTGAAGTAGCTGTGACTTCCTCAGTAAATGCTTTCAAAGCTAACATAGATTTTTTTTTTTGAACAGTAAAGTTATTAAGGGTTATGGTGAGAGGGCAGGTAAGTGGAGCTGAGGTCATGAAAAGATCAGCCATGATCTTATTGAATGGTGGAGCAGGCTCAAATGCCAAATGGCCTACTCCTGCTCCTAGTTCTTATGTTTATCAGGAGTAAATGTACTTCAGTGATCACCCTGTCATTAAAGGTTGTTGGGACTTGCTTCAAGTTAAGACATGGCTAGCAGCATATTAGTCTACCTGAAGTTCACAGAGGTTAGAGGATGAGAGACCAACTAGGACTGCATTGAAATAGTCAAATCTAGTGTTTACAAATATATGAAGGAAAGTTTCAGCAACAGTTAACTGAGACTGGACAGAATCAAACAAAGTTATAGAAGCAGAATAGGCAATCTCAATATTGAGGTAAAAACAATGACTGCAGATGCTGGAAACCAGATTCTGGATTAGTGGTGCTGGAAGAGCACAGCAATTCAGGCAGCATCCGAGCTGCTCCTTGGATGCTGCCTGAACTGCTGTGCTCTTCCAGCACCACTAATCCAGAATATCAATATTGATGTTAGTATGTATTTGAAAGTTCAACTTGGGGTAAAATTTGACACCAAGATTGTGAACAGACTGATTTAGTCTGAGATTGTAGTGAGTGAGAAGGAATAAGTGGGGAATTGGGAATGGGAATCAAAACTAATGATTTCAGTCTTCCCAAGATTTTAACTGCAGAGAATTTCTGCACATTCAGTACTGGAGTATTAGATAAGCAATTTGATAGTTTAGCAACAGTGGAGGAGCTGGGTGGTGCATCAGTGTACACATGAAAGCTAACAATGTGCTTTCAGACAATGTGACTAAGAGGTAGCATGTCAATGAGAAATAGAACTGGGCCAAGGGCACTGGGGTACATCAGAGGCACAGTATCAGGAAGATAAATTATTTCCAATTATCAGTTGACTTCAATAAGATTGATAAGAATGTAACCAAGTAATTCCACCTAACTAAACATCAGTGGAAAGCCCTTTCAGGAGGGTAATGCAGTCAATGGATCAAGAAGGATGACCCTTATCATTGGCATATAAAATGTAATTGGTAACTTTGGTTAGAACTGTTTTAGTATTATGGCAGAGGCTGAAACCTAATAGGAAGGATTCAAACAGAATTTTGGGAGAGTTTGGTTTGCCAAGATATTTGGTTTAAGTGTTAGGCATTTTTTTGAGAAGAGGGTTGATGAGGATAGATTTTAAAGGTGTGAGGTGCAATGCCTGAAGAGAGGAAGTTATTAATGTTGTCTAACATAAGAATTAGGAGGGAAGTTGGGTGATTCACAGTTTAATGGGAATGTGATAGGTGCAGAAATGGATATAGAGGACAAGATGAGTTGGGACAGGACATTGATGGGAGATAAGAGAGAAACTAGAGAAAGATGTGAGTACAGGGTTAGAGCAGGGCGTGGAATTAAATAATGTTTGGTCTGGTGGGCTCCTGGAAGGGCAATAGATATAGCTGATCAGATAGTCTCAGTCCTAGTGACAAAAAAAGCGCATGAGCTTCTGGCATTTATTGTTGGATGTGAGGATGGAGGAAAGAAGGGAAAGGGTTTAAGAAGGAAAAACAGAGAGGTATAGAAAAGAAGCAGGGCTTACCATCCCATTTACAATTGTGAAATGATGAGTAATTTGTGCAGACAAGGCAGGACCAATAATGATTCAAGTAGTTCAGCCATATCTGATGGCAAATGGCATTCACCATATCCTTTCGTGTCTGCATCTCTTAAGCGAGCAGACATGAGGGCCTTGGTAGAGGTTATGGCCAAGAAAGGAGAGAATAATATTTTTTTTTTGGGGGGGCTTACTAAATAGAAGTGAGGGTAAAGTTATAGGGTGAGTGCAGGGCAATAGTCAAAACATTTCAGACTTTCATTGAATTGGAGGATAGTTTTCTCCAGAGATAGATACACAAAGTGGTGTGTAGCAATGTGGAAGGGGGCTATAGGTGGACAATGATACAACAAACCAATCTAAGATGGCATTAACTGAGATCGATTTAGAGTCGTAGAGCGTAGAAAAGGCCCTTTGGCCCATCAAGTCTGCACCAACCTAACTACAACTGATAATCTCAATTTCCTGCACTTGTCCCATATTTCAGAATCTTATGATATTTTGAGTGCTCATCCTAATAATTTTTAAAGGTTTAAAGATTTCTGGCTTCCACTACCTTCCCAAGCAGTGCATTCCAGATTCCTACCATCTTCTGAATGTAAGGATTTTTTCTCAAATCCCCTCTGAATCTCCTGCTCTTTATTCTAAAACTATGCCCTCATTAAAAGACCCCTCAAACCACGGCTAAAAGCTTCTCTCTATTCATCCTTTCCATACCCCTCATAATCACTTGCACCTCAATCATGTCCACACTCAGCCTTCTCAACCAAGCCAATCTAGGCTCTCATTGTAGATCAATTGTTCCATCCCAAGCAACATCCTGGTGAATCCCCTCTAGTCGTACCACATCCTTCCTGTAGTGAGGTGACCAGAACTGCACACAGTACTCTAGCTGTGGCCTGACCAACGCACTGTAAGAGTCCAACATTACCTGCTTGCTCTTATATTCTATGCCATGACTGATGGAAAGCAAGTGGCCTATATGCCTTCTTCACTATCCTATTCACATTCTCTGCTGATTTCAGGGATCTGTGACTAATTACCCCTAAAATCCCTCTGTTCCTCAGTGACCTGGGTTGTATTCATTGAATATTCCCTCCTCTTGTTTCTTCTTCGAAAGTGCATCGCCTCACTTATCAGGGTTAAATACCATCCAATTATATACTGGGACTAGTGATAGCATGTGGCATGGCAAGGTCAAGGGAGTAGCTGTGAGGTGAAACAAATTCCGAGTTTTTGCTACCATTTCAATGAAAGTATGTTTCCTGATTGCTTTGATAAATAGTTCACTCCACATTGTTACCTCATCTTTGATTCCTCAGCAAAGGGAATCATTTCTAAGTATTGATCCCATCAAATCCATGTCACGGCACACAGATCAGATCACCTAATATTTATATCTTCATGGATAGAACTGTCTTCAAAAGGATTTGTCAATGTCTTCAATCGACAGTAAAGAATATTCAGAACAATTAAACCAGCATTGTCACCAGAGATTGGCCACAGACACACCTCTATGGAAGTCGTCCTGGCTGGTGACATTGAAGATCACTTCCCAGGTTACCCTGGGGGCATGCAAGTGAGATGAAAGTCTCTCTCAGAATGATGAATTTACCAGTACATTCAATTCAAGTAAGTGCATTTCTAATCCAAGTAAAGCAGTGAATTCCAATGGGCCAGCCCCATGTCCTATTCATACCTATTGTGTACAGTTCATTATCCATGCATAATACTTGAAGGGGCATATGTAAAGAATTGTCACTACAAAATGCTTGAAGCAATTACAGCATTCACAGTAAAAGCATACATATGGCTCAATGCATATATACCTCAGAGAAAAAATACAAAGCTGTTTTAATACTGAATTTTGTTTCTAATTCTAGTGGATATGCACCTGCGATTGGCGTATTGCTGAATTCACCTCCCTCATGGACACAACAAACTAGTAGACCCAGTTATTTAAAGTATTTTGAGTTTGCTACCCTTAGGTTGAATGGTTGTAAATACGGAAGCCACTTACAGCTGCCAATTGCCTGGATTCTGAGGTAAAATATTACTGGTTTACTATAAATATCACATCTGATGCAAAATCATAGATTGAAATATCAACACTCCTTCTTTAGAGATGCTGCCAGACCTGCTGTGTATTACCAGCATTTTCTGTTCTTGGCCTGAATTGTATGAGGCACAGAATTCCCTCAAATCCCTCTCCTCTCCCCAACTTTGGGCACTAAAGTCAGTGGGGGTACAGCCTGTCAAGGGAACTATATGCTGCCTTTAAAGAGTAATTGGCCATTAGTAGGTTAAAAGATTGGTTTTCACACCTGAGAAACTAGATCCCCTGGCTCAGGGTCTGCAGATCTGCAGTATTTGGGACAGAGATGTGTGACATTAGATGGAAATTTAGGTGAATGTTTGGGCATCTCCATGGATGCTGAGCTTCCAGGCCCTGGAGAGGGATGGGGAGGGCTGTCATGGGAGATGAGCTGGTGGCAGCACGATGAGGCCCTTAAGTGAGAATTAATTGCCCTCTTAAGGGCCTCAAGGGGTGTATTGGCAGATGGTTGTCCCAATACCATTCCCAGCACTTTGGGCAAGGGTGGATGAGTAACCAGTGGACAGGCCACCTACTGGATTGAACAAACACCCTCCATCAGCGATGTGTGTGTAAAATCCAACCCTTCATTTTCAGGCCTGGCACCCAGAGTATTTTGCTTTCCTTTCAGTATAGAAGCGCCTCTGCCATTTTGCATCATTGACAGTCAATAGGGACTCCTTTGGTAGCAGTTCAGTGGATAAATGATATGACCCTTGTCATTATCAGTGTCATATTTACTGTGATAACACTCCTGGGAAACATCTTAGATGTTTTACTATGTCTAAGGTACTGGATAAATACAAATTGTTGTAGACGAATAATACAAGTCAAGTGTCTGTGTTCTGTTGTGGTACTGTGTTGTGCAGATTTGGTGACTGATGCATCAGAAATACTTGGACTCTATCACATTGGCTCTGGTAGTTGAGCTGCTCCTTGGCATGTCCAATTCATTATTCCGATTATTACCTGGTGTCTGGACAACATATATTGATAGATGGGGAGAGAAATGGATGTGCTCAATACAGCACCCTTCCCATTTGAACAGGCTACCAGTGCAAAGCATAGCCATTTGGCAGAGGTGGTGCTCGTAGAACTTTATCTAAAACAGACAAAGATATTTTGAAGAAAAGATGAGAGCTCCAAGGAACTAAAACAAAACTAGGCAGCTCCCAGCCTGGTTGATTAATTAATATTCATTGGTTTAGTATTGAAGGATGTGGTGATTTAGATTAGAATACTTACAGTGTGGAAACAGGCCCTTCGGCCCAACAAGTCCACACTGACCCTCTGAAGACCAACCCACCCAGACCCATTCCCCCACATTTACCCCTTCACCTAACACTACAGGCAATTTAGCATGGCCAACCCACCTAATCTGCAAATCCCTGGACCGTGGGAGGAAACCCACGCAGACACAGGGAGAATGTGCAAACTAACACAAACAGTTGCCTGAGGCGGGAGTCGAACCCAGGTCTCTGGCGCTGTGAGGCAGCAGTGCTAACCACTAAGCCACCGTACCGCCCACACTTCACCCAGGTATATCACATTTACGAGATCCTTGATTGGGGTTAAACACTGGATAAAAGCAAATTACTGTGGATGCTGGAATCTGAAAGCAAAAGAGAAAATGCTGGAAAATCTCAGCAGGTCTGGCAGCATCTGTAAGGATAGAAAAGACTTGATGTTTCGAGTCTAACTGACCCTTTGTCAAAGCTAGCTTGATTGGGTTGTTAACCTGGGCCAATCATGAATGCCCTGGCTGACCAAAATAATCAGGGGATTTAGAATTGCCTCAGTGCAGGGGACTGACTCCACCCTGGCAGGCCACAGCCAGTGTATTGTGCACAAGTAAATAAAGAGTGACTTGGTAATGGGATACTGGTCCTGCTTTGACCTAGTCTTACCTTAGTGAGATCGTGTTGGGATGAAGTGAGGCCAAGCCCTTACTTAGCAGAATGCTGTGCCTATGATTGCATGTCGAAGACTTATCGATCCAGTGAAAGATGCTCCTTGGACTGCCAGAAACATGCTGGCCTCCCAATAAAAAGAGCTGTCCAGAATCAAGTGTCAAAGGGCTAGACCTTGGAATGGTCTTGCTGTGTCCTGAGCGGTGCACTAAGGCATGGGTGCAGCAGTGCAGCGGTGCAGCTGCCAGAAAGCCTTATTTATCACCGAGAAACTGGAACCTATGGAAAACTGTATGCAGCAAAGAATGTCTGTCATAAAATGTAAATGCAAATTATGAATATTCTAATTAGAAATGTAGTGAGGCACCTCAGAGGATCATGGACTGTATTGAAAGAAATTAAACTGTATTGCATGTTTGGTAATGTTAAATTTGAACTGCTATTGCAATATACATTAGAAATTTATGAATATAATCTGCTTAAAACATGGGATCAGGATCTGGGACTAGAAATCTCCACAGAAACGTGGAATGATATCTGGGAAAATGCTAGAAGAATTACTATTTGTAACAGAACCCAGGCTATCCAGCTGAAGATACTTCATAGGGCCCATATAGCACCAGTTCGATTGGCAAAATTTAAGGCAGGAACATCTCCAATGTGTCCTAAATGCAAAATAGAAGTGGGCACTCATGTACATTGCCTATGGACCTGTCATAAGATCCGTAGATATTGGACTAAAGTAGCAAGTACCCTGACAGAAAGTTTAGGAACGGAAATAAAAGTGGACCCCGTATCTCTCCACTTGGGCTTTTCGAACTTTCCCTCCCTGGACACGTACGGAATGAGACTATTTTCTATTCTTTCTTTCTGTGCAAGGAAAAATATTTTGATGAACTGGGTGGCGGAGGGCCCCCCTGGACTTTCAAATTGGCACAGACTAATTATGGAATGTATTCCCCTTGACTTCCTTACAAATATGGTGCACCAAAAGACCGAATTATTTTATAAAATATGGCAGCCCTTTTTGAATTACATAAATACAGATATTTCGGCTATCCTAACAAGGACTTTTATTTAATTGAGATTACAAACCTGGCTGGTCCGCGGCCCCTCGGGGGAGGAATCCCGCACGAATACGGGTTTTATCATATCTGATGTTAACACATCCCGAGCATGTAAGAGACTTAAATATACACCCTGATTAGTTGTAGGTTAGATTAGTAGATAGTGGAGTTTTGTCTGTTTGTTTTTTTTTGTTGTTTTGTTTTTTTTGTCAAATTTTGGCTAGTGTATATTTGAGCTAATTGTATATCAATGTTTATATCTGAGAGTTTTGTTTATTTTTGTAAACTTGTAAAAATGTTAAATTTCTAATAAAAATATCTATATAAAAAAAAAAGAAATTTATGAATAAGTTTATATTTTGAAAAACTATGTGAAGGACTGTTGTTGCGACTGAAACCATTCTACAAAACAAGCCATCTCCTCATTGAAAGTGGGGTCCGGTGGTAAACAGAATGAATTTCAACCTGGAGATAACTAGCCGTCAGGAAACTAAGTGCATTTCCAAACATTTCTAATTGTACTGGGTTGAGTTGTTAAGCCTCAGTGACATTGATTAAACAGCTTTGTTTGATTTGCTTACCTGAGTTGAATCTATTCAGTGTTTTCCATGAAAATGCAGAATATGACTGCAGTGCTAAACTCTCCAAGCTAACCATTGTGTCTCCCGCTTGAGACAGAGATTGACGGAAGTTATGTCCTCGCTGTTTGCATTGGATCATTAATGTTTGTGAAAACTTCTTGTGCATGAAATGAATGTCACATTTGCCAATATAACAATAACTACTATGCTCCAAAGTACTACTCGAAACACTTTTGACAGATGTAAGGTCTTACGTAGCTGCTAATCTTTTCTTGTTTGTGATCAGGAAAATTTTAGAAAAACAAAATGCAAAAATTATTCAAAGCTGTATCATTAGTTTCTATGTATCAGAGCTAACTTGGAAGCAAGAGTGTGAGTCTCCCAGATGGCTACCACACAACTTCACATAACCTTGAGGACAGACAAAATATTTGGAACTTTTATTGCACCAACATAAGAGCTGATCAAATAAAAGGTATCAAAATGTTGAGTCTACATTGATTACAGGGGACTAATACAGGCTTAAAATAGTTTTAAAAGAAATAGCTGCAAAGAAATATTTGCAGAAGATAAAATGGAGACATTGCATTTTTCCAATTATTATAAAATGTATTCTTAAGACTTGGTGTAGAAAGTCAGAAACTGTGTATTAGGTATATGCTTGTAATCCAGACATCACAATAATATTGCAGTGCTTTGAAAAACAAGTTATTAAAATATTATTTTCTTTCTCTTTGCGCTTTCTCCTTCTTCCAGTTTTTGCTTTATTTTCTTCTCTCCCTTCTCTCTGTCACTCAACTATTAGGCTCAGTTCCTCCATTCTGTAGAAAACTTTATTTTTAAGAAACACATTTTTCAGTCAATCTATAGTAAATAGGACAGTTTATGTTGATTGTCAACAGAGTTCCTGCATTTCAGGAGATTGCCTTACCAAAATACAAAATACCAAAATACATACTTGTATAAGTGGTTCTGTCAAAAATTGAAGTACTTTCATTAAATTAAAACTCACAACTTGCACTATGTTTTTACATGACTCCATTTCCCAAAAGGATTTGAGGAAATCATGTAGGTTTTATGTTTAGTATACCTCTTTAGACCCACAAAGTATTTTAATGACTGTTTATTTTAAATGACCATAATCTCATTAATTTTGGAGGGTTTACTGGATTAGAACAAGATGCTACCTGTTACAAAAAACAAAACAAAAAGTAATGTGCACAAACATACATACAGGCAAATAGCAGGTAAATAGCTGCCTTCCCAACACAGAAAACATCACATTCTAAGCAATGCAGGGGAGGATTTATCGACACTGCCACTAAAATTCCCTAATTACTCTATCACTTGTGGCTCTTTACTCCTTGATCCTCTGAAATGTTTGCATGAATTTTGTGCTTCCATCATATTTGAACAACAACTATTCTTACAGGTGATGGGATAGAAAGCCACATCTTCAAATTTGTTAATGACACAACGTTAAGTGGTATTGTTAATAATGTCAATAGAAGCAATTCAAAAATTGAAAAACACCAAGGTTTTCAGAGCAGTTGGAAGCCTTGCTACAATTCTGAAACAGCAGAGATACACTCTTGGTATGGTGGCACAACCTCCATATCCCTCAACTAGGAAGAAGGAGCATATATCGAGGATCTTAAGGATGTTGTGATCATGATTATGTTTGAGCAGGGAGACAGGCCCGATTGCACCAATACAGAGGAGTCTCCTACTGTCTGCCACTTAACCTGGTATTGTGTAAATTTTAACTTTGCCACAGGAAGATCACTGCAAGTTCCTCCTTAACTGCCTCCTCCCAAAGGATGCCTCCCAAAGCCAAAGTGAGTTTTCACCCATCTAAAGGCCCATAGATATGATTTTCACTGCATGACAAATTAAAGAAACAGCACCAGCTGCTGTATATGACCATTTTAAACCTCACAGATTATTTTGAACTCTGTCAGCTGTGAAGTCTTTTAGAATACCTTCCTCAAATTGAACTGCCCTCAGAAATACATCACTACCCTTCTCATAGTCCATTTTGACATGCAAGCTGAAATCTTCATCAACAGAGCCACCACAGACCCTATCTCAGTGAAAGTTGGGCTCAAACAAGGCTGTGTCACTGTCCCATTCTCCATTTTCCTCCCTATGCTACACCTCACCTCCAGCTAATTACACATAAGCAATACTGGAAATATTGCATAATCGAAAGATGTGTTAATCAAAGCACAGCTGAATACTGTAGTGACGGTAGAGAGTTACCACATTTGTATTAGTGATGGTTGTGTGACAGACAATTTGGAGCCAGGGCTTAATTGTTTTACAAACAGTATAGGGACAGGTTTTAAAACTCTAGTGTAAAGCAACAAAAGGCTACATAAAATGCATTATGGAAATGACTGGATTTCTGTAATTGTTCGAGAAAGAGCCACAGAGTCAAATCTGCTAAGGTGATTTATCCATAGACTGTTTTAGCACCTGATATTTGATCTACATTGCTGCAGGTGATTGCCTGACCTTTCACATTGGTGCTATATCAAGATGATTCAGTCTAGAGCTCAAGATTCAATTACAGTGTATGCCCAGTAATGTGAACAATTTTTATATCAATCTATCTATCTATCTATCTAGATATAGAGGTACACATATACATATATACATGATACAGACCTTTGACCTAGTCTAGATTCAGTTGAGGAATAACAGTCAGACTTGGTGAGCTTCACCTGTATTTTTTGTATGTAAACACGTGAGATGTATAAAATCAAGAGCAGCGTGGATGGGTAGACAGAAAGAAACTTTTCCCCTTGACGGAGGAATCAATGACTGGGGCATAGGTTTAAGGGAAGGGGCAGAAAGTCTAAAATCTTTTCACCCAGAGGTTGGTGGGAATGTGGAACTCACTGCCTATAGGATGATAAATGCAAAAACTCTCATAACGTTTAAGAAGTACTTTAACGTGCATTTGTGACTCCAAGGCATACAAGGCTATCGGCCAAGTGCTAGGAAGTGGGATTAGAATAGTGAGGTGGTTGGTTTTGACCTGTGCAGACTCAATGGGCCAAAGGGCCTTTTTCTGTGCTGTGGACCTCAATGATTCTATGGGAAAAAACCTTATCGTGTTTCATTGTTCCTTCTAATCTCACTCTTGCCATGTATTTATGATGCCACCCTTCTCTCTGTGAATGATTAGTCTTTAGCAAAGGATTTGTCTTTATTCCATTATGTCCCAGCTTAATAAATTTCAGGCTTGGCATGATGCTGGTCTTTTCTTCCATTCTTGTATACGGAGTACAAGAATACTCAATGTATTCTTCTTTGGCCAGCAATTCTCTGCCCTGTTAAACAATCCTTTTCATCACCTCCTGTAATCCGCCTCCACTTAGACGCCTCATTCTAGTCTCATACTCTTTTGAGATCCTCTTACTGAGAAATGCCAGTGGGATATTTGTCGATTTAAATTCTCCTCCTATGATCTTCCATCTCAGAATCTCCAACTGCTGCTTCTGCCAAATTCCCCAAATCTATACATAAAACCCATTGGCTTTATGCTTGCCCACTGAACTTATTTCTTCCTACCTTGACTCAAATTTTGTCCCTTTGTCTAGTCTCTTCCCATTTACAGCTGTGACTCCTCTGATGCCCTCTGAAACTTTAGAAGTTTCCAATTTCCTGATTCTAAGCATCTTGTATTTTGTCATCACTCTCTTGGATATTATATAAAACAATAGATGGAAGCATCCCGTCTCCACTAGGCCTGTTCGAAGTTTACAATGGATTGGGTGTTTAGAGTTCATCATATAGCATGAGCTCACTCCAAAGGGACCATGGGTGAGTGCATTGTATGGTAGTAGTAGGGCAGGAAGATTTCCAGTTCCATCCCGGGCCGATGCGAGTTAGTTGTCAGGTAATCTCTGTCAGCCAGACCATGCTTTAGCACCATATGCAAGGGAAGACACTTACATATGTCTTTTGCATTCATTCTACATGTGAAAATGCTCTACACCAACAACAGAAGTTCCTTCTTCCCTGTGACTCCAGTCAAAAAGCATGTCTGTTCAATATGCCAATCATGTTCAAGGACCTAATGTTCCATCCTTTCCCCACTAGCTGTGACTCTGATAGTCCCCATCTGCTCCTCCAAGTAAGAACCACTGGCGAATTAGAAGGCTGTGAAAGATAGAACATAGAACATAGAAAAATACAGCTCAGAACAGGCCCTTTGGCCCACAATGTTGTGCCAAGGGTTAATCCTAATATAAAATATACTAACTTAACCTATGCATCCCTCAACTCACTGCTATCCATGTGCATGTCTAGCAATCGCTTAAATGTCCCTAATGACTCTGCTTCCACCACCACAGCTGGCAACGCATTCCATGCATTCACAACTCTCTGCGTAAAGAACCTCCCTCCTTTATACCTTCCTCCTAATATCTTCAAACTGTGACTCTTCGTACCAGTCAATCCTGCCCTGGGGAAAAGTCTCTATCTATTCTACTCATTATCTTGTATACCTCAATCAGGTCTCCTCTCTTCCCCCTTCTCTCCAGAGAGAAAAGTCCGAGCTTATTCAACCTTTCTTCATAAGGTAAGCCCTCCAGTCCAGGCAGCATCCTGGTAAATCTTCTTTGCACCCTCTGCAAAGCCTCTGTATCTTTCCTATAGTAGGGTGACCAGAACTGGACACAATATTCCAAGTGTGGTCTCACTGGGGACTTGTAGAGCTGCAGCAAAACCTTGCAGCTCTTAAACTCGATCCCCCTGTTAATGAAAACCAAAACACCATATGCTTTCTTAACAACCCTATCCACTTGGGTGGCAACTTTGAGGGGTCTATGTACCTGCACACCCAGATCCCTCTGTTCCTCCACACCGCCAAGAATCCTGTCTTTAATCCTCTATTCAGCATTTGAGTTCGACCTTCCAAAATGCATCACTTCGCATTTATCCAGGCTGAACTCCATCTGCCATTTCTCAGCCCAGCTCTGCATCCTGTCTGTGTCACACTGCAGCATGCAGTAGCCCTTGATACTATCGATGACACGTCCAACCTTTGTGTCATCTGCAAATTTACTAACCCCCCCCCACCTCCTCTTCCAAGTCATTTATAAAAACTACAAAGACCAGAGGCCCAAGAACAGAGCCTATGGGACCCCACTTAACACTGACCTCCAGGCAGAATACTTTCCATCTACAACCACCCTCTACCTTCTGTCAGCCAGCCAATTCTGAATCCAGATAGCCAAATCTCCCTGTAGCCCAAATCTCCCTGTAGCCCAAATCTCCCTGTAGCCCTGACTTTATGAATGAGCCTACCATGGGAAACCTTATCAAATGCCTTGCTGAAGTCCATATCCAGCACGTCCACTGCTCAACCATCATCGACCCATCTTGTCACCTCCTCAAAGAACTCAATAAGATTTGTGAGGCATGACCTGCCCCTCACAAAGCCATGCTGACTGCCTTTAATCACACTGTGCTTTGCCAAATAGTCATAAATCCTATCCCTCACAATTCTTTCAAAAACTTTGCTGACCACAAACGTAAGACGGACTGGTCTGTAATTGCCAGGGATTTCCCTATTACCCTTCTTGAAAGAGGAACAACATTCACCTCCTTCCAATCCTTCGGTATAGCTCCCATGGAGAGTGAGAAGGCAAATATCCTCGCCAGCAGCTTAGCAACCTTCTTTCTCACTTCCCGGAGCAGCCTAGGATAAATCTGGTCTGGCCCTGGGGACTTATCAATCTTAATATTTTCCAAAGATAGTGGGCTTCCTTCTTTCTGATTAAATCAACATTTTTAGGAGGGAATTTCACAGAGGTCTTCAAAATTATGAAGAGCTTTGATTGAGAAAAGAAGGAGAATCTTTTTCTAATGGGCAGGGAATTCTCTAACTAGAAGATACAGATTTATTTGATTGGCAAAATAACCAGAGATAGATGAGGATTTTTGTTTTATGAAGTGAGTTTTCATAACCTGAAATGAATTGCCTGAAAGATGGTCAAAGTAGAGTCAATAATATTTTTTAAAAAATTGAATAATGATTTAAAGGAAAAAAAATGCAGGTCTATAGGAAGAGGACAGAGAATGGGAATTATGCAGACAGATCTTTCAAAGACTTGGCACAGGCAAAATGGGGCAAATGACATCCTCAAGTGCTGTACCACTCCATGATTCTAAAAGGAATAAACTTTGGGGAAAAAAAGCTATGAGTGAGCAAAACTATCATTTTAATAAATGCATTCTTTCCTGAGTCAATCACAGTCACAATATGTAATTCTAGAATGAGTAAATCATATACAGTATTAAACAAATTATCAAACGGTCTATCTTAATGGAAAAGCTATTGGTGAATTGCCACCAATTTATTGTATGTGAAAGTAGGTTTAACTTGCAACTCCTTTAGAGATGATGCCTTACATTAGCTTTGCTGCATTTATTCACAGAAGTAGTTGTGTTTATTGATAGTACAGTTTCATGTGTTTTTTAAATCTTGTAATTCTTTACTTAATTACTTTTCTTCCTTCTGTTTTGTCATGAAGTCTTTGGGGTAGAACATTGTGAGTACTTCCAGGTATAGAATTAGTGCAAAAGGCGCTACATAGCTATATAGCAAACAGTGATCCATTTGATAAATTGATATGGTCTGATTTTGAGGCATCCTGGGCAGTGCATGATTGGGAAGACTGTATTGCTATTGCCACATTCTGGATGAATGTAGCAATTTGAATTTGCGAAGCTGGGTTTCGGTTCTCAATTAAAGGTACTGGGATCTTCAGGCTTTCTGAATTGAGGTGGAAACTACTGTTCAAAGGTATAGAGTCCCTCCTCTACTCCCACACTGGAACTGAGGTTTAGCAAATTAAGATTAAAAATCTTCCAGAAGATACAACTGATTGAAAAGCAAATCACAGACCACATTGAAGCCTGGAGCTCCCATTCCTCACAACCCATACGCTTGTCCTTCAGTCAGCATCTGAAGCAAATGCTGACAAGGAGGAAAACTATTAAGGACTGCTGGAACCCAGAGCTATATCTCAATCGAACGCAATCTTTCTGATGAAAATGCTACTTCTGTTTTTTTTTAAGCAAGTCTCACAAACTCATCAAGCAACCAGCTGGTTCTTCTGATGGATTAAATGGCGGAGCTCTGAGGCTGAATGAGATGACATAGTAGGCTGGTATTGACCTGTGGCCCTAATCTACATGATACAATGCAAGTCATAAACACACACAAAAAAACGAAGGCCTGGGAAATTGAAGACACCATTAAAATTTGCAAGAATTGCTCACCAAGTGAAAATTTCAGATCACCGCTCATAATTATCTTACAATCTTAAACTGCTACTTATGCACTGATGAGAAAGTCTTTGACTAATAATGACCATGAGTAATTATGGGAAAATGATATGCTGTATCATACAAGAAATTTCCAGGTTCAAATTCGGATCTGTATTTCAGTTTTCTGAGTTAAGGAGAGGAAATACCTCTCCAGGTTTCGATTTCTCTTTGGCTATTTTGCGGCAATGCCCTCAGTAGTGACGATCTGGAAGTAGCAAAACTAGGCTGACCAGCACACCATGTCATATGTGAAAATTGGTCTTTACAAGGAGGTACTTGAGAAATGCAGGGGAAACTTAAACTATTCCACTGTATAAGTCACTATTAGGTTATTACCTTTGTATTGATTTCACTTTAAGAGCTCAATACACAAATGGTACAAGTATCCAGATATTATGACCACAGAATATCTACATTGTAGCACTCAAGTCACGGGCTGTGCCTAGAGCTTACTATATATTATATATTAATTTAATGTAAACGATCACACGAGAGCTCTTCAAGTAAGTTGAATCCGGATGGGTTTAATTTAGATAAATGTGAGGTGTTACATTTTGTTAAGACAAACCAGGGCAGGGACTTACATGTTAATGGTAGAACCCTGGGAAGTGTTGTTGAACTGAGGGGCCTAGGGGTGCAGGTGCATAGTTCCTTGAAAGTGGAGTCGCAGCTAGGCAGGATGTTGAAGGAGACACCTGCCACATTTGACTTCATGGGTCAGAGCATTAAGTATAGGAGTTGGGACATCATGTTGTGGCCATACAAGATATTGGTGAGGTCATTTTTAGAATACTGTGTACAATTCTGGTCTGCCTGCTATAGCAAGAATGCTGTTAAACTAGAAAGGGTACAAAATGTATTGTCAAGGAGGTTACCAGGGCTGGAGGATTTGAGTTATAAGGAGAGGCTAGATAGACTGAGACTTTTGTCCATGGAACATTGGAGGCTGAGGGGTGACCGTATAGAGCTGTATAAAATCATGAGGGGCATGGATAGGGTAAATAGACAAGGTCTTTTTCCCAGGTTGGGGGAGTCCAAAACTAAAGGGCATAGGTTTAAGGTGAGAGCGGAAAGATTTAAAATGGGCCTGAGGTGTAATTATTTTTCTAGCAGAGGGTGGTATATGTATGGAACAAGCTGCCAGAGGAAATGGTAGAGGCAGCCACAATTACAACATTTAAAAGACATTTGGACAGGTCCATGAGTAGGAAAGGGTTAGAAGGATGTGAGTTGAATGCAGGCAAGTGGGACTAGTTCAGTTTAGCATACATGGTTGGCATGGATGAGCTAGATCGACGGCTCTGTTTCTGTGCTGTATGACTCTATGACTTTATGTTCTTATAGAGTCACTGCTGTCACCATCATCAAGGGACAAGCAAGAACATTTGGAAAGAAGGAATGACATTGCAATCATGGTTAAATGATAAGAACAATTTGTCTGGAAAAGCTTGCAGAAGTATAAATGACTCAGAAGGTTGCCACATTTAAAGTAACATACTTTGAACTTGTTTGTCCAAAATTAAATAAAAGGAGTGTTTTGATTGAGGCTTGCAGCATTTCATAACAAATACTTAGTTTCTGGATTAAACCAAAGGCTAATTTGCCCTGGATGGTAAGAGAACCTCTCCTAATCATAAACTTAAAGTGATAACACTGAGACTGACTGCACTGAGTGGTATCAGTAAATTAGGAACATATTGCAGCATTTGCACAACAGTGAGTCATAATGGAGGTAGTAACAAAGTGGTGATGTCACTGAACTAATAAACAAGAGCAGAGTTGAGAATGTGGTGCTGGAAAAGCACAGCAGGTCAGGCAGCATCTGAGGAGCAGGGGATTCAATGTTTTGGGCAAAAGCCCTTCATCAGGATTAATTAACAAGAACACCCAGGCCAATGTTCTGGGGCATAGTAGCTGGTGAAATTTGAATTCAATAATAGAAGAACTGGAATAAAAAAGCCAGTCTAATTGTAAAAATCCATGTAATTCATTAATACCTTTAACCTGTCTGGCCCACATATGACTCAAGAGTCACATACTGTTGATTCATAACTGCCCAATGGGCAATTAGGAATAGACAAAAAATCCTGGACTAGACATTATCATCCACACATCGTGAACAATTAAAAAAGAAGTATTGTCCTGTCTGCAAGGACAATCATTTACTCCTGGATTCAGATCTATTAAAAATAGATTCAGTTGCTTCATCAATGACTCTCCCTCCATCATAAGGTCAGAAATGTGAATGTTCACCACTGATTGCACAATCTTCAGCACCATTTGCGACTCTTCAGATACTGAAGCAACCCATGTCTAAATGCTGCAAGGTCTGGACAATATCCAGGTATGAACTGTCAAAAGGGCACGTGACATTTGTGCCACACAAGGGCTGGCAATGACTATTTGCAAAAAGAGAGAATTTAAAATTTCCCCTTGACATTAAATGGCCTTACCATCACTGAATCCACTCCTATCAACATCCTGGAGATTATAGTTGACCAGAAACTGAACCGGACAAGCCATATAAATGCAGTGACTACAAAAGGAGGTCAAAGGCTGGAAATACTTCAGCAAGTAACGCACCTCCTGATGCCCCAAAAGAGTCTGCAAGGTACAAGTCACAACTGTGGTATATTACTCCCCACTTGCCTGGATGGGTGCAGCTCCAAACAGTGTAGAAGCTTGACACCATCTAGGGCAAAGAGGAGAAAGTGAGAACTATTGCAGATGCTGGAAATCAGAGTTGAAAAGGGTGGCGCTGGAAAAGCACAGTAGGTCAGGCAGCATCCAAGGAGCAGGAGAGTCAAAGTTTCAGGCTTAAGCCCTTCATCAGGAATGTCAAGGGGGAAAGGGAATGAGAGATAAATAGGGGGTGGGGCTGATGAGAAGGTAGGTGGGAAGGCAAAAGGTAGATGTAGGTGGAGGGGGTAATTGTCAAGGGCAGCAGACACATGGATCACCACCACCTGCAAGTTCCCCACCAAACCACTCACTATTCTGACTTGGAAATATATCACTTTTCCTTCAGTGTCACCAGGCCAAATCGTGGAATTCTCTCCCCAAAGTCATTGTGGGTCTACCTACAGCACATGGATTGCAGCAGTTCAAGAAGGTAGTTCATTACCACCTTCTCGAGGGCAACTAGGGACGGGCAATAAATGCTGGCTCAGCCAGTGATGCCTATTTCTCATGAATGAATAAAAAAATGTGTTTAAGTGTGCGGGCACTAGGACCCAGCAGACTTGAGGGAGTCTGATGGTGAGAAACATACAAATGCTGTGATTGGCGTGCAGCCAAGCTATAAAGCCAGTCTAGGTAGATTAGATTTTATTGCCCACGTGGATGTACTGGCTGTCTGTGCATTGCCTTGAAATGCCATTCAGACATATTGTTCACAAAAGTGCATGTTTGACGGCTGCCTTAAGTACATTCAATCAACTTTCTCTATTTAAAAATGTCATGAATATTTGGATCCCAATGGTTGCCCATTTTTCAAGAATGTGGTCAGGTCTGTCTCATGATTGAAAAGTCACTGAGAAAATCCTTCCCACGTGGAAACATCTAGCAGAATGTGACACTGCTTATTGTCTGGTCTCTGTGGGAAGTGTACTCCTCACTTCGAGGGATTAGCAGAAGATGAGGTGACTTTCTGGTACCTCATTCTTGTTGTCATGATTCATACTGAAACAGAGTGTCAGCAGACAGTTTGAGCATGTTTGTGTGGTAAGATATTACAGCCGTGACCCTGTCCACCACCAATGTCTGTTTGTCTATGTGCATTTCTCAGGAGGCTGTCTTCAGTGTGGGAGTTTTGACTGATTTGTCTCCTGTGTCAGCACATTGTGGTCAATTGCAGTTTCTCCAGTTCCAGCCTTTCCTGGCATAACTCAGTGAAATCCGGAGGTACGTTTAAAAACAGAGAATACTGAGAATACTTGGGAGGCTAGACAGCATCTATGTAGAGAGAAACAGAGTTAATATTTCAGGCCAATGTTTAATGAGCAGCTGAACCATACCTGGATCTCACAATGTCGTAGGTTTGTTACTGCTATCCTCTTTAAGTGTAGCAATCCACAAGATCTGTTTGTTCTAGTGTGGGAGAGGGAGAAAAAACACTGACTGTTCTAATGAGAAGCATCGAACAAGAAGTAATTACAGATGACATTGATATAATAAACATTGTTACAGAGATTATAGGGAGGACCTACATCGTGTGCTGTTATGGGGCTGCATATTGTTATACTTCTTTGAGATCCTAAGTTGTTCTCCCACCAAGTCCACATCATGGTGCATGTGTTTAAGGCATTCCTCAGTATTAACTCTTTCAATCCTCAAACCTGTCACCAATCACCCTTTATCTACAGGGTAAAAATGAGGACTGCTGGAAACCCGAGTCTGGATTAGAGTGGTGCTGGAAAAGCACAGCAGGTCAGGCAGCATCCAAGGAGCAGGAAAATCGACGTTTCAGGCAAAAGCCCTTCATCAGGAATAGAGGCAGGGAACCTGCAGGGTGGAGAGATAAATAAGAGGGGGGTGGGGGTGGAGGTGCTTGTAGAGAGAGGAGGAGAACTTCTTCAAGGCAGGCATCCTTGCAAGAGGATTCAGTCAGGTTAAAATCAACTAGGTAAAAACCTAGAGTAGGTGGGTGGGTTACTCTTTGCAGAGTCAGTGTGGACTGGCTGTGTGGAGTTTGCACATTCTCCCCGTGTCTGCATGGGTTTCCTCTGGGTGCTCAGGTTTCCTCCCACAGTCCAAAGATATGCAGGTTAGGTGAATTGGCCATGCTAAATTGCCCATAGTGTTAGGTAAAGGGGTAAATGTAGGGGAATGGGTGGGTTGCGCTTCAGCGGGTCGGTGTGGACTTGTTGGGCCGAAGGGCCTGTTTCCACACTGTAAGTAATCTAATCTAAAAAAAAATCTAATTGACTTGTTGGGCCAAAGGGCCTGTTTTCACATTGTAGGGAATCTAATCTAATCAGGTCCCCCCTCAACCTCCATCTTTCTAATGAAAATAATCCTCACTTACTCAACCTCTCTTCATAGTTAGTGCCAGCCATACCAGGAAACATCCTGGTGAACCTCCTGTGCACCCTCTCCAAAGCATCCACATCCTTTTGGTAATGTGGCAACCATTTGGTAATGCGATATTCCAAATGTGACTGAACCAAAGTCCTATACAACTGTAATGTGACCTGCTAACTCTTGTACTCAATACCCATCCAATGGAGGTAAGCATGCCGTATGCCTTCTTGACCGCTCTATCAACCTACATTGCCACCTTCAGGGTACAATAGACCTGACCACCCACATAGAGTCATAGAGATGTACAGCATGGAAACAGACCCTTCTGTTTGTCCATGCCAAACAACTTGTCCATGCCAACCAGATATCCCAACCCAATCTAGTCCCACTTGCCAGCAATCTCGGCCCATATCCCTCCAAAACCTTCCTATTCATATACCCATTCAAATGCCTCTTAAATGTTGCAATTGTACTAGCCTCCACCACTTCCTCTGGCAGCTCATTCCATACACGTACCACTCTCTGCATGCAAAAGTTGCCCCACAGGTCTCTTTTATATCTTTCCCCTCTCACCCTAAACCTATGCCCTCTAGTTCTGGACTCCCTGACTCTAGGGAAAAGACTTTGCCTATGTAGCCTATCCATGCCCCTCATAACTTTGTAAACATCTAAAAGGTCACCCCTCAGCCTCCGGTGCCCCAGGGTAAATAGCCCCAGCCTCTCCCTATAGCTCAAATCCTTCAACCCTGGCAACATCCGTGTAAATCTTTTCTGAACCCTTTCAAGCTTCACAACATCTTTCCAATGGGAAGGAGACCAGAATTGCACTCAATATTCCAACAGTGGCCTAACCAATGCCCTGTACGTGGGCGGCACGGTGGCACAGTGGTTAGCACTGCTGCCTCACAATGCCAGAGACCCGGGTTCAATTCCCGCCTCAGGCGACTGACTGTGTGGAGTTTGCAG
>NC_057710.1:32796799-32815974 GCF_004010195.1 Chiloscyllium plagiosum
CTCCAGTCTGAAAAACAACCCTCCACCACCACCCTCTGTCTTCTACCTTTGAGCCAGTTCTGTATCCAAATGGCTAGTTCTCCCTGTATTCCATGAGATCTAACCTTGCTAATCAGTCTCCCATGGGGAACCTTGTCAAACGCATTCCTGAAGTCCATATAGGTCTACTGCTCTGCCCTCATCAATCCTCTTTGTTACTTCTTCAAAAAACTAAACCAAGTTTGTGAGACACGATTTCCTACGCACAAAGCCATGTTGACTATCCCTAGTCAGTCCTTGCCTTTCCAAATACATGTACATCCTGTCCCTCAGGATTCCCTCCAACAACTTGCCCACCACTGAGGTCAGGCTCACTGGTCTATAGTTCCCTGGCTTGTCTTTACCGCCCTTCTTAAACAGTGGCACCATGTTTGCCAACCTCCAGTCTTCCGGGACCTCAACTGTGACTTTTCTCCGTACATCAATTTTCTCCATGGCTATTCCATTTACCGTATAGTTTGCTCTTAAATTGTATCTTCCAAAATGCATCACCTCGCATTTGCCCAGATTGAGCTACATCTGCCATTACTCTGCCCAACTCTTCAATCTAACTATATTCTGCTGCATTCCCTGACAGCCCCCTTCACTATCTGCTACTCCATCAATCTTTGTGTCATCTGCAAACTTGCTAATCAGACCACCTATACCCTCCTCCAGATCATTTATGTATATCACAAAACAGTGGTCCCAACACGGATCCCTGTGGAACACCACTGGTCACAGTTCTCCATTTTGTGAAACTCCCTTCCGCTGCTACTCTCTGTCTTCTGCTGCCCAGCCAGTTCTCTATTCATCTGGCTAGTACACCCTGGACCCCATGCAGCTTCACTTTCTGCATCAGAACCATATCAAACTCCTTACTGAAGTCCATCTACAGCCCTTCCCTCATCAATCAACTTTGTCACTTCCTCAAAGAGTTCTGTTAGGTTGGTAAGACATTGCTGTCTATCACTGATAAGCCCATTTTCTCCTAAATGTAAATAGATCTTGTCCCTCACTATCTTCTCTAGCAGCTTCCGTACCACTGACATCAGGCTCACTGGTCTGTTATTACCTGAATTATCCCTGCCACCCTTCTTAAGCAAGGGAATAAATTTAGCAATTCTCCAGTCCTCCAGGGCCTCACAATTTCACCTGTCATCTACAATTTCACCTGTCATCTACAATTTCCCTAAGCTTGCCACCCCATCCCTCATTTTCATAGGGGCATGTCTGTTCTCCACTCTAATCAACCTCTCTTTAAAAGCCTCCTACACATCAAATGTGGATTTACCCTCAAATAGCTGCTCCCAATCCACATTCCTCAGCTCCTGCCAAATTTTGCTATAGTTGATCTTCCCCCAGTTTAGCACTCTTCCTTTAGGACCATTCTTGTCGTTGTCCATGAGTATTCGAAAACCTACGGAATTGTGATCACTATTCGCAAAGTAATCCCCGATTGAAACTTCAACCATCTGGCTGGGCTCATTCCCCAACATGGCCGCTTCCCGAGTTGGACTATTTACATTCTGCTCTAGGAAACCCTCCTGGATGCTCCTGGATGAACTTGTAGTGCATGGGACTGTAGGAATCCCAACATCTATATTGACCAGTGAGCACAGGTTTAACAAAGCAATCACAGAGTAGAGAGTGATACAGATATACAGCACAGAAACAAGCCCTTTGGCCCAACTCGCCCACGCCAACTAGGTTTTCTATACTGATCTAGTCCCTGCATTTGACCCACATCCCTCTAAACTTTTCCTATCCATGTACTTGTCCAAATGCCATTTTCCAACTTCTTGATGAATACATGGATGTAAGCGAGCTTAGTTAATTACTCCACTTCAGTGGTAAATGTGAGTGCAGGATGGAGTTAATCCCCTTTCTTGAATATGGCCACAATTACACCATCTCAGAGATTCCCTGCATTTTGTCCCTGTTCTGGATGAACATAGAGCATTACAGTGCAGTACAGGCCCTTTGGCCCTCGATGTTGCACCGACCTATGAAATCAATCTGAAGCTGATCTAACTATTCCATTATCACCCATATATTTATCCAATGACTATTTAAATGCCCTTAAAGTTGGTGAGTCTGCTACTGTTGCAGGCAGGGCATTCCACACCCTTGGCAAGTCAAGAACCTACCTCTGAGATCCGTCCTATATCTATCACCCTTCAATTTAAAGCTATGTCCCTTTGTGTTAGCCATCACCATCCGAGGATAATGTCCACCCTATCTAAACCTCTTATCATCCTGTATGTCTCTATTAAGTCACCTCTTAACCTTCTCCTGTCTAATGAAACAGCCTCAAGTCCCTTAGCCTTTCCTCATAAGACCTTCCCTCCATAGCAGGCAACATCCTGGTAAATTTCCTCTGCACCCTTTCCAGTGCATCCACATCCTTGCGACGACCAGAACTGTACGCAATACTTCAAGTGTGGCCACAGCATGACCTCATGACTCCGAAACTCAATCCTTCTATTAATAAAAGCTAAAGTTGAGGTTCTGTATTCATGTTAAAATTGTTCCTCTGCTCCATTTCAGTATTTCCCCAGTATCCCATCTGCTCTGGTGAATAGTTAGGTTTGAGCTGTGAGATAAAATTATCGACCTCACATCAGGCTGGGGTTCTGCTCAGATGGTGCATGTTGTGGGATGTGGTTGACAGTGCTCAAGTCAAGGATTGAGTTTCAGTTGAGGAGATCCTCAATGTGCTCCTTTCATAGACCGACGGCTGTCTTATTCTGTTCATGGTGAGTGCCTTCTGTTCTTCACTCTCAAAGAACATAGAACATAGGACATAGAACAATACAGCACAGAACAGGCCCTTCGGCCCTCGATCTTCTGCTGACCTGTGAACTATTCTAAGTCCATCCCCCCTACACTATCCCATCATCATCCATCTGCTTATCCAAGGATTGTTTAAATGTCCTTAATGTGGCTGAGTTAACTACATTGGCAGGCAGGGCATTCCACGCCCTTACCACTCTCTGAGTAAAGAACCTGCCTCTGACATCTGTCTTAAATCTATCACCCCTCAATTTGTAGTTATGCCCCCTCGTGCACGCTGACAACATCATCCTAGGAAAAAGACTTTCACTGTCTACCCTATCTAATCCTCTGATCATCTTGTATGTCTCTTATCAAATCCACTCTTAGCCTTCTGCTTTCCAATGAGAACAGACCCAAGTCTCTCAGCCTTTCCTCATAAGACCTTCCCTCCAGACCAGGCAACATCATGGTAATTCTCCTCTGCACCTTTTCCAATGCTTTCACATCCTTCCTGTAATGGGTGACCAGAATTGTACACAATATTCCAAGTGCAGCCACAATAACATTTGTATAGTTGCAGCATGACATCACGGCTCCGGAACTCAATCTCTCTACCAATAAAACCAAATACACTGTACGTGTTCTTAACAGCACTAATCAATCTGGATGGCAACTATCAGGGATCTATGTACATGGACTTCAAGATGCCTCTGCACATCCACAGAATCTTTCCGTTGACACTGTATTCTGCCTTCCTGTTATTCTTCCCAAAGTGAATCACCTCACATTTATCTGCTTTGAACTCCATTTGCCACCTCTCAGCCCAATTCTGCAAGTCCCCATGTAACCTGCAACATTCTCAATGGGCTGAGTGTTTGGGCTGGGATGGACTTGACTGTGCTGAAGAACTGAAAAATGTGTTGCTGGAAAAGTGCAGCAGGTCAGGCAGCATCCAAGGAACAGGAGAATCGACGTTTCGGGCATAAGCCCTTCTTCAGGAATGCTGAAGAATCCAAGAATGCCATAGCTGTCGTGAGTTGTTATAAATGCACCATTAACTTAGCAGTAATGAACAGTATTAACTGGTGTGTTTTAGAACATTTTGGGATAGCTCAATGAGGGAACAAGGAGCTGCTAAGCATTTTCACACATAGAAATATTTGCTGAGGAATCTGCCATTCAAGAATAGAATACAAATATTTTTAGACTGCAAATATTTCCAGATTTACAGAGAGAGTTATTTTTAATCCATGGATGTGATGGGCAATTTCACTGCCCACAGGAGAGTGAGATTTCACACATATGTGGAAATAAACAGACAGTAATCAATGGGTAACTATGGAGACTATTTCTATCCCTTGAGTGATGAAGACCGCATTACTCATGAATGACTTATGAAAGTCTTCAACAGCGCCAGTTGGATAAGAATGGTATTCTAACAGCTCTCCTGATTGTAGGAGTAAAAACACCACCCAGTATAAAACAGAAGCACCCAGGTTTGATTCCTGAGCCACAATTTGAACTCTCAGAGAAGGAAGATGGCCTTTGTATAGGCAACCAAGGCAAGAATGAGGCACCACAATAACTTTTAACTCCTTGGCTATCTGCTCTTTCCTACCTGAAAGAGCTGGCTAATGGGTAGAAACAAGAATTTGGCCTGGCTGGGGAGAAGACGAGAACAGAAAAGGTTACTGGTACCTGGGTAAAGTCTTTGTGTTTGAGGGAGGGATGGGGCTGGAAGGACATCACACGAAAGATAAGAAAGCTCAGGAATCCTAGGATTTCACTAGTTGGGGGTTAATAGTCTACAAATGAACAGGAAAACAAAAACTGTGAATTTTCTGAGCCCTTTCTGGCTCTGGACCCATTATTGACAACTAGGGAGAACTTCCCTTGTCTTAGTCAAAACTGTGCTATATGGCTTTCTGCTTAAGAAGGCTTTGTTTAACATAGCTTCGAAAAGGCAGTGTTTCTGGTTGCAGCACTTGCTCGATGTTGGAGAGTAGGTTAGATTATGTGTCAAGTCTGTAGAATGTTACACTGACAACCTTCTGACTCACAAGCACAAAGGTCTACAAATTAATGCACAATTCTTTGATCTTATTGACAAAAAGACATGCTTCTTGCTTTGCTGAGCTTCCTGATCTCAGAAGGGTCAGATGCTGGGATGTTATAATTGACCTCAGTATCACTCAGTTTGGGAGAGGAAAATTCTGACAGGAATTACCCTCACCCGTGATTTCCCATCAGTGTTCCCTGCTGATAAATAGATATGTAGGGTGAGGACTCAGTTGGGCATGCTTGTGATGCTTTCTAGTAATCTCTGCTGGAAATATGCCACAGCTCAACTGAGCTAAGCAATTCCCTGAGTCAAATTCCCTAAGTTAAATTAGGAACAGCAGTGACTGAGTGAAAGTATTCTAGCTCGGATTCATAAATTTAAGATCCAGTCTAGAAACTTGAGCACAGATTCTAAGATGATCCTTCACTGCACTGTTGGAAGAGTCTTATGATAAAATCATAGAATCCCTATAATGTGGAAACAGGCCATTCAGCCCATCAAGTGCACACTGACCCTGCAAAGAAGATCCCTCCCAGACCCAGCTCCCAACCGTATCCCTATAACCCTGCATTTCCCATGGCTTACCCACCTAACATGCATATCCTTGGACACTATGTGCAATTTAGCATATCTTTGGACTGTGGGAGGCAACCAGAGCACTGGAGGAAACCCATGCAGACACAGGGAGAATGTGGAAACTTCATGCGTTTGTTTTGATTTGATTTGAGTTATTGTTGTCACATGCACCTAAGTACAGTGAACAATGTTGTTTTGCAAGCAGTACAGACAGTCACATGAGGCTTGGGTCGAATCTGGATCCCCGGCACTGTGAGGCAGCAGTGCTAATCGCTGAGCTATATTGTTGCCCCTTGACTTATAGACTCTTACTTGTTGAAACAGATTATCTGGAGTTGAATGCCAGAATTGGAGAAGGCGGGGATGATTAATGATCAATGGAGGGAATGATCAAAATTGTAGGGCTGGAGGAGGTTAACGAGAAAGGGAGGGCCAAGCTCATGAAAAGATTTAAATAAGAAAATAAGAGTTTTAAATGGGAGGTTCGGGCCAAATCTATTTTGTGAGGATAAGAATGAAGAGCAATCATGATTTGGTACAGGTTAGGATTTGGACAATTGGGTTTTGATTGAGCTGAAGTCTCCAAAGTGTGGAGGATCAGAGACTGGTCAGGTGAGTAAAATCATGTTGGTTGAAGTGAGGAGCTAGGAAAAATTGGCAATGTTACTCAGGTGGAAGTAAGTGGTTCCTTTTCAAAATGCTAAGATTACATTTACCATCGCACAATCTTCAAAAAGCATTCCTGGATTTATGGAAATATAAAAATTATGGATAATTATCAAAATGTTCAACTATTTCCTCCCTCACTTTCCATATGGCCTGGTGCCTGATGCTTTTCTGATGCTTTATTCCTGGGTCAAAGATAACTGAATGCTGAATTTGATCCATGTCTGACAGACACATGCGTATTAGATTCTACATTATTACATTATCTGCTACGTTATAGTCATGTAAAAAATAGGATGACAATGTGCATTTACACGCCATGTTTTCGATTGGTCCATTTTCATCAAAGTACAATTCATAAAATGTCAGTCTGGACTGAAAAAGTGAATCAAAAGTGAAGAAAATGGATATTTCCAATGAGGAACCACAAACTACTTGTGGACATATTAAATTGAAGATTAGCAGTGAAAAAAATAATATTTAACAATTTACTCTTTTTTTTTGAAATCCATTGACTTTGTGGATGCCTCATTCACCTGTCACAAGTATCAGCTCACAACTATTTAGAAGCTGACCTGTAGGTAATGTCAGAGACAGTGAAACACCCAGCATCACCACCATCAGAATCTGGAGCCTGTGATTGGTGCCATCTTCGGAACAAAAGAATCATGTTTCCTTCAGTTCTGTCAACTCATCGAGTCATTGCAGAATTTGAAAGCAACTTACTAAATATGATGGTTCTGAATATATAAGAATATGCAAACTGAAGAAACTGTAGTGATTATCTGGCCAGACACCTAGGAATTCCTCTGAGAGATCCAGGAGCCAGCCACCTTGTTCCCTTTTCCCAGTGGGATAATAGTACCTGAAGATAAGGTATTACCACACATTTACTCAAAATAATCAGAAAGCGGAAGTATCAGAGTAAACAGCACTAACACTACCATGAACATCTTAGTGCTGATACATTTGTAAAAGTTGAATTACTGTACAGAGTTCTTTAACTTTAGAATATATTTCAACAGCAGCTGATGAAGGTCTGGTGCTTTGGTTTAGAGCAGAAGTCCGTTGTAGTCAGAATTATAGCAATGCGTGGTCTGGTGGGAGGTTTCTAAGTTTCAGTGAAGTAGATTGCTATTTATATTTCCTTATTTCGTTCCCTTGCTACTGCCGTAGTAGAACACACCTCATGCCTTCCTTTCTAGCCCTTCCTAACACTACTGGTACTTGCTACAATGATTCCTGTTCTGTGCTGTTTGCTATGCCTTTGTACTAACTCTTTTTCAGTCCATTCTAGGATTGTATTTCAGCATGCTGCACACATATCAGCTAAGTCAAATCCTTGTTTCAGCATGCCTACTGTATGCTCCATTACTATCCCTGTAGAGACATGTGTCTCATCATAATTTCTTTCAGCTGCATTATTTGAATTCCACAATCAGTTATGACTCAGGTTGGCACCTCTGGTGGCCAAAGCACATCCACCTCAAAATAATGGCTCCTGATGTCATTCAGGTGGTCTCATGTAAACTTAATATTAATGGAATGGAAGCCATTCAGTTCAAGTGTGCCATTACATCGGTGAACAGTGCAGAGAGTCACCGAGTCATAGAGTTATACAGCACAGAAACAGACCTTCCAGTCCAACTCTTCCGTGTCGACCAGATATCTTAAACTGATCTAGTCTCATTTGCCAACATTTAACCCATAGAGGTTAGAGGAGCTGAACATTATCATATCCACATAGGCGAAAGTGAGGACTGCAGATGCTGGAGATCAGAGTCAAGATTAGAGTGGTGCTGGAAAAGCACAGCATGTTAGGCAGCATCCGAGGAGCAGGAAAATCGACATTTCAGACAAAAGCCCTTCATCAGGAATCAGCCCTTCCTGATGAAAGGCTTTTGCCTGAAACATCGATTTTCCTGCTCCTCGGATGCTGCCTTGCCTGCTGTGCTTTTCCAGCACCACTCTAACCATGCCCACATAGGCCCCATCAATGAGATCCTATAGACTTGGTAAGCCAGCCACTTTAAGAAGGTGACCAGCATTCACTTTGTGATGGGGAGTAGGTTGAAGTGATCAGTATGTCATCTATAAGCATGTGTGGTCAGATCTTTTGTGGGGAAGAGGTGGCAGTAAGGTCACTGCAATAGTAATCCCAAGCCCCAGGCTTCTGAGGACATGGCTTTGAATACCACCATGCAGGTGATGAAAATTAAATTCAATAGAAATCTGGACCTAAAAGGAAAAGCGACCGTAATGACAATCACTAATGCCCTTTGGGGAAGTAAACTTCTATCCTTATCTGGTCTATCCAATGTGTGACTCCAGACCCACAGCAATGTAATTGACTCTTCGAGTCATAGAGTTATACAGCATGGAAACAGATTCTTTGATCTCCGCACCGACCAGATTTCTTAAATTAATTTAGTCCCATTTGTCAGCATTTAGCCCATATCCCTCTCAACCCTTTCTATTCACTGAACTGTCCTCTGGGAAATAGGGATGGGCAATAAATGCTCACATTCAGTGAATGGAAAAAAACTCCTGGATGAGTTGCAATTTCTACTAGTTAAGCATGGGGCATGATTAAGGGCATCATTTTCAGTCTGTACTATCAGTTTCATCCTTTACCTCTGTCATACATCTTCTCAAACATTGTCTAGTTCTTCTTCCAGATGTTTGCCTCAACCCATCTACAGTTAAAAAAACCTCCTTGATTTTGTCACTTCCTTATGATTAATTTAATATTCTCCTGTCCAACCTTGTTCCTTTTACATTTTGTTGTCATTCATTCGTGGGACATGGGCTTTGCTGGCTGGACTAGCAATATTGCCCTTCCTCAGTTATGAACATGGAATCTCTAACACTCTCCAAATTTGGCCCTTCAAACCCTGTCTGCCATTCAACAAGATCATGGCTGACCTATTTATGTTATGAATTCCACATTCCCATTCACCATTGGTTCCCTCGCCTAACAAGAATCTACCCACCTCTCTTAAAAATATTGTCCCACCTACACTGTCTTCTGAAGCAGAGAGTTCCAAAGTGTACAATTTCCTGCGAGTAAAATAATCTCCATTTCTTTGTCCTGAAAGGGTGAGCCCTAATTTAAAATTGATTTCCCTTAGTTTTGGACTGACCCACCAAAGGAAACATCCTTTCCACATTCACCCTGTCAAGACTATTCAGGATCCTATATGCTTCAGTCAAGTTACCCCTCGCTTTTAAACTCCAGTGGAAACCTACACAAACTGTCCAACCTTTCCTCACAAAACAACCTCCATATTTCAAGGATTGACCTGGTGAAGCTCCTCTCAATCACTTCCAATACATTTCCATCAATCCATAAATAAAAAGATCAAAACTGCACACAATTTGATATCAAACATAGCCTGAATAATTCCTTACTTTTATGTTCAATTCTTCGCATTATGAAGGATAACATTGAGGCACAAATAAGTAGAATAAGTAGAATGGATGGCTTTGAGGTATGTAGAGAAGAGGTGTTGGAAATCCTGGAAAAGGTGAAAATAGATAAGTCCCCTGGGCCTGATGGCATTTATCCTAGGATTCTCTGGGAAGCAAGGGAGGAGATTGCAGAGCCATTGGCCTTGATTTTTATGTCCTCTTTGTCTACAGGAGTAGTCCCAGAAGACTGGAGGATAGCAAATGTGGTCCCCTTGTTCAAAAAGGGGAGTAGGGATAACCCTAGTAACTATAGGCCGGTGAGTCTCACTTCTGTTGTGGATAACATCACGTTTTCGATTACGTGTTATACGTGACTCATGAACCAGAACATCTAAACCATCTACAGCTTAGAATTCTGCAATTGTCATCTGTTTAAGTAATAACCTGCTTATTTATTCTTCCTACCAATGTGAACAATTTCACATTTTCCCACATTGTTCTCCATCTGCCAGATTTTTGCCCACTTTGTCAATCTATCTACATCCACCTGAAAGTTCTCACTTCTTCACAATATATTTCTTATCTAACTTGGTGTCACCTGCAAATTTAGCTGCCGTGCCTTTATTCATATCATCTAAGTTATTGATGCAAATTGATAATGGTTGAACTCCAGGAGACTCCATTCATCACATCCAGTCAAATCAGACATTTATGCATACTCTACGTTTTCTGTCAACCAGTCAATCTTCTATCCATGCTAAGAAATCAAGATGAGCTTTAATTGACCATAATAACCTTTGATGTGACACCATATCACATACCTCTTAGAAGGTGGTGAAGACGTGCCTTTTCTAAGTGCTACAACTGTTTGGTGTAGGTGTGCCCACAACATCATTAGGCAGTGAGTTCAGGGTTTTGACCCAGCAACATCTCTCAGTCAGGATGGTGGGTGACTTTAAAGGAAACTTGCAGGTGGTGGTGTTCTCAACTATCTGCTGCCTTTGTCCTTCTAGATGGAAGTGGTCATGTGTTTGGAAGGTGCTGTCAAAGGAGACTTATTGAACTTCTGCAGTACATATTGTGGAACATCTACATTCTGTTTTTTACCAGTGAAACTCTGCATTGGTGGTGGAGGGAGTGGATGCTTGTGGATGAGGTACCAATCAAGCAGCTGCTTTTACCTGGATGGTGTCAAGTTTCCTCAGTGTTTTTTAGATTAGATTACTTAGATTATTTATAGTGTGGAAACAGGCCCTTCGGCCCAACAAGTCCACACCAACCCGCTGAAGCGCAACCCACCCATACCCCTACATTAACCCCTTACCTAACACTACGGGCAATTTAGCATGGCCAATTCACCTGACCTGCACATCTTTGGACTGTGGGAGGAAACCGGAGGAAACCCACGCAGACATGGGGAGAATGTGCAAACTCCACACAGTCAGTCACCTGAGGCGGGAATTGAACCCGGGTCTCTGGCGCTGTGAGGCAGCAGTGCCACCGTGCCGCCCAACAACAGTGTTGTTGCAACTGTACTCATCTATGTAAGTGGGGAGTAATCCATCACACTCCTGACTTCTAGATGGTTGTCAGGAACTGGGGAGTCAGGAGGTGAGTTACTTGTTGTGATATTCCTAGCCTCTGACCTGCTCTTGTAGCCACAGTACATATAATGCAGGTTCAGCTCAGTTTCTGTTTAGCTGTAACCCCAGAATGTTGATAGTAGGGGATTCAGTGACGGTATGCCATTGGATGTCAAGGGGCAATAGTTACATCCTCATTTGTTGGAGATTGTTGTTGGGCAGCACTTGTATGGCAGAAATGCTATTTGTCGCTTGTCACATCAAACCTGGTTATCTTCCAGGTCTTGTTACATTTTGACAAGGACTGCTTCAGTGTCTGAGGAATTGCAAATGGTGCTGAACATTGTGCAATCTTCAGAAAACACACCCCCTCTGAACTTACGATGGAGGGAAGGTCATTGATGAAGCAGCTGAAGGTGGTTGGGTCTAGGATATTACCCTGAGGAACTCCTACAGAGATGTTCTGGAGCTGAGATGACTGACCTCCAACAAACACAACCTTTTCTTTTTGCCAGAATAATAACTCTGACCAGCTGAGAGTTTTCCCTTGATTCCCATTGACTCCTGTTTTTCCTTCAGCTTCTTGATGTCAAACATATAAAGCTTTACATTGCACGCCAAAAAGCAAAATCCTGTGCTTTCTTTTATCCTGCATCAAGCTCTCTACAGGCATGATACTTGAACTTGCCACCCACATTTAAAAATTTCCATCCATGTGTCTAAATCCATTCACAGTTTCATCCATCCGCATCTTTGTCATTAGCAGAAAGAGAAATTGCTGGAGAAAGATAGCAGATGGGGCAGCATCTGTGGGGAGAAGACAGAGTTAATACTTCAAGTCCAGTGACCATTCCTCAGAACTAGAAGCTGCAAGAAACGGTGGTATTCACACTGATGATTGGGACTGGGGAGGAAACTGAGTGAACGGATAGGTAGAGAAGGAAACCAGAGGAAAAAAAGAAAGTGGAGGCAGACAAAGGAACTGTTGTTAGCCAGGGAAGAAGGGAAGCTAGAAAGGTGATAATGGAGAGTATGAGAAGTTAGAAGTGGATTGGCATGCTAAAAGCAACCCATTTCATGACAGGAGCTGGAGTTGTGGAGTAGGATCAGACTGTGAAATTGTTAAGCTCAGGTTGAGTCCTGAAGACTGTAAGGTATCTAAGCAGAAGTTAAGGTGTTATTCCTTTAGCTCGTGTTGAACTTCACTGGAACACTGGAGAACCTGGGAGAGAAATGTTAGCATGGGAACAAGCTGGTGTGTTGAAGGACAGTCAACTGAAAGCTCAAGGTCATTTTTACAGACAGAACATAGACCTTCTGCAAAGCAGTCACTCAGTCTGCGTTTTGTCTCCCAATGTAGTGGAGATTACAGTGTAAGCAGTGAATTCAACAGACTGGATTGAGTGAAGTCAAGTAAATCATTGCTTCACCTGGAAGGTGTGTCTGGGTCCTTGGATAGTGAGGATGGAGGAAGTAAATGGGCAGGTGTTACACCTTCTGCAATTGCACAGGAAGGTTTTGTGGCGGTGTTAGGAGTGGAGGAGGTGTGTCCTAAAGGGAATGGACCCTGTGGAAACCTGACAAGGGAGGGGAGGGGAATATGTGTCTGGTAGTAGTATTCCACTGGAGGAAATGGAGGTAGCGGCTAATGATCCTTTGTACATGGAGGTTGTTGGGGGTGGAAAGTGTGGACCGTGGAGATTCTATCATTGTTATGGGAAAGTGGGAAGGCAACGAGATCCCCAGATGAGCTGAGTTTGGTAACTGTCAAGGACACAATAGCCTGCATTGATGGTGGGGTCATGGTCTAGGGGGAGATAGGAAGAGGTGTCCAAGAGCTGGCAATCAGCTTCCACAGTGTAGAGGTCAGTGCGGCAGGCAACAACAGCACCATCAGGTTTGCTTCCAAAGTCAGGGTTGGATCAGAGAGCACAGGATGCAGTTAGTTCCGAGAAATAGTTTTTTTTAGGTGAGAAGAGCAGAGACATTAAGGTGAGCGATGTCATGTCGATAGTTCTCAATGCCCTGGTCAAGTGCAGGTACAAGGCGAGAGGGATGGTCCAGGTGCTTTATTACCCACCTCTGTTATTTCTAACTTGACGCCGATTGCTTTGGATATCTTCTATTCTTCAAGCCACTTTGGTCTGGAGTTCACTTGTTAACTTGTCCACATTGCTCAGCAAATGCTGTGACTGGTGGAGCTGAGACCTGATGCAGTGTCCGGGTTGCCTGATATGTCTGTCTGATTTCTCTTACTCATAGTCCAACCAGTCCATGCCCAACATAATCCCAAACTAAACTAGTCGACCTGCCTGCTCCTGGCCTATATCCCTCCAAACCTTTCCTGTTGTTATATTCATCTAAATGTCTTTTAAACATTGTAATTGTACCCGTATCCACCACTTCCTCAGGAAGTTTATTCCACATACAAACCATCCTCTGTGTAAAAAAAAATTGTCTCTTATGTGTTTTTTAAATTTCTTTCCTTTCACCTTGAAAACGTGCCCCCTAGTCTTGAAACTCCCCATCTTAGGGAAAAGACAACTCCCATGAACTGTATTTATACCTCTCATTATTTTATAAACTTCATCTCTCAACCTCCTATGTTCCAGTGGAAAAAGTTCCCATGATTCCAGCCTTTCTTTATAACTCAAACCTTCCATGCCCGGCAACATTCTGGTAAATCTCTTCTGAATCCAATTCAGCCTGATAATATTCTTCCGATAACTGGGCGACGGGAATTGGACACAGTATTCCAGAAGAGGCCTCACCAATGTCCTGTCTTATTCTGTTCTGTTGTTTTTCAACTGAGTGTCTTATCAGCTCACTTCAGTGAACATTACAAATTAACCACATGTTGTGGGACTAAAGACGCATATAAACTCGACTGGCTAGGAATGGCAGGTTCCCTTTGCAGACAGATATTTGTGAACTAATTGGATTTTTTAAATAATCCATGCACTTTCTGTTTTTTTCGCAATGCTTACCCTCAAAGCACAAACCAAATATAATCTTCAGAGGCAGGAGAATAATTGGACCAGGGCAAGCAGACATAATTTAGTCCCTATTTTAAAGTCAAACATGTACCTATATTCCCATGTGCGCATTTACAGTGAAAGCTGTCTCTGGGACATGCAATGCTGCAATTTAACCTTCTGACAGTGAAGGTACTGTAGTATATTCACTGGTGGAAATGGAAGCTAAACATCCCAGATTTACATGAGCCAATTTCTTTGTAAAGAAGGCACAGGCATTTACAATTCAAAAGGTTGAAACTGGATGAATCGGTGTACATATATTTAATTTCTGCCTTTTTGTAGAACTTTTACACATTTGGAAAACTGGATTTACAAGTTGCTTGCTGTGATCCTGGGCTGCTGCCAAACCAACTTAAAATGACTGGACGCCCTGTGAATGTCTTGAGAATTAGATGCTTTTGATTGTATGTCTGGAATACAGTTTTTTTACTGCATTAATAAAGCAACCTAGTCTTCGTCTATAAACAGCTTAAACTTTATAGGAGTTTTTGTGTTTGAATAAAAGGCCCTTACCTGAAAAATAGGCTGAATTCTGAGATACTCACCTGCTTGTGATCGGAGCAGCACACTGTGAGGACCTGGAGTCCATTCTGCTTCAATTAAATTCTATGTTGTAGCTTTTGACAACTTAATTGGTAACTGCCTGCTTTTATGGCATTAACATGCTGTCTGCTAATTGCCTTCGGGAGGAAGTTCCTGGTGTCTTTGTGTCAGTGTTGGTGAAGGATGGGTGACTGCAGGCATGTTGTTTGTGTCAGGACCACAGTGAACTATGAACTGTAGTTAATCGAATGGTGCATTCTTTTGAAAGGATCTTTTTGGGGACTTCACATATTATGGGGATTACATGAGTTGTGACTTACATATGACTGTCCATATCTTCTATAAATGCAACTCATCCTTCATCTTTCTGATTTGTTTACAGATGTGGCCATTACTAGGAAGGTCAGCACATCTTGCCAATCACTGGTTGCTCTTGAGATAATGATGATGCATCAGCTTCTTGACGACTATAGTTTGTGTGAGTTTCAGGATTTTAATTCAGTGACAATGAAGGAACAGTGGCACTTTCCACATCTGGCAGTGTGTGACTTAGAGCACAATTTAGAGCAGATGACATGAAAATCGGTGGGTATTGTTGACACTGAGGAGAATGGTCTCAGGTTACAATTTATTATTGATCAACTGGTAAATTGGGCACAGCCATGGCAGATGGAATTTAATGCTAGTAAGTGTGAGGTGATGCATTTTGGGAAGTCTAATAAGGGAAGGATACACACAATGAATGGTATGTTCCTAGGGAACAAAGGGATCTTGGTGAATAAGTCCGTAGATCCCTGAAGGCATCAGCACAGGTAGACAGGCTGATGAAAAAGGCAAATAAAATGCTTGCCTTTCAGCAGAGTGTGGGAGCAAGGAAGTCTTGTACAACTTTATAAAACATTGGTTAGGCCACAGTTGGAAGACTGTGTACTGTTCTGATTGCCACACTATCAGAAAGGTGTGATTGCGATGGAGTAGATGCACAGGAGATTCACCAGGATATTGCTTAGAATGAAAAGTCTCAGTTATGAGGAGAGACTGGATGGGCTGGGTTTGGTTTTCCCTTGGAGCAAAGGAGGCTGAGGGAGGATCTGATTGAGGTATAAAAATTATGAAAGGCAGAGGCAGATGTGTCTAAGACCAGAAGCATTAAGTTCAAGGTGAGGAGCAAGTGAAACTCTGAGAAAAATGTTTTACCCAGGAAGTGATAGAAATATAGAATGCACTGCCTGAGAGGGTGGTGGAGGTGTGTACTCTCTCACAATATTGAAGAAGCACCTGGATGAACACTTTAAATGCCAGGGCATGGTAAGCAATGGACTGAGTGCAGGTAAATAGGATTGGTGTAGCTTGGTGTTTGTTGGTCAGCGTAGACATTGTGGGTCAAAGGCCTGTTTCTGTGCTGTATGATTCTATGACCCACTGAAAATTTGGAAGTGATGATCCTTTTCTTACATTCATTCATAGGATATTGGCATCACTCGTGCGCCAGCACTTATTGCCTGTCCTTAGTTGCCCTGGAATGGTGTAGAGCTGCCTTCTTGAAACACTGCAGTCCATTTGGGTAGGTAGACTCACAACATCATTAGAGAGGGAGTTCTGGCATTTTGAGCCAGCCACACAGATGGAATGGCTTGGTGAGTGATTGGAGTGCAACTTGCAGCTAGTAGTGTTCCCATGTGTCTGCTGCTCTTGTCCTTCCAGATGATATTGACCATGAGTTTGAAAGAAGCTGTCTAAGACACGTTGGTGAATTTTTGTAGTGCATCTTGTAGATGGTATACACTGCTGCTAATGAGCATTGATGCTGAAGAGAGTGGATGCTTGTGGATGTGGCACCAATCAAGCAGGAGAAAGTGAGGACTGCAGATGCTGGAGATCAGAGTCGAGAGTGGGCTGCTGAAAAAGCAAAGAAGGTGAGGAACAGGAGAATCGACGTTTTGGGCAAGAACATGATGCTAGTCATTCCTGATGAAGGGCTCTTGACTGAAACATTGATTCTCCTGCTCCTCGGATGCTGCCTAACCTGCTGTGCTTTTCCAGCACCCCACTCTTGACTGCCAGTCAAGTGGGCTGTTTTGTCCTGGATGGTGTCAAGCTTCTTACGTTATTGGGGCTACACCCATCCAGGCAAGTAGGGAGTAGTCCATTACATTTCTGACTTGTGCCTTGTGGATGGTGTGCAGGCTTTGAGGAGTCAGGAAGTGAGTTACTTGCTGCAGAATTCCAAGCCTCTGACCTGTTCATGTACCTGTTGTATTTAAATGGCTAGTCCTGTTTAGCTTCTGATCAATGGAAACCTCAGGATTTTGATTGTAGCGAGTTTCAGCAATGGTAATGCAAATGAACATTAGTGCAGCTGGTTAGACTCTCTCTTGTTGGAAATGGTCTTTGCCCAGCACTTGTGTGCTGTGAATGTTATTTGTGAGACAAATCCGGAAATTGTCCAGATCTTGTTGCATTTGAACATGGACTGCTTCAGTATCTGAGGTATTGCAAATGGTGCTGAACATTGTGCAATCATCAGCGATCATCCCCACTTCTTATGGTGGAGGGTAGATCATTGGTAAAACAGTTTAAAATAATCTGTTATTGATAGTATTATTAGCCTAGGGCACTATTTTGAAGAACTCCATAAGACATAGAGCAGAGGTAGGTCATTTGGCCCGTCTGCTCCCCCATTCAATGAGTTTATGGCTGATCACTGGCTGGGTCAGCATTTATTGCCAATGCCTAATTGTTCTGGTAGGCATCCTACCCTCCCAACACCCTAACATCATAGTTATCTCGTGTATCTGTGGTTTGGTATCAGCTGTCAATGTGGCTGTCAGAACCTTTAAATGTCAGAATACAGCAGCTGACTGTTGTGAGAAGGGGACGTGGTTTGCCGTCCTCTGAGAGTTCTATGCGACAGTGTCAGAATGGAAGTACAACTCTGCACTTCTGAGTGAGCCCTGAGTGGAGTCTGTGGGAGAGAAACTCAGTTAATGTTTGAGTCCATGTGTGAGTCAGATATAGCTATGAAGAGATCTCCTGCATAAGAAATGCTTTGTTAGCGGCATCACTTTAACCTGCCAGCCTCCTTACTGAGATTTCTTCGTAATGTAAAGTTGTGCAGCATTTCGTCCATAAGAGTCAATAGGAAAAGGAATAGGTCATTCACTGCCTTGTGACTATTACATCATTCATTTAGATCATAGCTGACTTGTGCCTCAACTTTATTTATCCATCTTTGGTTCATTTCCCTTAGTGTAATTTGTCCATCTCAGGCTTGAAAAATGTCAAATATCATAGCACCGACAAACTTCTGAGGAATGTCACACTTTCATGACCATGTGTAAAAATATAATTCTGATTTCCCTCCTAAATGGTTGGCCCTAATTTTAAGATTGCATGCCTTTGTTCTGGATTCATTCATGAAAAGAAAATAGTTTTTCTATATTTATTTTATCAACATTATTTTATTATTTAAACACCTCAACTGAATCACTGCTCAACTGCCTAAGCTCCAGAAAAAATTGGCCAACTTTGTGTCAGCTGACCCTCTAAGCCTTTGTAACGTTCTGATGAGGTTGTATTGTGCCTCCTGTGAAGATAAGCTGTCCGTTCTAACACTATAGGATTTGACTACAGTGCTGTTGAATGTACATATAACCTCATCCCCATTGTATTTCTTGGGGATAAAGATCAACCTTTCCTTTGCCTTTTCAATTACTTTTTGTTATCTAGCTATTAGTAACTCAATAAAATTCCCTTCCAAGCTACTCACCATCCTGACTTGAAAATATATTGTCATTCCTTCACTGTCTCTGGGTCAAAAGTCTGTGGCCAAATAGACTGCAGCGATTTAAGAAAGCAGCTCTCTACTACCTTTCCAAGGGCAACTAGAGACAGGCAATAAATGCTGGCTTGCTCAGTGACCCCCACCTCCCACGAGTGAAAAGAGCTCTCTCCTCCATGGTTTCCAGACTCTCACCATGAAGAAAATAGTGTAATTTATTATCCTTGTCTTTAAAATGGGTGACCTCACATTTGCTCACCTTGACTTCTTGAGAGTTATAAGGTAGCCAGGAAGGATCTGAAGAGAGAGCTAAGAGCAGCAAGGAGGGGACATGAAAAGTCCTTAGTTGATAGGATTAGGGAAAACCCAAAGGCTTTCTATAGGTATGTCAGGAATAAAAGAATGACTAGGGTAGGAATAGGTCCAGTCAAGGATAGTAGTGGGAAGTTGCGTGTGGAGGTGGAAGAGATTGGGGAGACACTGAATGAACACTTTTCGTCAGTATTCACTCAGGAACAGGACATTGTTGCAGATGTGAATACTGAGTCACAATTAAATAGAATGGATGGCTTTGAGGTATGTAGAGAAGAGGTGTTGGAAATTCTGGAAAGGGTGAAAATAGATAAGTCCCCTGGGCCTGATGGCATTTATCCTAGGATTCTCCGGGAAGCAAGGGAGGAGATTGCAGAGCCATTGGCCTTGATTTTTATATCCTCGTT
>NC_057710.1:32816759-32826907 GCF_004010195.1 Chiloscyllium plagiosum
AAGATCGTATGAGGAAGGGCTGAGGCACTTGGGGTTGTTTTCATTGGAGAAAAGAAGGTTTAGGGGTGACTTGATAGAGGTGTACAAGATGATTAGGGGTTTAGATAGGGTTGACCATGAGAACCTTTTTCCACGTATGGAGTCAGCTAGTATGAGGGGGCATAGCTTTAAATTAAGGGGTGGTAGGTATAGGGGGTGGTAGATGTTAGGGGTAGGTTCTTTACTCAGCGAGTCTTGAGTTCATGAAATGCCCTGCCAATAGCAGTGATGGACTTTCCCTCTTTATGGGTACTTAAACGGGCATTGGATAGGCATATGGAGGATAGTGGGCTAGTGTAGGTTAGGTGGGCTTGGATCGGCACAACATCGAGGGCCAAAGGGCCTGTACTGCGCTGTATTCTTCTATGTTCTATGTTCTATAACTCTACCTGTCACAGTTTTGCCCACTCATTTAATCTGGCGATATGCCTTTGTATCTCCCTTTTCTTATTTGCATCACATTCTGCTCCTTTTTGAAGATCAGACAGCCTCACACTGCAATGTCTGTGCCTGATTTTTATTTTGATGTATGGATACATCTTGTCGTGGAGGTAAGTTCATGTCTTGGGAAACCATACAGGTGTTAAAGAGACAAGGCTGCTCGAACATTGCTTTGATCTCCCTAGATCACACCAATGGACTTGATGTTCTGGGTCAAAGTGCTAGCAGGACAGATTGTTTTAAAATGGAAAGATTGTATCAATTTCTTGAAGACTTGCTGCTGGACATAGATAGAAATAGTTGAATGCCTTCCTGTTGACGTAATTCATTGTGTAAAGTGCTTTTACATTTCAATTGAAAAGTGTGGCATAAATACGAGTTGTTTGCTGATTTGTATTAAGGGTTTTGATCTTTGCTGGGGCCATGGTTGAGCTGCTGTATTGGCAGCATCAATAGACTCAGAAATTAGCCAACTCTATTCTGAGTTGACAAGGCTTGTGTTTGGGGAAACAGAATGAATGCAAAGCAGACTTCATTAAACAACCTTCTAAAGTCTACAAGCGTATGAAACAATGAATGATTGCTGTAGAGTTAAGGATGAGAGCAAGGCAAACAGTTTTGAGGCCAAATATATTATCTCCACTGCCTCAGCATATACAAGGGACATAACATGATAGTATGGTGTAGAATATATCAATATCAGCCTGAACAGCGGTGTTACCAGCAGAGTCTCATTCATACATACTTTACCTCTGGACCTAACCATTCCAATGTAGTCCTGTCTAGTCTCCCAAATTTAACTCTTTGTAAACTTGATGTCATCCGAACGTCTGCTGTTTGTGTCTTCATTCCCCTATCACCCCTGTACTCACTGACTTATATTGAATTCCAGTCAAGCAAAATTTGGGTTTTAAAATTCTTATCCTTATTTTCAAACCTCCTTGGCTCATTCAGCTCGTCCTATCTCTACAATTTCCTCCATCCTACCAACCCTCTGAAATATCTTCACTGAATTCTGGCAGGTTGTGCATTCCCAATTTTAATTGCTCATCATGATGCCTGTCCCTTCAGTTGCCTCGGTGTCAAGCTCTGGAATGTCCTCTCTGTGACACTGACTTCCTTTAACCCACTCCTCAAAATATGTCTCCTTGTTGAAGCTTTTGGTCATTTGAAGTATGTAGTCATATATGTATATATATATATATTATATATATATATGTAGAGAGAGAGAGTTATAGAGCCATAGAGATGTACAGCATGGAAACAGACCCTTCTATCCAACTCGTCCATGCTGACCAGATATCCCAACCCAATCTAGTCTCATTTGCCAGCACTTGGCCCATATCCCTCTAAACTCTTCCTATTCATATACCCATCCAGATGCCTTTAAAATGTTGCAATTTTACTAGCCTCCACCACTTCCTCTGGCAGCTCATTCCAAATACTCATCATCCTCTGTGTGAAAAAGTTGCCCCTTAGATCCCTTTTAAATTTTACTCCTCTCACTCTGAACCTATGTCCTCTAGTTCTGGACTCCCCCACCCCAATGAAAACAGATTGTCTATTTACCCAATCTATTTTATAAACCACTATAAGGTCACCCCTCAGCCTCCGACGCTCCAGGGAAAACAGCCCCTGCCTATTCAGCCTGTCCCCATAGCTCAAATCCTCCAACCCTGGCAACATCCTTTTAAATCTTTTCTGAACCCTTTCAAGTTTCACAACACCCTTCCCTTAGGAGGGAGACTGGAATTGCGCACAATATTCCAACAGGCCTAACTAATGTCCTGTACAGCCGCAACATGAACTCCCAACTCCTATACTCAATGCTGTGACTAATAAAGGAAAGCAAATCAAACGCCACATTCACTATCCTATCTACCTGACCCTCCACTTTCCTCCACTTTCACATGTGAAACATTGGACATTTCATTTAGGGTGGTACATAAATATAAAATCTTGTTGTTATGTCATGGATACTCTGACAAAGCTTTATTTATTAAAACATGAACAATAATGAATGTAGGCTTTCCAAACTCTGCAAATCCAGGGAGGAACCTTCACTTCTCTGAAGTGGGCCTCACACATTAAAAACATGCTGAAGCTAACACCTCCTTTTGGGACTTTGAGATTTCAAGCTTCGTGCAGCTTATCTAATGAACCGTGCCAGCTGAAAGCTGCTTTATTTGCAAACTGATTGGCAGCGTTTTATCTGTCTGACTCTCCTGCTAATCTTTGGAGCTGGTTGTGACACTTGGCTCCTTTAGCTTTCTCATTTTCTCATTTTGTTTGTGTAATGCGAAGAAGAAATTGTGAAACTAAAAGACTGGCCTTTTTTTTCACCCAAGAGCAGACATTCTGAAGTAAATCTCTGGACAATGTAGTGTCGCTTTTGTAAATCTACCATTCATTGGTACAGCTCTGCCTGAAGTATTCATTATCATTGACTGTACAAAATGCAAGGTGCTATACAAATGCACCACTCTCTTTTTTTCTTAATTTGTGCCAATCTGACTACAAGGTGTGAAACTTTTCTGTGTAAAATGCTGAAACATCTGAGCTGGACTTGCCAATCTGTTGGGTTAAGCCTAGCCCGGGTGAGCGCTAGGTGGTGCACTGAGAATCAGAGCACTTATGTTAAGGAGGAGAGAAATATTGTGTCAGGGTTCCTACTATTGATTACTACCCATTGTTACCCACTCAAAAGTACATATAGGCGCTAGATCAAGATAGTGTTAGGCTGAGATGAGACATTCTAGTTAGCTGTGAATGCCCATTCACATGGTGCATTCTCCATGGCAATGCCTCTACCAATCAGAGTTCACTTGGTAACAAATCAGCACTCCCCTCTTGTGTGGTAGAAGTGCTGTTTTCCCTTTATATTGGCATTCTTCTGAATTGTCCTGATGAGTGCAAGATAAAATGCTTTAGTGATGTACTACCAAAACACTATTTCCCTCAGACTATGTGTAAGACCAAAACTACCATTTCAAATTTATTGTAAAATGAAGCAGCAAAAATAAATCAGCAAATTTAAACAATATTCAATTTTTGATTGTACTTAAGAATTATTTTGAAACGTAGTAACAAAATGTTTAGGAATTCTTTCCAATCTTTAATATCATGATTTTACATAAAAATACACACTACAGAGTTTGAACCTGAAGCTGCATATTCTAGCTGCAGCTTGATCCAAGGTACAAAGTGAGTAAAACTAGAGGCACCTCAAGTTCATAATAAATATCACAACAATGTTCTATAATGCAGATCGTTTGACATATTTATTCCATGCCTGTGGGACCTTTAGAAACAGACCTGTCAATCAAGTTAGCAATATTAAAACACTTGTCTACAGATTCCACTTGACTGAATGCCAGTTCACATGTCCAAGTCCAAGAATTATACAGCACTGAAGCAGACTATTCTGCCATTGGAGCTATCCCAACACATTTAGACAGTTGACCAATTAGTCCCATCTCCTACTCCTGTATTCAGTTAATGCTCTGTATCATATTTAAATAGTGAGGTTACATTACCTTTCCTCCAATGTGTAGGAACTGTTCCAGAGTTTAAAGAATTTTGGAAGATAACCACCGATCTGAATGGTTATGGGTTTAAAAATCATTTCAAAGATTTAAGCATTGATCCTGAAATTTCAGCACTGGTGGGTGTTCTATGCTGTCAGAGGTAGAATCTTTTAGGCGAGTTAAACCAAGGCCCATCTGCCCTGTCAGATGCAAGATCCCATGATAAAGCAGGGGATTAAGTTATCCTTAATGTTCTGGAAGAGCACAGCAGTTCAGGCAGTATCCAAGGAGCAGCGAAATCGACATTTCGGGCAAAAGCCCTTCCCCCAAAACATCGATTTCGCTGCTCCTTGGATGCTGCCGGAACTGCTGTGCTCTTCCAGCATCACTAATCCAGAATCTGGTTTCCAGCATCTGCAGTCATTGTTTTTATCCTTCATGTTCTGTCAATATGGATCACACAATCAATGTCACAAAAAGTTTTTTTTATTATCATATAGCTCTTTGTAGGAGTTACTGTACACAAACTGACTGTGACATTGCTACATTACAAGTATGGAATCTTATCTAATCTAATCTAATCTAAACAGTACTTTCTTGGCTCTATCAATTCTTTTAGACGTTCTTCATTTATGAAAGGTAATATGCAAATGCAAATCTTTCTTTCTTTCTTAGAGCAGTATTGAACATCTGATGATTAATGACGAATAAACCTATTGATAGAGAAAATATGAGGTAGGAAGAATAGAGGCACAGACTATTTTCTAAAAGGGAAGAAAATTCAGAAATTTGAAGTGCAAAGGGACTTGGGAGTCTAGTCCAGGTTTCTGTTAAGGTAAACTTGCAGGTTGAATCAATTGTTTGGAAGGCAAGTACAATGTTGTCATTCATTTTGTGGGCGGCACGGTGGCACAGTGGTTAGCACTGCTGCCTCACAGCGCCTGAGACCCGGGTTCAATTCCCGCCTCAGTATTGTGAGCAATTTTGGGCCCCATACCTCAGGAAGGATGTATTGGCCCTGGAAAGGGTCCAGATGAAGTTCACGAGAATGATTCCAGGAATGAAAGGCTTCATGTATGAGGAATGTTTGAGAACTCTAGAACTGTACTCGATGGAGTTTAGAAGGATGAGGGGGGGATTTGATTGAAACTTATGGAATATTGAATGGCCTGGACAGAGAGGACGTGATGAGAAGACCCTTTAGAATGGAGATAAGGAGAAACCTCTTTAGCCAGAGAGTGGCGAATCTGTGGAATTCATTGCCATAGAATGCTGTGGAGGCCAGGTCAGAGGGTATATTTAAAACAGAGACAGATAAGTTCCTGATTGCCAAGAAAATCAAAGGTTATGGTAAGAAAGTGGGAAAACGAGATTGAGAAACTTATCAACCATGATTGAATGGCAGAACAGACTCAATAGGCTGAATGGCCTAATTTCTGCTCCTGTGTCTTGTTGTCTTATGGTGACAGTGACAATATATTGTGTACAGGACTCTTTCTGTAATATACTGAGTATTTCATTGACCAGGAACACACCATGTTAACAAATAACATGATTTGGGTTAAGATTTTTTTAAAAATCCTTATAATTGATAAATCTGTATTAAAGGATGATAAAACAGCATCCACTCCTGACAGCTGACTCATATTTCTAACACATACACACTCACATCAGGGAAAACTCTCACGATACTATAGATGGAAGTTTCTTCAAAATCTCCTTGCTTTAGTCTGGCTCCTAATTCTGATATTCAGAAATGACATTGAACATTAGTGACAAAGGATGGAGCTTGTTTCCATAACACAAGCCCACCAGTGATTGCAGAGATGGATCAACCATTTTCCATTTGTGAAGACACCCTTTTCCTAGGTCAATTGGACAGCACTTTCTAATTCTCAACTCTCTTTGGTCCTGTATTCACCAGAATGTTTCTATAGTTGTCAAACTGGTTTAACCACTGATGATGGTTTCACTCCCTAACCTTCATGAGCAATGCTGTGGAGGGACTGGACATTTCTCTCCTTGTTTTACAAAGTTATTTGAAGAAAACACACTAGGCAGGGAGTGCTGGAAGCTAACAAAAAATATTGCTTTAGTGTAGGGAATTGAAAGGTTCTGCTTTTCCTTGGGAACTCACTCAGGTTGCCACCCCCATCCCAAATTCAGCTCTCGTGACTGTATCAGCCACAGCACTGGACAATACTATCAAATCCAAGCCCAGATTTTTGGGAAAAGCCAAGACCTTCAGGTAAAATCTTTAAGGAAGGCAGTGATGCAGAGGCATATAAGGCTATAGGCCAAATGCTGGGAAATGGGGTTAGAGTAGTTAGCTGGTTGATTTTGACAGTGGGCTGAATGTTTTTTTCTGTGCTGTAGATCTCCGTGACTATGATCATATTAAACACAGTGTTGGTTTCAGGCAGGTCCATCTAGCCCACCTGTTCACAGTATATTGTTCACAACCCTAAATCATATTTGTTGACAAGACATCATCAGATTAGACCTGAGCCTAGTTAGCAGAGCTACAGGCCAAAGCACCTGGCTTGCATCATATCGACATTAACAGCTCTAACACATTGTAAACAAAAACGTGGATAAGAGCCTCCCTGTATAATAAACTCATATTTCCTCCAAACATTTTCTGTCAACAGTGACCAAAAGGTTGCCCTTAAATGATCTCTCATTTATCTCAAAGGTTTCTGTAGTCTGAAACTGTAAAACTTAAAGGCATTCAGTCAGTCTACCCCTTTGCCATCACAGTGATGCCAGGAGTTATGTTTCTGCATCTCTACCCAGGTGTAGTGTGCTGTTTGGGCACAGAAAATGCCACAAACTTGATTGAGTTGGAGCACATGTTCTTGAAATGAGTCACCTGCGTTCCCTTACAGGAAAGAACTCCAAACTGCCCAGCTCTCTGATATTTATACCACCAGGTGATCCAGTAAATCTGGGCATAGACCCAGAAAAACTTCTCCTCAGAAAATAACAGAGATCTTTTCCAGAAAGCTGTTTACAGAAGTTGTTTTAATTCCAGAAATTATGATATGATTTTAACACTTATTTTCTTTATGCTTCTCAAAAACATCACGTCATACAACACCACTGATATGACGAGAGCTTAAAATAGCTTGTTATTATGGGGTTTATCAAGGTGGTTTTCTGTGTGTCAATTGTGGTTCAGATTTTAGATTTTAGATTAGATTACAGCGTAGAAACAGGCCCTTCGGCCCAACAAGTCCACACCGACCCGCCGAAGCGCAACCCACCCATACCCCTACATTTACCCCTTACCTAGCAGTATGGGCAATTTAGCATGGCCAATTCACCTGACCTGCACATCTTTGGACTGTGGGAGGAAACCGGAGCACCTGGAGGAAACCCTCGCAGACACGGAGAGAACGTGCAAACTCCATACAGTCAGTCGCCTGAGGCGGGAATTGAACCCGGATCTCAGGTGCTGTGAGGCAGCAGTGCTAACCACTGTGCCACCGTGCCGCCCACTAACTGCTCTCTTGTCCTCATTTCTAAGGTTCTTGATTCAAACCCCACTCCAGGACCTGAGCATGAAAAGACAAAGCTGACGTTTAGCACAGTGCAGTATAAATCTAAGTCTTCTCGTTGGTGAAAGTACTGACATAGCAAATCAAGACTACACATCCATGAGGTAATGTGAGCTATCAGCAGCAGCTGGATTGAAATGAACCAAATTTGTAACCTCGTGGCCTGATGTATTCCCCCCTTCGATCATTACCATCAAGCATGGAGATCAACACTGGTTCAATAGGGTGTGCCAGGAAAACATGCCAGAAGCAGAGAGCGATTGAGGTCTGTAGTACATAACAAGCCATTTAGCCAATTAAATCTGCGCTGGTCAAAATCAACCACCTAACTATTCTAACCTCATTTTCCAGCATTTGTTACAGAAGTGCAGGGCTTTAAGCTGATCCATTGGTTGTGAGATCACTTGGCCCTTTCTATTACATACTCTTTCCACAGTTCTGCGTTCAAGTGGTCCTGTACTGTAGCTTCACCAAGGTGATATCTGATTTTTGGGAATGTCTGGTGCTGCTCAATAAGTGTGAGTTGATGCAATTGGGTACAGCAAGTAAGGCAAAGAAATACATAATGGTAGGACCCTGGGGAACATCAAGGCATTGCAAGTGTACATCTAAATACGTCTTTATTGTAAAGAGAGTGTCTGCCTCTATCACCCTTACAGGCAGTGAATTCCAGATTCCCACCACGCTCTGGGTAAAAAAATCCCCTGTCAATGTCCTGCCCCCTACCTTAAACACATGCGCCTGGTCATTTGATTCCTTCAAAATCTCTTCCTGTCTATACCCCTCATACATTTATACATCTCAACCATGCCCCCTCAGTTTACTCTGCTCAAACAAAAACACCAGTCTATCCAATCTCTCTTCATAGCTAAAACTCTCCCATACAGACAACATCCCAGTAAATCTCCTTTGCATCCTCACCAGTTAATCACATCCCTCCTATAATGTGTATTCAAGAACTGCACATAATATTCTAGCTGAGACTAACCAATGTTTTATACACTTCTTTTTTTATAATATATTTTTATTAAGAAAAAACAGATTTTAAATATTACAACAAATACAAAATAATGCAATTCAAAACAGTACAAAAATAGTACAAAACTAAACCCAAATAATAAAACAAATTCCCCAACTCACCCTCCTATACGAATGTATAAACATACATAGAGAAGTATAAAATTTTAAAAAAACCTAAATGAGCTATTTAACTAACTAAATAAATACCTAACAACAAACAAATAAATAGTAATAACTCAGCCCAGCCAAACAAAACACTCATACATTCACAGTTCCTCCTCCCTGGATATTGGACTCATGAAACACAATCGTTACGGCTATATAAAAGCCCTTGTTAATGTGGCAGATAAATCTGTGTCCAGGTATTTCAAAAAGGGTTGCCATGTCTTGTAAAAATTCTCAGTTTTGTGGTGTACCATATTTGTGAAAAAATCCAGGGGAATATGCTCCATAATAATCTTCAGCCAACCCGACAGGCCTGGGGGGTTTTCTGATATCCAACCTAGCAAGATATCCTTCCTTGCACAGATTGTAAGAATATTGAAAAGTTTTGCCTTATGCGAGTCTGCAGGAAATACAATGGGTAGGCCCAAAAGGAGTGAAATAGGGTCCTTCTCCGCCCCTACACCTAAAATCCTCTCCATTGCACCCACCACAGCGCTCCAATATGTTTGAAGCCTGTCACAAGACCAAAGATAATGGGTAAGGGTACCCGTACAGACCTTGCACTTGGGACATGCTGAAGATACCCCTAGTTTAAATTTTGACAAACGGTCTGGGGCTAAGTGGACCCTGTGGAGAATCTTCAACTGTAAAGCATGGGTCCTATTGCAAATTGATATCTTCCTTGCATTCTCCCAAATATCCTCCCATGCCTCTGAAGAAAAATCAATACCCAGCTCTCTTTCCCACATCTTGCAGAGTTGATCAGACTCATCTGAGTTGGCACCCCCCAATTGGTGATATAGAGTACTGACAGAGAGTGTACTCTTAGCCCTTAGTACCCCTCTTTCTATGCCAGATTTGTAGGGATCAGTCAGAAGTGTGGTCTTTTTTTGAATAAAATCCCTAACTTGAAAAAAACGAAAGAGGTCTCTATTAGGTAACTGGTACTTCTGTACAAACTGATCGAAGGACATCATTACATCTCCCTCAAATAAATCACCCATGCAAGATATACCTCTAGCTGCCCAACGTTTAAATCCTGAATCTATCACACCTGGTTGAATACTTGGCATACCCACTAAAGGTGTAAACAAAGATGTTTTGCCAATATTACCTTCCCTCTGCCGAATTGCCCTCCATGCTTGAACAGTATTGATGACTATTGGGTTATGGCAATATTCCCTAACTGTCCTCACCTTGTCTAAAAACAGCAAACTGGTAAGGGGGCACCTTGCCTGGGAGACTTCGATATCTAGCCATATTGAAAGAGGGTCCCCACAAACCCAATCACTTACGTAGGTCAAAAGTGAGCTTAATTGGTAATTTTTAATGTCCGGAAGGTCTACTCCCCCCAATCTGTGAGGCAACTGCAGTTTGGCTAATTTAATGAGGGGCC
>NC_057710.1:32827167-32850536 GCF_004010195.1 Chiloscyllium plagiosum
CCGCAGCGAGAGGTACACTGTAGAGAACCTTTACCCATCTTATGAAAACTTCGCCCAGACCAAACTGGTCGAGAGTTTAGAAAAGGTACGGCCACTCAACTCGGTCAAATGCCTTCTCTGCATCTAAAGAAATCACCAATCCCTGTATTGACGGCTGTTGGCATGCTTGAATTACGTTAAGCAGCCTCCTAACATAATCGGAGGATCTGTGACCCTTTATGAAGCCCGTCTGATCCTCTTTAATAATAGAGGGTAACACAGTCTCCAGCCTTAACGCGAGAGCCTTAGAGAGGATCTTAAAGTCCACATTTAAGACCGAGATAGGCCTGTATGAAGCACAGTCTTCCGGAACCTTCCCTTTTTTAAGGATAAGTGAAATATTGGCCTCTCTCAGAGATAGTGGGAGAAAAACATGACTGTATGAATCATTAAACATATTCAGCATTGGACCTTACAGTATACTTATAAATTCTTTATAGAATTCACTGGGAAGTCCATCAGGACCGGGCGCCTTTCCACTCTGAAGCTGCCTCACAGCTTCCTGCACTTCTTGTTCTGATAATGGGGCATTGAGAAAGGACTGTTGTTCGGGAATCACACCCGGGAGCTTCAGATCTCTAAAAAAGGATTCCATTTTGGCCTGCCCCTCCTCACAATTCTCAGACTGATATAATTTAGAGTAGAATCTCTGGAGTGTCACATTAATCTTTTTAGAATCACATGGTAGGTTCCTAGACCCTTCCCTAATCACTATAATGATTTGTGGGGCACTTCTCTTTCTGGCAAGATATGCTAAGTATTTGCCTGGCTTGTCACCATGCTCGTATAACCTTTGCTTTGCAAAGGCCAGCTCCTTCTTTGCTGTCTGCGTGAGCACGGAACTTAGTGCAGACCGCAGCGCTGTAATCCCCTGTAGTTTGACCAACGAGGGTCTGTCAAAATAGGCCTTCTCGGCTGCCTTCAGCCGTGCTTCAAGGAGACGTTGCTGCTCACCCTTCTGTCGCTTCCTACTTGTGGAATATGAAATGACTAACCCTCTGGCATAAGCTTTGGCAGTTTCCCAGAGAACAGATGGGCTATCAACCAAGCCTATGTTGATGTCTAGGAATGCCCGAAATTCCCTAGAGAAATACTCCACAAACTTGCTGTCCATGAGAATAAAGGGGTCCACTCGCCAGTACCTTGAATCCACTGCAACATCCTTAATTTTAACCATGAGGTACACTGGAGCATGATCAGAGATGGCAATATTACCAATCGTACAGGATGCCACCAGATCCAGGGTTACCGCAGAGGTCAGAAAAAAATTAATCCTCGTGTGACATCTGTGCGAATTGGAGAAAAACGTGAAATCCCTACCTCCAGGCATCCACCAATCCTAATTCCCCACACAAACCCAATACCTGTTTAGTTTGTGCAGAGGGTATCGAGGGACCTTTAGGCAACCTGTCTACCGTGGGGTCCATGAGGCAGTTAAAATCTCCCCCGCCGAGATTTGAGACTTATCAGTTTAGAAAAAGCATCTACTGAAAAATAAACTCAGTCAAAGCCATTCTGCTATAATTTTAGATGCTCCTTGTCATCCAAATGTGACTCCTGTAACAAAGCAATATCCACCTTCTTTCTAAGACTCAAAAGTACCTTCTTCCTCTTAATTGGTGAATGACTTCCCTTGATATTCCAGGTACACCATTTAATCAAATCATTAGACATAATCTTCTGCAATTATATTTAAATTGCAGAGAGGAGGAACCCGAACTACAAATTGCTGAGCCTTAGTGTTGCATGGTCCACCAAATATAAAAACTACATAAACTAAAACCACTACATTTAACAAACATACAAAATTATTAAAAATAAAAAACAACAAAAACCAGAAAACAAACCAACACATAAAGCGCCAATAGCGCTGAGTAGGTGAACTCACTCCCTGCCCGGAGGGGGCAACTACCTGTCCCGAACTGCCCATAAGTAGGCATCTAACCATCTCAACCACCTTCACTTCTCCCAGCTAGAGCTGCATCGCAAGCACAAGCTAAAAAGAATAAACACCCCATAGAATATCAATATGAATAATAAAAAATTATTTTATAAAAAAAGGGGAATAAATACCCCACCCATCCTTTGGTATGTCCTAACTTAGAAATTTAAAATGTACATCTTAATCACCGTCAGACATAGTTTGAACCAAATTATTATCAAAAGAGAAAAAAAAGGGGGAAAAACAAAGCTCCAACCGGATTTCCTTCATTTCTTTTACAGAATGATGAATGCATACCCAAGCAACAATATTTATACATACTACAATTGTTTAAGTTCGGTTAGTTTGTCCACAAAGTCTCTTGCCTTCTCCGATGTGTCAAAGAGATGCATGGATCCATCTAAGGTGATCCGAAGCACTGCTGGATATCTCAGGGAGTACTGAATCCCAAGCTCCTTCAATCTTCTCTTGACACCATCGTACGATTTTCGTTTCTGGATCACCGCTGCTGAAAAGTCCTGAAAAAACATGATCTTAGATCCCTTGTAAATTAGGGCCTTTGGATCCTTCCCAAGGAGTCTGGAAGCCTCCATAACTCTCTCCTTATCCTGGTAATGATGGAACCGCACCAAGAAAGGACGAGGGCGTTAACCCCGACCCGACCTCCGCACTGCGAACCGGTGAGCGCTCTCTATCTTTAATCATCTCATGCCAGTCTCCAAGTCAAGGAATTTCGGAAGCCAATCTTCAACAAATTCCGCAGGCCGCTCACCTTCCTTACCCTCAGGCAGACCGATGATCCGAATGTTTTTTCTCCTGCCCGTTTTCAAGATCATCCACTTGGTCACACAAATTACGAACCTGCGTCTTCAGGGCTTGGATCTCTTCCTTGAATGAACTGGCATCAGCTTCCACCACTGTGACCCTGTGCTCCACCTCATCCGTCCTCTTCTCCAGGTCTCCCAGCTGCTGCTCATGCTTCTGCAGCATGAGTGAGACTGGAGCCAGCTTCTCTTCAATCTGTTTCCCCAACATCTCGCGAGATTTCGAGAGCTGGTTCACCAGGTCCTGGAGAGTAATCGGCTCCGGGGCTGCTGCAGGCTGAGCTGCAGGCCCGGCCTCAGATGCTCCTCCTCCCTTTTTAGGCATTTCTGGACAGCTGAAAATACAGGTAAGTCAATTTTTAAATGTTTCTTGGGGCTCCACAATCTTTCCAACGCCCCAAAAAATCCTGATGACCTGGGTTGGGTGGGTTAAAGGACTGTCCTGCTCCTGCTGCGATGCAAAGCTCTGCAGTGTGATCTTCTCAGATCGCCGCCATCTTAGATCCCCCGTTTCATACACTTCTAGCATAACCTCCCTGCTGTTAAACTCTATACCTTGACTAATAAAGATGATGTGGAGGTGCCAGTATTGACCGGCGGGGACAAGGTCAGAGGTCTTCCACCCCACCAACTTCCATATACATCGCATCATCATCTGCCATTTCCACCAGCTATCAACGGACCCGACCAACAGAGGTATAATTCCCTCCCTACCCCTATCCATTTTCCATAAAGACCATTCCCTTCACAACTCTCTTGTCAGGTCCATGCACCCCCCACCAACCCACCCTCCCCTCCCGGCACCTTCCCCTGTCACTGCAGGAATTGCAAAACCTGCGCCCACACCTACTCCCTCATCTCCATCCAAGGTTCCAAAGGAGCCTTCCACATCCATCAGAATTTTATCTGCACTACCATAAAGGTAATTTACTGTATCCATTGCTCCCGATGCTGTCTCCTCTACATTTGGGAGACAGGACGCCTACTTGCAGAGTGCTTCAGAGAACATCTGAAGTTGTCCTTTCTCTGAAGGTCAGAAGTCACACAACACCAGGTTATAGTCCAACAGGTTTATTTGAAATCACAAGTGTTTGGAGCACTGCTCCCCTGTCGGTCTACTATAGACAGGTATCCTATTTTCTTTCTTAACTAATCAATCTACCCAAGCAAAAGTGACGACTGCAGATGCTGGAGATTAGAGTTGAGAGTGTGGTGCTGGAAAAGCACAGCCAGTCAGGCAGCATCTGAGGAGCAGGAGAGTTGATGCTTTGAACAAAAGCCCTTCATCAGGAATGAGGCTGTGAGCCAAGGAGGTGGTGAGATAAATGGGAGGGGGGGTGGGGCTGGGGGAAGGTAGCTGAGAGTACGACAGGTAGATGGAGGTGGGAGCAATGGTGATAGGTCAGAGAGGAGGGTGGGGCAGAGAGGTGGGAAGGAAGATGGACAGGTAGGACAGGTCATGAGGGCGGTGTCGAGTTGGAAGGTTGGATCTGGGATAAGGTGGGAGGAGGGGAAATGAGGAAACAGATGCATTTCACATTGATGCCATGGGGTTGGAGGGTCCCAAGACTGAAGATGAGGTGTTCTTTCTCCAGGCATCGAGTGGTGAGGGATTGGCGATGGAGGAGACCCAGGACCTGCAATGGGAGTTGAGTTCGACTCCCCCTCCCATTCTGCCAAGGACATGTAGAATTAATCTACCTATCAAACTACTTTAAGAGACATGCACACCAAGAACATTCTGATCCTTAATTCTCCCTACTGCCTTTTATTCCCTTGCCTTACTTGTCATGCCCCACACAAGGCATATCTAAAAATCAGATGTCAACTGGTGAAGTTACAGTACAGAACCATATCTATGCAGTATTGTGGAAAGAGGATGCAATAGCCAGGGCCAAGCAATTTCACAACCAATGGATCAGATTAAAGTGCTGCAGTTCTGTAACATCCAATTGTGGACAATTAAATGAATAACTGAGGGAGGATTAGGCTCCCCAAGTATCCCCATCCTCAACAATGAGAGAGCTCAGCAGAAGACAAGGCTGAAGCATTAACAACTAGAAGTTCTCAGCATTGTAGATGCCAGTCTTTAGCCGTTTCAATTAACTTCATGTGATATCAAAATAACAGCTGAAGGCACTGGTTACTGCAAGGACTATAATAACATCTCTGAGCAGATTGACTTAGAAAATATAACTCCTGATTACTCAAGTATCCCTGTAGGTAGCCTTTCATTCTTGCCCAGAACTCCATCTCATTTCAAAGAAACTGTTATTCAGTACTACTTTGAGTGCTGCTTTGATGATATGAAAAGCATTTTGCACAGATGCATTTCAGAACAATAAAGTGAGATTAAGAATCTAAACTTTCTTCATACTCCACCTATGACCGACAAATCTGACGACATTTCATCTTCCCTGATTTTCAGACAAGCCCCTTCATTTACCATTAATGTCTCAGAGCCTCTGACTGTTGATACGCCAATGCCTGTGTTTACTCTGTGCCCTTCCGATATCAAGGCCAGTGTGATCAGGACTTGCCTTGTGTCCCCCTCTGAGACTGATGAGGCTGAAAGTCAAACAGTAGTGGACCTGGACAAAGTTAACAGCACCTAAAAAAGCAAGGGAGAGGAGGATGTACAAACAGACACCAGCATCTAAAAGAGTGAGAACGGGGTGTTGGGAGCGTGGTGGGAAGGAGGATGACAATGAAAAGGATGAGGGTGAGGAGGAGGAGGTGGAGGAGGATGTGGAGGATGAGGATGAGGATGAGGATGAGGATGAGGAGGATGAGGATGTGGAGGAGGAGGATGAGGAGGTGGTGGTGGAGGAGGATGAGGAGGTGGAGGAGGAGGATGAGGAGGTGGAGGAGGATGAGGATGAGGAGGTGGAGGAGGAGGTGGAGGAGGAGGATGAGGAGGTGGAGGAGGATGAGGATGAGGAGGTGGAGGAGGAGGTGGAGGAGGAGGATGAGGAGGTGGAGGAGGATGAGGATGAGGAGGTGGAGGAGGAGGTGGAGGAGGAGGATGAGGAGGTGGAGGAGGATGAGGATGAGGAGGTGGAGGAGGAGGTGGAGGAGGAGGATGAGGAGGTGGAGGAGGATGAGGATGAGGAGGTGGAGGAGGAGGTGGAGGAGGAGGATGAGGAGGTGGAGGAGGATGAGGATGAGGAGGTGGAGGAGGAGGTGGAGGAGGAGGATGAGGAGGTGGAGGAGGATGAGGATGAGGAGGTGGAGGAGGAGGTGGAGGAGGAGGATGAGGAGGTGGAGGAGGATGAGGATGAGGAGGTGGAGGAGGAGGTGGAGGAGGAGGATGAGGAGGTGGAGGAGGATGAGGATGAGGAGGTGGAGGAGGAGGTGGAGGAGGAGGATGAGGAGGTGGAGGAGGATGAGGATGAGGAGGTGGAGGAGGAGGTGGAGGAGGAGGATGAGGAGGTGGAGGAGGATGAGGATGAGGAGGTGGAGGAGGAGGTGGAGGAGGAGGATGAGGAGGTGGAGGAGGATGAGGATGAGGAGGTGGAGGAGGAGGTGGAGGAGGAGGATGAGGAGGTGGAGGAGGATGAGGATGAGGAGGTGGAGGAGGAGGTGGAGGAGGAGGATGAGGAGGTGGAGGAGGATGAGGATGAGGAGGTGGAGGAGGAGGTGGAGGAGGAGGATGAGGAGGTGGAGGAGGATGAGGATGAGGAGGTGGAGGAGGAGGTGGAGGAGGAGGATGAGGAGGTGGAGGAGGATGAGGATGAGGAGGTGGAGGAGGAGGTGGAGGAGGAGGATGAGGAGGTGGAGGAGGATGAGGATGAGGAGGTGGAGGAGGAGGTGGAGGAGGAGGATGAGGAGGTGGAGGAGGATGAGGATGAGGAGGTGGAGGAGGAGGTGGAGGAGGAGGATGAGGAGGTGGAGGAGGATGAGGATGAGGAGGTGGAGGAGGAGGTGGAGGAGGAGGATGAGGAGGTGGAGGAGGATGAGGATGAGGAGGTGGAGGAGGAGGTGGAGGAGGAGGATGAGGAGGTGGAGGAGGATGAGGATGAGGAGGTGGAGGAGGAGGTGGAGGAGGAGGATGAGGAGGTGGAGGAGGATGAGGATGAGGAGGTGGAGGAGGAGGTGGAGGAGGAGGATGAGGAGGTGGAGGAGGATGAGGATGAGGAGGTGGAGGAGGAGGTGGAGGAGGAGGATGAGGAGGTGGAGGAGGATGAGGATGAGGAGGTGGAGGAGGAGGTGGAGGAGGAGGATGAGGAGGTGGAGGAGGATGAGGATGAGGAGGTGGAGGAGGAGGTGGAGGAGGAGGATGAGGAGGTGGAGGAGGATGAGGATGAGGAGGTGGAGGAGGAGGTGGAGGAGGAGGATGAGGAGGTGGAGGAGGATGAGGATGAGGAGGTGGAGGAGGAGGTGGAGGAGGAGGATGAGGAGGTGGAGGAGGATGAGGATGAGGAGGTGGAGGAGGAGGTGGAGGAGGAGGATGAGGAGGTGGAGGAGGATGAGGATGAGGAGGTGGAGGAGGAGGTGGAGGAGGAGGATGAGGAGGTGGAGGAGGATGAGGATGAGGAGGTGGAGGAGGAGGTGGAGGAGGAGGATGAGGAGGTGGAGGAGGATGAGGATGAGGAGGTGGAGGAGGAGGTGGAGGAGGAGGATGAGGAGGTGGAGGAGGATGAGGATGAGGAGGTGGAGGAGGAGGTGGAGGAGGAGGATGAGGAGGTGGAGGAGGATGAGGATGAGGAGGTGGAGGAGGAGGTGGAGGAGGAGGATGAGGAGGTGGAGGAGGATGAGGATGAGGAGGTGGAGGAGGAGGTGGAGGAGGAGGATGAGGAGGTGGAGGAGGATGAGGATGAGGAGGTGGAGGAGGAGGTGGAGGAGGAGGATGAGGAGGTGGAGGAGGATGAGGATGAGGAGGTGGAGGAGGAGGTGGAGGAGGAGGATGAGGAGGTGGAGGAGGATGAGGATGAGGAGGTGGAGGAGGAGGTGGAGGAGGAGGATGAGGAGGTGGAGGAGGATGAGGATGAGGAGGTGGAGGAGGAGGTGGAGGAGGAGGATGAGGAGGTGGAGGAGGATGAGGATGAGGAGGTGGAGGAGGAGGTGGAGGAGGAGGATGAGGAGGTGGAGGAGGATGAGGATGAGGAGGTGGAGGAGGAGGTGGAGGAGGAGGATGAGGAGGTGGAGGAGGATGAGGATGAGGAGGTGGAGGAGGAGGTGGAGGAGGAGGATGAGGAGGTGGAGGAGGATGAGGATGAGGAGGTGGAGGAGGAGGTGGAGGAGGAGGATGAGGAGGTGGAGGAGGATGAGGATGAGGAGGTGGAGGAGGAGGTGGAGGAGGAGGATGAGGAGGTGGAGGAGGATGAGGATGAGGAGGTGGAGGAGGAGGTGGAGGAGGAGGATGAGGAGGTGGAGGAGGATGAGGATGAGGAGGTGGAGGAGGAGGTGGAGGAGGAGGATGAGGAGGTGGAGGAGGATGAGGATGAGGAGGTGGAGGAGGAGGTGGAGGAGGAGGATGAGGAGGTGGAGGAGGATGAGGATGAGGAGGTGGAGGAGGAGGTGGAGGAGGAGGATGAGGAGGTGGAGGAGGATGAGGATGAGGAGGTGGAGGAGGAGGTGGAGGAGGAGGATGAGGAGGTGGAGGAGGATGAGGATGAGGAGGTGGAGGAGGAGGTGGAGGAGGAGGATGAGGAGGTGGAGGAGGATGAGGATGAGGAGGTGGAGGAGGAGGTGGAGGAGGAGGATGAGGAGGTGGAGGAGGATGAGGATGAGGAGGTGGAGGAGGAGGTGGAGGAGGAGGATGAGGAGGTGGAGGAGGATGAGGATGAGGAGGTGGAGGAGGAGGTGGAGGAGGAGGATGAGGAGGTGGAGGAGGATGAGGATGAGGAGGTGGAGGAGGAGGTGGAGGAGGAGGATGAGGAGGTGGAGGAGGATGAGGATGAGGAGGTGGAGGAGGAGGTGGAGGAGGAGGATGAGGAGGTGGAGGAGGATGAGGATGAGGAGGTGGAGGAGGAGGTGGAGGAGGAGGATGAGGAGGTGGAGGAGGATGAGGATGAGGAGGTGGAGGAGGAGGTGGAGGAGGAGGATGAGGAGGTGGAGGAGGATGAGGATGAGGAGGTGGAGGAGGAGGTGGAGGAGGAGGATGAGGAGGTGGAGGAGGATGAGGATGAGGAGGTGGAGGAGGAGGTGGAGGAGGAGGATGAGGAGGTGGAGGAGGATGAGGATGAGGAGGTGGAGGAGGAGGTGGAGGAGGAGGATGAGGAGGTGGAGGAGGATGAGGATGAGGAGGTGGAGGAGGAGGTGGAGGAGGAGGATGAGGAGGTGGAGGAGGATGAGGATGAGGAGGTGGAGGAGGAGGTGGAGGAGGAGGATGAGGAGGTGGAGGAGGATGAGGATGAGGAGGTGGAGGAGGAGGTGGAGGAGGAGGATGAGGAGGTGGAGGAGGATGAGGATGAGGAGGTGGAGGAGGAGGTGGAGGAGGAGGATGAGGAGGTGGAGGAGGATGAGGATGAGGAGGTGGAGGAGGAGGTGGAGGAGGAGGATGAGGAGGTGGAGGAGGATGAGGATGAGGAGGTGGAGGAGGAGGTGGAGGAGGAGGATGAGGAGGTGGAGGAGGATGAGGATGAGGAGGTGGAGGAGGAGGTGGAGGAGGAGGATGAGGAGGTGGAGGAGGATGAGGATGAGGAGGTGGAGGAGGAGGTGGAGGAGGAGGATGAGGAGGTGGAGGAGGATGAGGATGAGGAGGTGGAGGAGGAGGTGGAGGAGGAGGATGAGGAGGTGGAGGAGGATGAGGATGAGGAGGTGGAGGAGGAGGTGGAGGAGGAGGATGAGGAGGTGGAGGAGGATGAGGATGAGGAGGTGGAGGAGGAGGTGGAGGAGGAGGATGAGGAGGTGGAGGAGGATGAGGATGAGGAGGTGGAGGAGGAGGTGGAGGAGGAGGATGAGGAGGTGGAGGAGGATGAGGATGAGGAGGTGGAGGAGGAGGTGGAGGAGGAGGATGAGGAGGTGGAGGAGGATGAGGATGAGGAGGTGGAGGAGGAGGTGGAGGAGGAGGATGAGGAGGTGGAGGAGGATGAGGATGAGGAGGTGGAGGAGGAGGTGGAGGAGGAGGATGAGGAGGTGGAGGAGGATGAGGATGAGGAGGTGGAGGAGGAGGTGGAGGAGGAGGATGAGGAGGTGGAGGAGGATGAGGATGAGGAGGTGGAGGAGGAGGTGGAGGAGGAGGATGAGGAGGTGGAGGAGGATGAGGATGAGGAGGTGGAGGAGGAGGTGGAGGAGGAGGATGAGGAGGTGGAGGAGGATGAGGATGAGGAGGTGGAGGAGGAGGTGGAGGAGGAGGATGAGGAGGTGGAGGAGGATGAGGATGAGGAGGTGGAGGAGGAGGTGGAGGAGGAGGATGAGGAGGTGGAGGAGGATGAGGATGAGGAGGTGGAGGAGGAGGTGGAGGAGGAGGATGAGGAGGTGGAGGAGGATGAGGATGAGGAGGTGGAGGAGGAGGTGGAGGAGGAGGATGAGGAGGTGGAGGAGGATGAGGATGAGGAGGTGGAGGAGGAGGTGGAGGAGGAGGATGAGGAGGTGGAGGAGGATGAGGATGAGGAGGTGGAGGAGGAGGTGGAGGAGGAGGATGAGGAGGTGGAGGAGGATGAGGATGAGGAGGTGGAGGAGGAGGTGGAGGAGGAGGATGAGGAGGTGGAGGAGGATGAGGATGAGGAGGTGGAGGAGGAGGTGGAGGAGGAGGATGAGGAGGTGGAGGAGGATGAGGATGAGGAGGTGGAGGAGGAGGTGGAGGAGGAGGATGAGGAGGTGGAGGAGGATGAGGATGAGGAGGTGGAGGAGGAGGTGGAGGAGGAGGATGAGGAGGTGGAGGAGGATGAGGATGAGGAGGTGGAGGAGGAGGTGGAGGAGGAGGATGAGGAGGTGGAGGAGGATGAGGATGAGGAGGTGGAGGAGGAGGTGGAGGAGGAGGATGAGGAGGTGGAGGAGGATGAGGATGAGGAGGTGGAGGAGGAGGTGGAGGAGGAGGATGAGGAGGTGGAGGAGGATGAGGATGAGGAGGTGGAGGAGGAGGTGGAGGAGGAGGATGAGGAGGTGGAGGAGGATGAGGATGAGGAGGTGGAGGAGGAGGTGGAGGAGGAGGATGAGGAGGTGGAGGAGGATGAGGATGAGGAGGTGGAGGAGGAGGTGGAGGAGGAGGATGAGGAGGTGGAGGAGGATGAGGATGAGGAGGTGGAGGAGGAGGTGGAGGAGGAGGATGAGGAGGTGGAGGAGGATGAGGATGAGGAGGTGGAGGAGGAGGTGGAGGAGGAGGATGAGGAGGTGGAGGAGGATGAGGATGAGGAGGTGGAGGAGGAGGTGGAGGAGGAGGATGAGGAGGTGGAGGAGGATGAGGATGAGGAGGTGGAGGAGGAGGTGGAGGAGGAGGATGAGGAGGTGGAGGAGGATGAGGATGAGGAGGTGGAGGAGGAGGTGGAGGAGGAGGATGAGGAGGTGGAGGAGGATGAGGATGAGGAGGTGGAGGAGGAGGTGGAGGAGGAGGATGAGGAGGTGGAGGAGGATGAGGATGAGGAGGTGGAGGAGGAGGTGGAGGAGGAGGATGAGGAGGTGGAGGAGGATGAGGATGAGGAGGTGGAGGAGGAGGTGGAGGAGGAGGATGAGGAGGTGGAGGAGGATGAGGATGAGGAGGTGGAGGAGGAGGTGGAGGAGGAGGATGAGGAGGTGGAGGAGGATGAGGATGAGGAGGTGGAGGAGGAGGTGGAGGAGGAGGATGAGGAGGTGGAGGAGGATGAGGATGAGGAGGTGGAGGAGGAGGTGGAGGAGGAGGATGAGGAGGTGGAGGAGGATGAGGATGAGGAGGTGGAGGAGGAGGTGGAGGAGGAGGATGAGGAGGTGGAGGAGGATGAGGATGAGGAGGTGGAGGAGGAGGTGGAGGAGGAGGATGAGGAGGTGGAGGAGGATGAGGATGAGGAGGTGGAGGAGGAGGTGGAGGAGGAGGATGAGGAGGTGGAGGAGGATGAGGATGAGGAGGTGGAGGAGGAGGTGGAGGAGGAGGATGAGGAGGTGGAGGAGGATGAGGATGAGGAGGTGGAGGAGGAGGTGGAGGAGGAGGATGAGGAGGTGGAGGAGGATGAGGATGAGGAGGTGGAGGAGGAGGTGGAGGAGGAGGATGAGGAGGTGGAGGAGGATGAGGATGAGGAGGTGGAGGAGGAGGTGGAGGAGGAGGATGAGGAGGTGGAGGAGGATGAGGATGAGGAGGTGGAGGAGGAGGTGGAGGAGGAGGATGAGGAGGTGGAGGAGGATGAGGATGAGGAGGTGGAGGAGGAGGTGGAGGAGGAGGATGAGGAGGTGGAGGAGGATGAGGATGAGGAGGTGGAGGAGGAGGTGGAGGAGGAGGATGAGGAGGTGGAGGAGGATGAGGATGAGGAGGTGGAGGAGGAGGTGGAGGAGGAGGATGAGGAGGTGGAGGAGGATGAGGATGAGGAGGTGGAGGAGGAGGTGGAGGAGGAGGATGAGGAGGTGGAGGAGGATGAGGATGAGGAGGTGGAGGAGGAGGTGGAGGAGGAGGATGAGGAGGTGGAGGAGGATGAGGATGAGGAGGTGGAGGAGGAGGTGGAGGAGGAGGATGAGGAGGTGGAGGAGGATGAGGATGAGGAGGTGGAGGAGGAGGTGGAGGAGGAGGATGAGGAGGTGGAGGAGGATGAGGATGAGGAGGTGGAGGAGGAGGTGGAGGAGGAGGATGAGGAGGTGGAGGAGGATGAGGATGAGGAGGTGGAGGAGGAGGTGGAGGAGGAGGATGAGGAGAGGAGGTAGAGGAGGAGGATGAGGATGAGGATGTGGAGGAGGTGGATGAGGAGGTGGAGGAGGAGGAGGTGGAGTATCATGCTGAAATAGTCTGAGAGACAGCAGCTTCATAAAGAGCACAAGAGAGCATTAGGACAGCAGCTTTGTAAAGACCACGAGAGAGGTGGGAGACAAAGGGGAGGAGGAGGTGGAGTATCATGCTGAAATAGTCTGAGAGACAGCAGCTTCATAAAGAGCACAAGAGAGCATTAGGACAGCAGCTTTGTAAAGACCACGAGAGAGGTGGGAGACAAAGGCCAGTGGCAGAGAACCTTTCATCCTGTTTCTACCTGCCAGAATTGAAGATTGACTTCAAAGGAAAACAGGTCATTTGTGGGTATTTCTTCTGTGTGTCTTTAATTGGCCAATATTTTATTATCTACATTAATAACTTGGATGAGGGGCAAATGTAGTAATAATTAAATTTGCTGATAATACAAAAGTGGTGGGAAAGAATCTTGTGATGAGGAGATGAGGAACCTGCAGGGGATATAGATAGGTTGAGTGAGTCGGAAAAAGCTTGTCAGATGGAGTTAAATGTTGGAAATTGTGAGGTCATGCCTATGGTAGGAAAAATCAAAAGGCAGACGACTTAAACTTTTTTTTTGTTCATTCATCATAGATGTAGACATTGCTGCCTGGGCCAGCATTTATTACCCATCCATAGTTGCCCTTGAGAAGGTGTTGAGCTGCCTTCTTGAACCACTGCTGTAGTTACAAGCACAATGCTATTAGGGAGGGAGTTCCAGGATTTTGTCCCAGTGACAGTGAAGGAACTGCGATATATTTTCAAATCAAAATGGAAAATATCTTGGAGGGGATCTTGCAGGTGGTTGTGTTCCCATGTATCTGTTGCCTTTGTCCTTCTAGATGGAAGTGATTGTGGGTTTGGAATATGCTGCCGAAGGAGCCCTGGTGAATTTCTGCAGTGCATCTTGTAGATAGTACACACTGTTGCTACTGGGCATTAGTGGAGGGAGCCGACGTTTGTAAATGTGGTGCCAGTCAAGTGGGTTGCTTTGTTGTGGGTGGTGTCAAGCTTCTTGAATGTTTTTGCTCCAGCTGCACCCATCCAGGCAAGTGGGGAGTATTCCATTGTCCTCTTGACTTGTGCCTCATAAATGGTGGACAGGTTTTGGGGATTCAGGAGACATGTCATTCACTACACTGTCATCTGCAACAAGAGGAGCTGAGGCCTGGGACAGATCAGCCATGATCTTGGTTACCCCCACCCCGGCCTACTATAATCAATTGCCCCCAGTTACTGTGACCATTTCCTCAGCTGGTGAATACATCCAGCAGATTGTACCATCCAAAGGGCATCAGGGTAGCAGAACAGAATGCAGAATGCAGTGTTACAGTCACAGAGAAGATTAGGAGAGAGAGAGAGAGAGATCAGAATTAATATTTGAGAGTTCACAAATCTGTTAACAGCAGGGAACAAGCTGTTCTTGTGTCTGTTCATACGTATATTCAAACTTTTATATCTTCTGCCTGATGGAAGAGGGTAGGAGAGAGCATAATCGGGGTGGGAGGGGGTCTTCGATTACGTTGGTTGCTTTCCTGAGGCAGTGGGAAGTATAGATGGAGTCAATGGATGGAAGGATGATGGACTGGATTATGTTCATGAGTCTCTGTAGTTTCTTGTGGTCTTGGGATGAGCCGCTGCCAAACCTCATCATGATGCATCCAGATAGGATGCTTTCTATGGTGCATCTGTAACACTTGGTAGGAGTCCTTGTAGACATGCCGAATTTCCGTATCCACCTGAGGAAGTAGAGGTGTTGCTGTGCTTTCTTGACCATCATGTCAATGTGGATGCACCAGGACAGATTCTGGTGACTATCACACTCAGGAACTTGATACTCTCGACCATCTCCACCTCAGCACCATTGATGCACTCAGGGGTGTGCCCTTCACTCCACCTCCTGAAGTCAATGATCAACTCCTTTGTTTTGCTGTCGCTGATGGAGAGGTTGCTGTCTTCACACCATGCCACCGAGTACTCAATCTCTCTCCTGTACTCTGTTTCATTATTGTTTGAGACTCAACCCACAACAGTAATGTTATCAGCAAACTTGTAAATGGAACGGAGCAGAATTTGGCCACACAGTTGTGAGTGTATAAGAAGCATAGTAGGGGACTGAGTATGTAGCCTTGCAGAGCACCAATGTTGAGTGTGGTGGAGGAGGTTTGGTTGCCTATTCCTACTGGTAGCTGTCTATGGGTCAGGAAGTGAAGAATCCAGTTACAGAGCAGTGGATCCCAAGACCTAGTTTGGAATTATGGTGCTGAAGGTGGAGCTAAAATCAAAAAGTAGGTGTCCTTGTTATCCAGATCTTGCAGGGATGAGCATAGTTGCCAAGGAGATAATGTCTGCTGTGGACCTGTGGTGCCGATAGGCGCATTGCAAAGTATCATGGCAGTCTGGTAGGCTGGAGGTGCTGCTTTTCACCATAAACTTGAATTCCCTTAACAATTAAAAATCTACCCATTTTAGCCTTGAATGTACGCAACAATCCACCCTTGCTAATAGAATCCGTACAGTGTGGAAGCAGGCCATTCAGCCCATTGGGTCCACACTGACCCTCCAAAGAGTATCCCAGCCCCCACCCTATCCCTACATTTACTATAACTAACCGACCTAGCCTGCACATCTTTGGGCTATGGAAGGAAATCACAGCACCAGGAGGAAACCCAAGCAACTTGGGGAGAATGTGTAAACTCCACACACACAGTCACCTGCGGGTGGAATCGAACCCAGATCCCTACTGCTGTGAAGCAGCAGTGCTAACCACTGAGCCATCGTGCCACCCCTCTCTGTGGGATGAATTCCACATATTCACTACCCAAAAAGAGATGAAATGTCTCTACATCTCCAACATAACTGAAAGATCCTTTACTCTGAGATTGTTCCGTCTAGTCCTAGATTCTCCCACAAAGGGAAATAAGATCTCCACATCGACCCCGTCAAGCTCCCTCAGGATCTTGTATGTTTCACTAAGTCACCTCTCATAGATTCATAGAGATGTACAGCATAGAAACAGACCCTTTAGTCCAACCCGTCCATACCAACAAGATATCCCAACCCAATCTAGTCCCACCTGCCAGCACCTGGCCCATATCCCTCCAAACCCTTCCTATTCATATACCTATCCAAATGCCTCTTAAATGTTGCAATTGTACCAGCCTCCACCACATCCTCTGGCAGCTCATTCCATACACGTACCACCTTCTGTGTGAAAAAGTTGCCCTGTAGATCTCTTTTATATCTTTCCCTTCTCACCCTAAACCTATGCCCTCTAGTTCTGGACTCCCTGGCTCCAGGGAAAAGACTTTGTCTATTTACCCTATCCATGCCCTTCATAATTTTGTAAATCTCTATAAGGTAACCCCCCAGCCTCCGACGCTCCAGGGAAAACAGCCCCAGCCTGTTCAGCCTCTCTCTATAGTTCAAATCCTCCAACCCTGGCAACATCCTTGTAAATCTTTTCTGAACCCTTTCAAGTTTCACAACATCTTTCTGATAGGAAGGAGACCAGAATTGCACGCAATATTCCAACAGTGGCCTAACCAATGTCCTGTTCAGCCGCAATATGACTTCCCAACTCCTGTACTCAAGACTCTGACCAATAAAGGAAAGCATACCAAATGTCTTCTTCACTATCCTATCGACCTGCACTCCAAGATCTCTTTGTTCAGCAACACTTCTTCTAAACTCTGAGCACAGACCCAAGCTACTCAACGTCTCCTCATAAGCCATCCCCCCCATACCCAAGATCAACTTTTGAACCTTATGTGGACTACCTCCAATGCCAGTATACCTATCCTTAGACAAAGAGATTAAACTGTTCACAGTATTCTAGGTGGGTTTAAGAAGTGCCTTGTATAGTTTTGTTAAGACTTCCTTATTTTTATACTCCTTTTCCTTTGAATTAAAGACAAACAATCCTTTTGTCTTCCCTCTTACCTACTGAACTTTGATGCGAGTTTTTTTGTAACTAATGCACAAGGACTCCCAAATACTTCAGGCCTGCAACTTTCTACAGTCTTTCCCCATTTAAGTAATTCTTCCTGCCAATGTGCAGAACCTCACTTCTGCTCACATTGTATTCCATCTGCCAGGTTTTTTTTCCCACTGACAATAGCCTGTCTACATCCCTCTGCAGACATTTTGTGTCATCCTCACCATTTGCCTTCCTGTCTATATTTGTGTCATCTGCAAACTTAGTTATAATGCATTCACTTTCCTTATTCAAGTCATTAATATAGATTGCAAAATATTGTGGCGCCAGCAACGGTTCTTTGGAACAAAGATTGGCATTTTTCCAATTCTCTGGGACTCTTCCTGAATCAAGGAGTCTTGGGAGTTTATTGCTAGTACATTCACTATCTTTTTAAATAATTCACTCACAAGATATAGGTCTCTGTAACTAAGCCAGTATTTATTGCCCATCCCTGGTTGCTGTGGGTCTGGAGTCACATGTAGGTCAGATCGGGTAAGTATGAAAGATTTTCTTCCCTAAAGGACAATAATGGATCAGATAGGTTTTTCCTGACAATCAACAATGGCTTCTTGGTCATCAATAGACACTTAATTCAGATTTTTATGGAATCCAAATTACACCATTTGTCATGGCAGGGTTTGAGTCTAGATTAGAGTGGTGCTGGAAAAGCACAGCAGGTCAGACAGCATCTGAAGAGCAGGAAAATCGGTGTTTCAGGCAAAAGCCAGTTCCCAGAACATTAGGTACGTTTCTGGTTTAATAGTCTGGCAATAATACTATTAGGCCATTGCCTCCCTCTACCTCCAGCTCCCTCTCTGTAGCAACTTCCTTTAATATCCTAGGATGCATCCCATCAGGCCCAAAGACCTAAATACTTTTAGCCCCATTAGTTTACCTCGACTTTATGACCAGTGACTTCCTCTTCCTCTTTTGCCCCTTGATTATTTAGTATTTTGGTAATGCTATTTGTGTGTTCTACTGTGAAGAATGTTTCCTGTTTCCCCAAAATTATTTACACAGTGTCATTCTCTCAGGGATTTACATTTACTTTGGCCTCACTTCTTTTTATATATGTAAAAAAGCCCTTGTTGTCCACTTTGAGATTACTTGTAAGCATATCCTCAAAGTTCAATTTCCCCCTGTATCATTTTATTGGTCATCATTTGTTGGATTTGAAAACTTTCCCAGAGTTTTAAAACTCTGAGAAGTTGCTTACCAATACTTTTAAGTTTGGGACAGAGGCTTTATTGCAGAGAGTAGTGTAGTTAATTTTGTGACTATCACTGCTGGAAGAGAGCTGTGGGAAACTAAACATATTGGTGCTTGTGGTTTGTTAAACATTTTGATTCAAAATATGACTTCTTTTTAATGAAAACATAACGTTTCTACTTGTGTATTACAGCTAATCTTCTTAGCCAAATATTACGTATAACCATTTGTGCACAGAAATATTTTACAAACAGCAATGCATTTAGAGTCATAGAGTTGTACAGCACAGAAACAGACCCTTTGGTCCAACTTATCCATGCCAACCAGATATCCTAATTTAATCTAGTTCCATTTGCCAGCATTTGGCCCATGTCCCTCTAAACTCGTCATATTCATGTACCTATCCAGATGCCTTCTTAATGGCAAGGTAGTTCATTTTAGTGGTTTTGTTTGAGGAATAAACATTTGTCCATGGACGTGAAAATCCTCACTGATTTTTAATTGTGCCATAAGGTCTTTTACATCCACCTGAGCAGACAGATAGCTCATTTGGAAAAGTAGCTGCCTGTTTCTGGGGTGGGACTAAGCTTACACTCTTCTGACCAGAGTTAAAATTGCTAAAACGTATGAACACAATTGAATGAGCACTAGCTAGGGAAGGCTACATACAAAAAGGTGCTGATCTACCCTCTGGGAGATAATGGTTAGGCATTTTAGCGTCTCAGCATTTCATTTTGAAATTCTTACAGCTTTGACTACATCCTTCCTTTGGCTTTATGCTGATTGTTCTTGGGGCCCATGTCTCTTGATGCCAAAGAGGATTTTCTCACTCTGTCTAGCTTCTTCCAGTAGAATACCCATAAGGTAAAGAGCAGATTTGGAGGGATGTTTCACCCAGAGGGTGATGGGTGTCTGGAATTTACTGCCTGAAAGGGTAAAGGTGGGAACCAACACAACACTGAAGAAGCACCAAAGAAGACAAGCGCTGGAAAATAGAACTAGAGTAGATAGGTGCTTGATGATTGGTATGTACGCGATGGGCCAAAGGGCCTCTTTGTGTGCTGTAAAACTCTCTGACTCTACAGCCGACATCCTCACAGAATCTAGAGGTCTAGAGGCTTAACATTTGGGCTGCACTAGTGAGCCTTGACTTGAAAATAATATAGCTCTTTTTTTTGCTCATCAGATGAAAAGAAATCACTGCAGCTATTTTTCATCATGAATGTACCATCTCTTTAAAGACAAGGCCTAATTCAACAATTGCAGTGCCGTGACCTCGAGTTAACTGTACCAGAAAACGAACAATAACTAAAATGTATCGGGAAGGAATCTAAGTGGAAGTCAACTTCCTCCAGTGCCAGAGTCATATGGAAGTGGCTGTCGCCGTATTTCTGTGGAGGAGTCAGGCGGGCCCACCTCGAAGGCAGATGTGTCATCAGTGACTTGCTGGCTCTGCTGGTGGTGTACGTGTTACCTCAACTCACTGCTTACACCAGGGCCCTGGCAGGCTGCTCCCTGGGTCATTTGATAAGCAGCCAAGATTCAACTAACTCATTTCCTTTTCATATAAAACACAGATGTCTGATGTTCAGCTTTAATAGATTGTACAATAACTACACATACTACACATACACGTGTGTGTGTGTATATATATCCACACATATATATATATATATATATATATATTCTCCTCTTTTAAAATTGATCTAATTATAGTCTATGAATGGAAGTTGCTAGGAAACCCCTCAGTGTGTAAATCAAAGCAGGTGGATCATTATGATCCAGCTGAATGTGTAAATGCTACCGGCAAGTTTAACATAGACCATGTTGAACAAATGCTTTTTTAAACTGATGACAAAAATTTAAGAGTGTTTCATGCTGAGGTTATGAAAGGTGCTGTGAAAATGCAAATCTTTCTACCTTCCAATTCTCCTCCTGAATTTCTAAGGGGAACAGTTACTTTCTGCTCATTCTGTTCATGTCACTCATAACCTTATACACCTTGACCAGGAATGCCTCTCAACTTTCTCTGATCTAAAGAACTAACCTGCGCTTATGCAGCCTCATTTCATAACTAAACTGCTCCATCCCGAGCAACATGCTGGTGACTCCCTTCTGCACTCTCTCCAGTGCAATTACATCCTTCCTATAGTATGTGACCAGGACTGTACACAATACTTCAGCTATGGCTTAAGCAACATTTTATACAGCTCCAACGTAACCTCCCTGGTCTTATAATCTGTGCTGCAACTGATAAAGGCAAATGTCCCGTCTGTCTTCTTAACCACCCTATTAATCTGGAGAAGTTGGTCATCAACTTCAGGAAGTACATCACTGTCTGTATCAGTGGTGCTGAGGTGGAGATCATAGACTCATAGAATCCCCAGTGTGGAAGCAGGTCACTTGGCTCATCAAATCCACACCAACCCTCCAAAGAGCCACCCAGACCCACCTCCCACTCTATCCTTGAAATCCTTCTTCTTCTGAATAAAGACAGATGTAAAATATTCATTTAACACCCAACCAATGCACAGATTGCCTCCTTGCTCTCTCCTACCTTTCCCTGGTTATCGTCTTGCATGTTATCTCCTTACAAAATATCTTGGGATTCTTGCCAATTTTACCTGCCAGTGTTTTATCTTTGGTCTCCTAATTGTTGTCTTAAGTTCCCATACTCCACTAGAACCTCTGTTGATTTGTTCCCTTTGCATCTGCTCTTTCACTTTTTAGCTTGTCCTGAATATTCTTAAACATTCAGGGTTCTCCAGGCTTGTTGCTCCTACAGTTCACGCTAAACAGAACATAATGGGACCTACTCTAACCAATTCCATTCCCTCCATCTACCAGCTTTCCCTTCACCATAACAAACCAAAGAACTGCGGATGCTTGAAATCAGAAACAAAATCAGAAATTGCTGGAAAATTTCACCAGGTCTGACAGCATCTGTGGAGAGAAAGCTGGGTTAATGTTTCAGGTCCAGTGACTTAAAAAATCTGTTTCTTAAAAATTTGGACTCCTGTTATCTCATTTTTAAAGGCCTCCTATTTTCCAAGCGTTCCTTTACCTGTGAATATCCAGCCCTGATCAATTTTGGAAGTTGTAGCAGTGCACGAGTCTATCGTGCTTGCTAATCAATATATCATTTTGGACATTGGTGAGGGCAAATGGTTCCTCGGGAAATAAGGTATTATTCTAGATTCAGTTAGACTTAACATCATTATGGGAAGGGACAAAGATCGGACAGGAGTAAATGTTCTAAATTGGGGGAGGGCAAACTTCACAAAATTGAGAGAAAATCTGTCAAAATTGGACTTGAAGGTAAGTTAGTGGCAAATCAGTGAAAGACACTCAAAAGTGAGATTCTACAGGCACAGTTTTCATAGTCCCAGAGGGCAGCTCTCCCATTAGACAGAGATGACTGGTGGTGTTTAAACCTGAGCGTTACCATGCCTCTGGCAAGGAGAGAGGTTTAGAAGAAGACTCCTTTTTGGTCACCTCAGTCACTGCAGGAATTGAACCCATGCTGTAGGCATCACTCTGCAGTGCAAACCACCTGTCGAGCCAACTGACCAATCCCTGAGAACATTAGCCTAGCTTTCTGGATTCAGTGATATTATCACAATAGCATCGCTTTCCCATAGGCGAAGTGTAGATTTATCCCCACTAAGGAAAAAGGCAGGGTTGCCAAATCTAGAATTCCCTGGTGATCCAGAAACATACGGGTAAGATGAAGCAGAAAAAATAGTGTTTATGGCAATCACAGAAAAAGTGTTAGTTTTGGAAACTTAGAGAAATATGGAAAGTACAGGGGTGAAATGGAAAAATAAATTAGGAAAAAAATTTAGGAAAGAGCATATCAAAAATATTGACCAGTAAAATTAAAGAAAATCCAAAGTATTTGTTCACTTTATTATGACCAAGTGGTGACCAGGGAAAGGATTAGCTCTATCAGAGATGCGCATAGTAATTTGTGCATTTTGTTTACAATTTGTTTCTAATCCTCACGAGATACAAGAAAGGTACCAGACAGAGGTCTGCTAATATTGTACAATTATTCAAGATGGCAGCATGGGATAAGCCATGGGATGGCAGTATACGGATAAGTCTGACCTCCATGCTGGACAGATTATTAGAATCAATATTGAGAGATAGATAAACTGTTACTTGGAGACATACATATTAGTTAGGGATAGTCAACATAGTGTTGTTAAGGAAAAGTTATGTCTTCCAAATTTAATTGAGGTTTTTTGAGGAAGTGAGAAGGAAATTGGTGGGAATAATGCAGTCAGTGTAGTCTACACAGATTGTAGTTAGGTATTTAACAAGGAACCACATGCCACATTAGTAAGAAAATTTAAAGCCATGGGATGCAGGAGAATGAGACAAGTTGGAGCCAAAATTGGCTCAGCAACAGAGAACAAAGGGGCACAGAAACAGAAGTTGCTGAACTGAACTGAAATTCTGAAGAAGGGTCACTGGACCTGAAATATTAACCCTGCTTTCCCTCCACAGATGCTGTCAGACCTGCTGAGATTTTCCAGCAATTTTTGATTTTGTTTCTGATTTCTAGCATCCACAGTTCTTTGGCTTTTTGCTATCCGAGATAACTCATTCGGAAGTACATTCCACTGACCTGGCAGTTGTTCTGTTACAGACGTGGTGACTGTATGGAATTTGCTGCTCAGTTTAGTGGTTGAGATGGAAACCATCAACTTCCTTAAAAGGAACCTTAGAATCATAGAATCCCTGCAGTGTGGAAGCAGACCATTAGGCCCATCGAGTCCACACTGACCCTCTGAACAGCATCCCACCTAGACCCACCCCCGAATCCTGTAACCCTGCATTTCCCCTGGCTAATCCACCCAGCCTGCATATCCCTGAACACTATGGACAATTTAGCATGGCCAATCCACCTAAACTGCACATCTTTGGACTATGGGAGGAAACTGGAGCCTGTGGAGGAAACCTATGCAGACACAGAGAGAATGTGCAAATTCCACACAGACAATTGCCCAAGGGTGGAAATGGGCCAGGTCACTGTTGTTGTGAAGCAGCAGTGCTAACTACTGAGCCACCATGCTGTTCCTTTTAAAAGTTGAAATCAAACAGCGCAGGCAATAACTGTGCAGATTACTGCTGGGTCAGACAGCAGTGTATGTTTCTTTCTTTGTTGATTCACTCTCCACCATGTAGTCACTGCCCTTGTCTGTATTCCTCCTTTTTAAATTGCTGTTGTTTTTAACTTTTTTCCTCCATCTACCATCCTGTTTATAGAGGTCCCACCTTCCTCAGAAAGAACCCCAGTTATCCAAATACCGGAATCCCTCCCTCCTGCACCATCCCTGTAGCCACGCATTTAACTGTTCTCTCTCCCTATTCCTCGACTCTCTATCACGTGGCATGGGTAACAAACCAGAGACAACAACTCTGTTCGTTCTAACTCTGAGCTTCCAACCTAGCTCCCTGAAAGCCTACCTAACATCCTCAGCACTGTCGGAGGGTCAATGCTGAGGAAGTGCCGCACTGTCGGAGGGTCAGTGCGGAGGGAGT
>NC_057710.1:32850795-32917584 GCF_004010195.1 Chiloscyllium plagiosum
CTCCAGCTCCAGTTCCCTAACATGGTCTTGGAGGAGCTGGAGATGGGTGCACTTCCTGCAAGTGTAATCAGCAGGGACGTCCATGGCATCCCTCACCTCAAACATGTTGCAAGAGGAACATTGCACTGCCTTCACTGCCATCCCTCTGAAAGTAACTTTTTTAAAAAAAAACTGGGTCTAAAGAATACAACAAGCAAAATGCAGCACTTACCTACTTACCACAACGGGTCTTATTATTTAGGTTAGAGGAGGAGGGCGGGTGGGAGACACTACCTCTGTAGTGCCTCGGGTTCTTCTCCTGCTCGCTTTTATAGGGGAAAAAAACCTACCCGGCTGCCCCTCTGGTCTTCGTCACTTCCCCCTGCTGCTCCCGCTCTTTCTGTGAAGAGAAAAAAAATACCGCTGCCCGCTACTGGTAAGTAATTTTAAAACAAACTGTCTTACCTTAGCTGCTGATAAGGATGTAGCACTGACAGACAAGTTTCTAATGGTTCTAATGTAATGAGGGGTACGTCGGGTTTCAAGCGATCGATTGTTTTAGGGGACTCTCTAGTCAGAGGCACAGACAGACATTTCTGCAGCCAGCAGCAAGAGAACATAATGGTGTCATAGAGTCATTGAGATGTACAGCATGGAAACAGACCCTGCGGTCCAACCCGTCCATGACGACCAGATATCCCAACCCAATCTAGTCCCACCTGCCAGCACCCAGCCCATATCCCTCCAAACCCTTCCTATTCATATGCCCATCCAAATGCCTCTTAAATGTTGCAATTGTACCAGCCTCCACCACTTCCTCTGGCAGCTTATTCCATCCACGTACCACCCTCTCTGTGAAAAAGTTGCCCTTTAGGTCTCTTTTATATCTTTCCCCTCTCACCCTAAACCTATGCCCTCTAGTTCTGGACTCCCCGACCCCAGGGAAAAGACTTGCCTATATACCCTATCCATGCCCCTCATAATTTTGTAAACCTCTACAAGGTCACTCCTCAGCCTTCAACGCTCCAGGGAAAACAGCCCCAGCCTGTTCAGCCTCTATCTTTACCTCAAATCCTTCAACCCTGGTAACATCCTTGTAAATCTTTTCTGAACCCTTTCAAGTTTCACAACATCTTTCTGATAGGAAGGAGACCAGAATTGCACGCAATATTCCAACAGTGGCCTAACCAACATGGCCTCCCAACTCCTGTACTCAATACTCTGACCAATAAAGGAAAGCATACCAAATGCCTTCTTCACTATCCTATCTACCTGTGACTCCACTTTCAAGGAGCTATGAACCTGCACTCCAAGGTCTCTTTGTTCAGCAACACTCCCTAGGACCTTACCATTAAGTGTATAAGTCCTGCTAAGATTTGTTTTCCCAAAATGCAGCACCTTGCATTTATCTGAATTAAACTCCATCTACCACTTCTCAGCCCATTGGCCCATCTGGTCCAGATCCTGTTGTAATCTGAGGTAACCCTCTTCGCTGTCCACTACACCTCCAATTTTGGTGTCATCTGCAAACTTACTAACTGTACCTCTTATGCTTGCATCCAAATCATTTATATAAATGACAAAAAGTAGAGGACCCAGCACCGATCCTTGTGGCACTCCACTGGTCACAGGCCTCCAGTCTGAAAAACAACCCTCCACCACCACCCTCTGTCTTCTACTTTTGAGCCAGTTCTGTATCCAAATGGCGAGTTCTTCCTGTATTTCGTGAGATCTTACCTTGCTAATCAGTCTCCCATGGGGAACCTTGTTGAACGCTTTACTGAAGTCCATATAGATCACATCTACTGCTCTGCCCTCATCAATCCTCTTTGTTAATTCCTCAAAAAACTCAAATCAAGTTTGTGAGACATGATTTCCCACGCACAAAGCCATGTTGATTATCCTTAATCAGTTCTTGCCTTTCCAAATACATGTACATCCTGTCCCTCAGGATTCTCTCCAACAACTTGCCCACCACCGAGGTCAGGCTCACTGGTCTATAGTTCCCTGGCTTGTCCTTACCACCCTTCGTAAACAGTGGCACCATGTTAGCCAAACTCCAGTCTTCCGGCACCTCACCTGTGACTATCGATGATACAAAGGCAAGAGGCCCAGCAATCACTTCTGTTGCCTCCCTGGTGCCAGGATCAAGGATGTCTCAGAGAGGGTACAGAATGCTCTCAAAAGGGAAAGGGACCAACAGGAGGTCATTGGAATTAATGTCATAGGAAGGGGAAAAGGCTGAGATTCTGAAGGGAGAATATAGAAGGTTAGGCAGGAATTTTAAAAAGAGGTCCTCTAGGTTAGTAATATCTGGATTACTTCTGGTGCTATGAGCTAATGAGGGTAGGAATAGGAGGGTAGAGCAGATGAATGCATGTCTGAGGAACTGGTGCAGGGGAGAAGGGTTCATAGTTTTGGATCATTGGAAACTCTTCTGCAGTAGAAGTGACGTGTACAAGAAGGACTGAATTGGAAAGGGACTAATATACTGACAGGGAGATGTGGTAGAGCTGCTCAAGAGGATTTAAACTGGTAAGGGAGGGTGGGGGGAGGGGTCTGGTGGTGGTGGTGTGGGATCCAGGGAGACAGGGAGGAAAGAGAGCAGTCTGAGACTGATACACTTAGGAAAAGTTGTAAGTCGAACAGTTAGGGCAGGCAGGAATAAAGCAGAGAACGAGGTAAGATAAATTAATCTGCATTTATTTCAAAGCAAGAGGCCTAATAGTAAGGTAGATGAATTGATGGCATGGTTGAGAACATGGGACTGGGATATCATAGCAATTACAGAAACATGGCTCAGGGATGGGCAGGACTGGCAACTTAATGTTCTAGGGTATAGATTTTATAAAAAGGGGAGCAAGAGAGGAGGGGGAGTGGAGTTTTTGATTAAGTATAACATTACTAGTGTATTTAGAGATGACACTCCTGGGAATACATCCAGGGAAGTTATTGGGTGGAATTGAAAAATAAGAAAGGGATGATCACCTAATCGGGATTATATTGTAGACCATCCAATAGTCAGTGGGTAATTGAGAAACAAACTTGTAAGGAGATCTCAATTACCTGTAAGAATAATAGGGTGGTTATGGTAGGGGATTTTCACTTTCCAAACATCGACTGGGACTGCCATAGTGTTAAGGTTTTAGATGGAGAGGAATTTGTTAAGTGTTCACAAGAAATTTTTCTGAATCAGTATGTGGATGTACCTACTAGAGAAGGTGCAAAACTTGACCTACTCTTGGGAAATATGGCAGGGCAGGTGACTGAGGTGTCAGTGGGGGAGCACTTTGGCGGCCTTTGTGTGGAACTGTAGGAGATGAGAGGGATAATAAATGAGTACTTTGCATTAGTTTTTACTGTGGAAAAGGATATGGAAGCTAGACAACTTGGGGAAATAAATAATGATATCTTGAAAAATATCCATAATGCAGAGAGGGAGGTACTGACTTCTTAAAATGCAGTATGCTAGAACTCTGTGGGAAGCTAGGGAAGCGATTGCTGGGCCCCTTGCTGAGAAATTTGTACCATCGATAGTCACAGGTGAGGTGCCAGAAGACTGGAGGTTGGCTAACATAGTGTCACTATTTAAGCAAAGTGGTAAGGATAAGCCAGGGAACTACAGACCAGTGAGCCTGATATCAGTGGTGGGCAAGGTGTTGGAGGGGATTCTAAGGGACAGGACTTACATATATTTGGAAAGGCAAGGACTGATTACGGACAGTCAACATGGCTTTTTGTGTGGGAAATCGTGTTTCACTGACCTGATAGAGTTTTCTGAAGAATTGATGAAGGCAGAACAGTAGACGTTGTTTATATGGACTCCAGTAAGACATTTGACAAGGTTCCACATGGTACACTGGTGAGCAAGGTTAGGTCACATGGAATACTAGGAGAACTAGCCATTTGGATACAAAATTGGCTCAAAGCAATGGGCCCAGGAGACAGAAAGTGGTTGTGGAAGGTTGTTTATCAGACTGAAGGCCTGTGACCAGCGGTGTGCCACAAGGATCGGTTCTGGGCCCATTGCTTTTCATCATTTATATAAATGATTTGGATGCGAACATAGGAGTAATGACTAATAAGTTTGTAGATGACACCAAAATTGATGGTGTAGCTGACAGCGAAGAAGGTTAACTCAGAGTACAACAGGATCTTGATCTGATGGGCCAATGGGCTGAGGAATGGCAGATGGAGTTTCATTTAGATAAATGCAAGGTGCTGCATTTTGGTAAGGCAAAACAGGGCAGGACTCACACACTTAATGGTAAGGTCCTGGGGAGTGTTGCTGAACAAAGAAACCCTGGAGTGCAGGTTCATAGTTCCCTGAAAGTAGAGTCACAGGAAGATAGGATAGTGAAGAAGGTGTTTGGTACTTTATTGCCTTTATTGGTCAGTGCATTGAGTGTAGGACTTGGGACATCATGTTGCAGGCCACTTTTGGAATAGTGCATTCAGTTTGGATTTCCCTGCTGTAGGAAAGATGCTGTGAAAGGGTTCAGAAAAGATTTACAAGGATGTTGCCAGGATTGGAGGATTTGAGCTTTCAGGAGAGGTTGAATAGGCTAGGGCTGTTTTCCCTGGAACATCGGAGGCTAAGGAGTGACCTTATAGAGGTTTATAAAATCATGAGGGGCATGAATAGGATAAATAGACAAGGTCTTTTCACCAGGATAGGGAAGTGCAGAACAAGAGGGCATAGGTTTAAAGTGAGAGGGGAAAGATATAAAAGGGATCTAAAGGGCAATTTTTCCATACAGAGGGAGGTGCATGTATGGAATGAGCTGCCAGAGGAAGTAGCGGAGGCTGGTATAATTTCAACATTTAAAAGGCATCTGGATGGTATATGAATAGGAAGGGTTTAGAGGGATATGGGCTAAATACTGGCAAATGAGATTAAATTAATTTAGGATGTCTGGTCAGCATGGACAATTTGGACAGAAGGGTCTGTTTCCGTGCTGAATATTTCTATGATTCCATGCTTTTCTGGTTCATTTAATCTGCCTGGCCTTGTGGTGTTATCTTTGAAGAGAAAATGAGGTCTGCAGATGCTGGAGATCAGAGATGGAAATGTGTTGCTGGAGAAGCGCAGCAGGTCAGGCAGCATCTAGGGAACAGGAGAATCGATGTTTCGGGCATTAGCCCTTCTTCAGGAATGTGGTTATCACTGGACTATCAATGCAGAAACTCAGCTAATGTTCTCGGATCCTGGGTATGACTTCTAGATGGTGGAATTGAATTTAATTTTTAAAAATCTGGAATTAAGAATCTACTGATGACCATTAAACTATTTCCAATTGTCAGGAAAAACCCATTTGGTTCATTAATGTCCTTCGGGGAAGGAATCTGCCATCCTTTCCTGGTCTGGACTACATATGACCCCAGACCCACAGCTATCTGGTTGACTCTCAACTGCCCTCTGAGATGGTCCAGCAAGCCATTCAGTTCAAGGGAAGTTATGGATGGGTAAGGAATACTGCCCTGCCAGCGATGCCCACATCCCATTAGTGAATGAAAACAAAAGAACAGCAGACACATCGGAACACCACCACCTGCAAGTTCCCCTCCAAGACACTCACCAACCTGACTAGGAAACATAGTGCCATTCATTCACTGTCACTGGGACAAAGGCCTGGAATTCCCTCCCTAAGGACATTGTAGGTCAACCAACAGCATGTGGACTCAATGGTTCAAGGCAGCAGCTCACTACCATCTTCTCAAGGCTGAGTCGGGACAGGGCAATGAGTTTTTTTTTTAATTTTTTTTTTAGATTAGATTACTTACAGTGTGGAAACAGGCCCTTCGGCCCAACAAGTCCACACCGACCCGCCGAAGCGCAACCCACCCATACCCCTACCTTTACCCCTTTAACCTAACACTACGGGCAATTTAGCATGGCCAATTCACCTGACCCGCACATCTTTGGACTGTGGGAGGAAACCGGAGCACCCGGAGGAAACCCACGCAGACACGGGGAGAATGTGCAAACTCCACACAGTCAGTCGCCTGAGTCGGGAATTGAACCCGGGTCTACAGGCGCTGTGAGGCAGCAGTGCTAACCACTGGGCCACCGTGTTCCGCCAGTGGGTGAATAAATGAACAAGTAAAAACCCGTGGTGTGACCATCTCTTCTAACATGCTATCCATTTCGTCCAGTGCCTTGTGTGGGTCCAGATACTGTTCAGGTTCCAAAACCTGGAGCTCAAATTTGTGAAGCCATTGACACTTCCTGCAGACCAATATATCTGAGACACATGGTGAGTGAGTCCACACGCACTGCAGGATATGTACTCCACTTGGCTGGGCTGACCTGCCATTTCATAAAGTTAAAAACTATTCATTACAGTTGGAATAACGAAAATTTACAAGTGCTCACCAATCAGCTCCTTCCCCTGTACCGATGTAGGAGTTAACTCTTGGAGGCAGCATCCAGAGCAGACGACTCTCTCACGCTGTTTACAAACTCTTGAACCATTCCCTCTCTGGGATCTTGCTAAAGCACCGTTCGTGACATCTGAGCTTTACTTTGAGGTGCCTCCAATAGGTTGTCCAAGTCTCTGAAACATATACATATCACTAGTTCCAAGTTCTAGCTGAAAGAATTATGTGGTAAGATTTTTACTGTAAAGATAACTAAAAGCACATTTGAATCTCTGTATTCTCTCCAGAAGGATCTAACAAATTAACTAACACTGGCATATAACGTAGGGATAGGTCTAGTTAATGCAACTCATCTTAGAATCCATCTTAGTGGTCATGGATGGAAGTGATTGCACGAGAGAGGGTGCACAAGAGATTCACCAGGTTGCTGCCTGGGCGGGAGCAATGTAGCTATGAAGAAAGGCTGGATAGGCTGGCACTGTTTCCTCAGAGCTGAGGGGGAAATCTGATTGTGGTGTGTAAAGTTATGAGAGGCATAGAGAGGTTAGATAGGGAGAAACATTTCCCGTGAGTACAAAGTCAATTAGGAGAGGTAATGGCCTAGTGGTTTTAACTCCAGATTATTAATCCAAAGGCCCAGGTATTGTTTTGTACGAATCCTGCCCGATGGTGAAATTTGAATTAAAAAATATCCTGGAATTAAGAACCCGTGGTGTGACCATCTCTCCTAACATGCTTGTTGATCCATCGTTGATTGTCAGAGAAACCCACCTTGTTCACTAATGTCCTTTAGGAAATCTCAGTATCTTCTCCCCATACCCCTTTAGCCGCAAGGCTCACAGCCAGCATTCCCTTGAATTATCTACCAAATTGGCCACAGCAGCTTCCTGTGGGAGAGAATTCCACAGGTTCACAACTCTCTGAGTGAAGAAATTCATCCTCATTTCAGTTCTGAATGCCTTATTCTTAGACTGTGACATTTAATAATACATTTAAGATCTTTTTTAGATAGGTACTTGAAACACAGGGGTCTGGGCCAAGTATTGGAAAATAAGATTAGAATAGGTAGAGTTTGATGATCGGTGTGGACATGATGGGCTGAAAGGCCTTTTTTAATCCTATAAAAATTCTATGACTCCATGAGTATAACTTCCCCAGCGCTGAGACTAGGAGATGGGGGGATTTCAGGACTGCATCAGCAGCCAGTGGAATATGTTTGAATGTTAAAATGTTAATGTTGCAATCTGTGGGACTGTAACAGCCTGAGGAGGTAAGACAGATGGACCCCCTGTCTCCAATACCTCCTGCTACTGTCTCATCCCACAGATCCCCACTCACCCTCATCTCTCTCGTTTTCTTAAAATATTGCTATCACATAATGTTCCATAATCTCACTCGTAACAATCTTTGCTTAGTGAATTGACAATAAGGGAAAAGCTAAAAACAGAGTGAGAATTCTTTAGCCAGTTGGGATAGTGTGGGCCAAATGGGTGGCACAATGGCTCAGTGGTTAGCACTGCAGCCTTGCAGCACAAGAGACATAGGTTTGATTCTACTCTCAGGCAACTGCGTGGAGTTTGTATATTCTCCCCATGTCTGTGTGAGTTTCCTCTGAAGATGTGCAGGTTAGGTGGATTGACCACGGTAAATGCAGGGTTACGAGGATATGGTTGGGGGTCAGTCTGAGTGGGATGATCTTCAGTGGGTAGGTAAGGAGTTGGTGGGCTGAATGGCATCTTTGTACATTGTTGGATTCTGTGATTCAGTCCCGTATGCTCTTCACAATTGCTGTATGGAAGTTGTATCCACCTCCGGATGGAACAAGTCAAAATGAATAAGCTGCAGGGGAAGATTAAAAAGGTTTATGCTATAACAGTCTAGAAAGAAAACATTAGAGGGAATGCCTCATTGAAGTATATAAAATATGAATTACTATAGATAAAGAATACTCAGATTGTTACTGTGATGCATGCTAAAAAAAATTAAAAAACAAAATATAAATTAACTAATAGAAACTCTAAAGAAAACACTAGAAAACAGTCTACTAAACAAGTTAATATAGGATTAAAACTAAATACAATGATAATGTTCTGATGGAAGAGGTGATGTACTAATGGAATGGAAGCAGACATTTACTATTTTGTCTAGTTTTACCTTGGTAGTCATCCTTTAATTCACTTATAATAGTAGAGTTTGAAAAACCAGCAAATTGAAAACCATGTCCTTGGCCAAGCTAAATACAATGGTTTTGCATTGTTTTGGTTGCCTTCAAGCTTATAGGCTCGAGAGAAAAAACTGAGTCAGATTAAAACCATAAAGGTCATTGAACGATTATAATGATCTTGGCCTGAACTGGGTTTCAGTGCTGAAGTGGTCTGATGCTTTTTCAGTTCTTTGGATTTCTGAGGCGCCTGACTCCATTCAATAATGCAAGCAACAAAATCCCGAGCTGTGCAGAACCTGCCGAGCCAGGGAGGGAGGAGGCATCCGACACTGGGCGTTCCCTCCTCCTTGATCTGAGATCTGGTGAACATGTCCCGCTGTTAACTCTCAACCCGAATGAAAATGCAATCCAGTTAGGGGCCTGCCAATAAAATAGGGATATCCACTGTTGGTGACTCCATAACATGGATGGGGTTTTGGCTGTTTCATTTCACTCCCTGGATGTGGGGGCCACTCAAGAAACACCAGGAGTACTGTAGGTGCCTGCCAGCATTATGTATCTGACTCGATATGAGGTCTCTGGGACGGATATTAATGTTTCAGTTAGTAAAGATGGAATTTCAATAGAAAAGGAATCCCTCTGGAGTAAGTTGAGGAATAACTTGACTGTTTTGTTTTGGTCTTTCTTCATCAGCAGTAGATACTTTGTTGGATCTTTGCCATCACCACAATCCCCTCACCCTCCCCACACTCATTGCCACATCAGAGCTGACGCATGAGCAAGCATCTTCTACATGCACCCAGAAACCATGTCCCTCCTGGCTGTGCAGGCTCAAGCACTGACGTGTTGCAATGGCATCTTATTACTTGAGTGCACATGAACAGCCTCCATTGTATCCCATTTGAAGGAGGGAGCCCAGGCCTTCTTACACAATGAGCCCAAGGGCTTTGCTCTGTGTTCATCCTCTGTCCCTCGCCCAAGCCCTGTGTGAGCCCTTTCATTTACCCTACCTTTAATGCTACAGTCACAAAATGTAATCATCTTTATAAACCTGATAGTTGTAACAGAGCAGGAGGATCACTTTAGAGCAGAATTATCCTCTCCGTGGTACAACATGAACACTGAGGAATAAGGTAGAAAAATATGGTGAGAAAGAATTATTCAGATTCTTGACATCAAAAATAATTTTCCTGATTTTTCTTTCAAGCTATAAATGGTAACTATCTTATTTGAAAGCATCTTATTAAATCTCCAATTGATATGTTTGCTGGAAAAATGATGTTCTTCCGCTCCATCAGTCTATCTGCAAAACCTCTAGGTCCTTGTCCACAATTCAGGAAGACCTATAAGATACATCTAGGAGCAGATATAGGCCTTCTGCTTATTGAAGCTGCTCTGCTCTTCAGTGTGATCTCGGCTCATTTGATAATCTTCAATTCCACTGACTGACTTTCTACTGAATTCCCTTACAGAACTGGAGATCTCCCTTTCATACTGGCCTTCATCAAACAGAGCAGTGAGTAAAGAAGTTGGGAAGTTATGTTGCAGTTCTACAGGATGTTGGTGAGGCCACACGGAGTATTGTGTTCAGTTTTGGTCACCTTGCCATAGGGAGGATGTTATTAAACTGGAAAGAGCGGAGAAGAAATTTACAAGGATGTTGCCTGGAGTCAAGGTTCTGAGTTATAGAGATAGGTTGGACAAGCGAGGACTTTTTTCTTTAGAGTGTAGGGGGGTTCTTATAGAAGTGTATAAGATCATGAGAGGCATGGATAGAGTGAATGCACTCAGTCTTTTTCCCAGGGTTAGGGAATTGAGAACTAGGGGGTAACAGTTTAAGGTTCCAGGGGAAAGAATAACTGGAACCTGAGGGGAAACTTCTTTACCCAGAGGATGGTATGCATATGGAATGAGCTGCCAGCAGCAGTGGTTGAGGAGGGTACATTCACAACATTTAAAAGGCACAAATACGTGGATAGGAAAGGATTAGAAGGATATAGGAAATGGGGTTAGCGTGGACGGACATTTTGGTTGGCATGGACCAGTTTGGTCCAAAGGGCCTGTCTCTGTGCTGTAGGACTCTATGACTGTATCTACTCAATGATTCTGTGACTCAGGGCTGTGTTTCCTTTATTTGGTTATGGGATATGGGTGTCATGGGTTCAACCACTATTTCTAGCCCAACACAACTTGCCTTGGAGAACTGTAGTACTTGGGGTGTAGGAACACCCACACTTGCTATGGAGGGGTTTCCAGGTGTCTGACCCAGTGACAGTGAAAGAACAATGACTTATTTCCATGTCTGGATTGTGAGTGATTCAGGGTCATAGAGATGTACAGCATAGAAACAGACCCTTCAGTCCAACTCACCCAGATATCCTAACCTAATTTAGTCCCATTTGCTAGCACTTGGCCCATATCCCTCCAAACCCTTCTTATGCATATACCCATCTAAGTGCATTTTAAATGCTGTAATTGTACCAGCCTCCACCACTTCCTCTGGCAGCTCATTCCATACACGTACCACCCTCTGCGTGAAAAGGTTGCCCCTTAGGTCTCTTTTGTATCTTTCCCCTCTCACCCTAAACCTATGCCCTCTAGTTCTGGACTCCCGCACCCCAGGGAAAAGGCCTTGGCTACTCACCCTATCTATGTCCCTCATGATTTTATAAACCTCCATAAGGTCACCCCTCAGCCTCTGACCCTCCAGGGAAAACAGCCCCAGCCTACTCAGCCTCTCCCTTTGGCTCAAACCCTCCAATCCTGGCAACATCCTTGTAAATCTTTTTTGAACCCTTTCAGGTGGTGATGTTTTACTCTTGTGCTTTCCTAGTTCTTACCTTGTAGAGATTATATGTTTGGCAGGTGCTGATAAGAAGCCATGGTGCGTCATTGCAGTGCATTTTGTAGGTGTCTACTGGCATTGAAGGGAGTGAATGTTGTCAGTGGATAGGGTGCCAATTAATTGAGCTCTTTTATCCTGGATAGTGTCAAGATTCTTAAGTTTTGTTGGAGCTGAACCCATCCAGGCAAATGGGGATTATTCCATCACACTGCTGACTTCATAGATTAGATCAGATTCCCTGCAGTGTAGAAACAGGCCATTTGGCCCAACAAGTCCACACTGATCCTCCGAAGAGTAACCCACCCAGACCCATTCCCCTCCTGCTTTTTACCCCTGACTAATGCACCAAAACTATGGGCAATGTAACATGGCCAATTCACCTGACCTGCACATCTTTGGATTATGGGAGGAAACCGGAGCACCTGGAGGAAACCTGCACAGACACAGAGATAATGAGCAAACTCCACACAGACTCACCTGAGGAAGGAATTGAACCTGGGTCTTTGGCACTGTGAGGCAGCAGTGCTAACCACTGAGCCACTGTGCTGCCCACAGTGTCAGGAGTTGGGTTACTCACTACAGTTTTTCCAACCTCTGACCTGCTTTTGCAGCCACTGTGTTTATGTGATAAGTCCAGTTGAGCTTCTGGTCAGTGGTAACCCCCAGGGTGTTGAGAATGGGAGACTCAGTGATGGTAATGCTATTGAATCATCAAGGTACAAGAGGTTATACCAATTAACGTTGAATTTCCTGGAATTTAGCAGGCCAAGGGGTGTTTACCAAGTATTGACAGGCACTGATGGGGTAGATGAAAGAAATTATTTTCACTGATGAGGACAGGATAAAAATTCAGGATCAAAGTTATAAAAAAGCAAAGAAAAGATAGAAGATTGGAACTCCCCAGTACTGGATGAATTGCTATTTTCAAATCTGAGATTGATGGCTTCTATTAGCCTGGGATTTTTAATTATTTATTTTTGGGATTTGGGCCTTGCTGGCCGGGCCAGCAGTGATAGCCCATCCCTACTTGCCCTTGAGAAGGTGAGGGTGAGCTGCCTTCTTGAATCACTGCACTGAGGATTTTGACCCTCTGACAATGAAGGGACAGTGATATATTTCTAAGTCAGGATGGTGAGTGGCATGGAGGGAAGCCCTTGTCCTTCCAGATGGAAGTGGTCGTGGGTTTGGAAGGGGTTGTCTATGAATCTGAGGTCGAGGAGGTGGCCTCTGGAGGAGATGGTTACTTCTTGGTCGATGCATTGATCTCACTGACTGCAGTTGTAAGACACAAAATGGTTAATGGTTGGAGGAGGTGCTCAGTGCAGTACACTGATGGCCTGGGAGATGTCAGTGCCTCCGTGCCTCTTCAAGTGGTCCTTACCCAGAGCTGGGATATCACTGTCTCTGCGGCCATACCTAGGACCTGTCCTGGTCCTCTCTCACCAGGCGAGTACCCACTCCTTGTGGGGGTGTCGGAACACTGAAATCTGGACCCCCCCCCACACTGGTTCATCTTCACTCTGCTCTGTTGTGGCTTGCAGGGTTAGTATGTAGGAGGATAAGAAGGCTAAGAGGAGTGAGTAAGTGAAGACGTTGTTAGCAACACAGAGAGAGTCAAAGCAGAAGCTTTATTGGGAGATGAGTGATGCAGCAAAACGCGAGTGTGACATCACTGGGCACAGAGTGTGGCAGTTACCCTGTGACACAGTGTCAGTTATTAACTGCTGCCCGTTCCTTCGAAACTTGGACAGGGCACTGAGTGGATGACAATCTCTAACCAGGCAGACATCATGTATGGTACAGCCTCCTCTGTCTTTCCTCCCAGAAGAGGCAAAGTCCTCCTATGCCTCACCCATCATCCAGGGCCTCCAGGTTTTGGTTGGAAGACCTCAATGCCCAACTTGCCCTTATTGGCCACCTCCATCTAGTCAGCAGTCACAAGGAGGACAGATGGCAACGCTCCCTTTGAGAATGGTGATGCTGCAGGGATCTGGGCTTATGACAGATGTCTGGGGAGTGGTGAGTTCTTCTGGAAATGACACATGGTAAGATGGGGTGGAGATATAATGTGACACTTGCATGGAAGTGACAACGAAAGCAACAAGTTCAGTCGGATCCAGTCAGAAAACTCATTGTGTCATGATGTGATTCACATTTGGTGAAAATAAGAAACGTAAGATTTCACCATTGTAAAACTAATCTGGACATATTATGTTTTGACACAATTGACTGTATTTTACTGTAGAGCATACAACACGAGACAAAAATCATATAAACTTTTAAAGTCAAAGCAGGAATTACTTGGCTCCCTTGAACCTGCTCTCTGATTCGGAAAGATCACAGCTGATCTTCAATTCAGTCCCATACTCAACAACGTTCAGTCCCTTGTTTGTCAAGAATCTCCCTATTTCTGCCTTGAGATATTCAAGGATTCTGCTGCCATGTTTGAGAAGGTTCACAATCCCATTGAGAAAAACATCTTTCCTCATCTCCCTTAAATGACAGGCCCTTATTTTTAACCTTGTTCTAGATTCTCCCACAAGAGGAAATATCCTTTCCAAATCCATCCTGCCAAGAGCCCTCAGGATTTTATACTTTTCAATCAAGTAATCTCACTGTTCTAAACTCTAGTGGATACAGGCCTGATCTGTCCAACATTTCCTCAAGTCAAGCCACCCATTCCAGGTTTTAGATGAATAAACATTCTCACATTCTCTGAACTGCTTTTAATCCATTTACATCCTTCCTTAAATAAGAACAATACTGTACACATTACTCAGGATGCCCTGTATAACTGAGGCATAACTTTCCTACTTCTGTATTCAATTTCCCTCACTATAAACCACGATGTTCTATTAGAATCATAGAATCCCTATGTTGTGGAAACAGGCCATTCTGTCCATTGAGTCATCACTGATCCTCAAAAGAACATGCCAGGCAGACCCACCCCCCTGCCTTATCCCCATAACCCCGTGTTTCCCATGGTTAATCCACTTAGCCTGCACATCCCTGGACACTCTGGGCAATTTTGCATGGCCAATCTACTGAACCTAGTTTCCTAATTGCTTACACTATGTGCATATTTATCTTTCATGAATTGTGCAGTTACACACCCAGATCCCCTGCACCTCAGAGCTCTGCAATCTCTCTCCATTTAAATAATATGCTTCATTTTTAATCTTCCAGCCAAAATGGACAATTTCACATTTTGCTACATTAAATGCCATTTGCTAGATCTTTGCCCACTTGTTTCATTTATTTACATTCCTTTCTAACCTTCTTATTTCCTCTTCACAATTTTCCCACCTATATTTGTGTCTTTAACAAATTTGGCATCCATATCTTCAGTATCCTATCCAAGAAATTTATATAAATTGGAAAAGCCTCATGCTGAAGCACTGATCTCTGTGACACACCACTCATTATATCTTACCAATCGGGAAGTTACACATTTATGCCTACTCTCTCTTTCCTCTTAGGTAGACAATTTTCTATCCATGCCCCTACATTGTATTTTCTACAAGAATCTTTAATATGGCACTTTATCAAATGCTTTCTGGAAATCTAGGCACAGTATCAATATCATTTTCCAAGCACATGTTACGTCCTCAAAGAACTCCAATAAACTGGTTAAACGTTATTTTCCTTTTGCAAAAATAAGTTGACTCTGTCTGATTACTTTGAACTTTTCTAAGTACTCTGTCCTATTGTTAATAAAGCTTCAACTTTCTTCTCTGTGACAAATGTTAAGTTAACTGGCCTGTAGTTTCCTGCCTTCTGTTTCTTTTTGAATAACAGAATTACATTAGCTATTTTCCAGTCTAATGGAAACTCCCTTGAATCTAAGGACTTGTGGAAAATTCAAATCAAAGCATTAACTATCGCATTAGCCACTACTTTGAAGACACTAAGATGAGGTCTGTTAGAGATTGCCAACCTTCAAGTTCCAACAATTTACTTCATACCACTTCCCTGATGCATGTAATTTTCTTGAACTCCTCATTCTCTTCTATTTCCTGGTTTACAATTATTTTGGAATGTTCCTTGTATCTTCCAGAGTGAAGACTATCAATAATACATGCAAAATATCATTCAGCTGACATCTACCACATAAAATACTATTTGGTGCGAAAAGGCACTTTGTAGTCACTGGTGGAATGCTCTGCCCCAGAGGGCAGTGGAGGCCCAGTCTCTGGATTCATTTAAGAAAGAGTTGGATAGAGCTCTCAAAGATAATGGAATCAAGGGTTATGGAGATAAAGCAGGAACAGGATACTGATTAGGAATGATCAGCCATGATTATATTGAATGGCGGTGCAGGCTCGAAGGGCAGAATGGCCTACTCCTGCACCTATTGTCTATTGTCTATTGTCTATTGGTGCAATGCTGAGAACCTATTCTGTGGTTGAGGCTGTGGCACAGGATGTTGGTAACACTGGCAATATCATTGCCATCCAGCACTAATGCCAAGAAAGTGATGGTCAACCAATCTGATTCACTGCAGTCCTCATGATAATGGTTCTTGTGTAGTTGTGCAGGATAGATAATTCTAGGATTTCAATCCATCTTTGCTGAAGAAATGGTGGTAAATGTCCAAATCATGATGGTGTGTAGTACATGGATAAGATTATTTTTCCCAATGGTCTTTGCTGTTTTTGATGCTAAAGGTTGCAGAGTTGAAATATGCTATTGAAGTAAGATTGTTGCGATGCACCTAAGTATTGCATTTATATTCCTGGTATATTTATGGCTGCAGTAAGGGGTGGATATTGTAAAAGATCAAATAATCTATATAGTACTGAACTGCATGCTGCAGATACACATTGTTGCCATTATATCATGCCTACATTGAATAGGCGATCAAAAAACAGGAACCTCCACATAGACAGAACCTCAATGGTTTTGAATTTGGCCAGTACCAAAATTTTCAATCTTTGACAAAACAAATTGACATATTAATCACGATCATGTTATTCTGGATGGTCCTGTAACTTTAATATATCTGAAACTGAAGACTCCTCTCAGATACAGGTTATTTATTTTGAGCTGTGTGATTGCTTTGTGATTACTGTTTTTTGAGGATACATTACATGTTGGGCATAGAGTGCAATGTATTGCTTTTACACAATGTATAAACTCAGTATTGTGTATCATGGAATATGAAAATCTCAGTGGCTTGTGGGTGACCCTGGCAGATTCCAGATGTTACTTATCTGGGGTGGAGGTAACAGAATTATTCCCCTTTAATTTTGTGTTTCCTTTATTATCTCATCTCTTTGTGTCTACATGTTGTACCCATATGTCAGCCTACACTTACTTCAGTATAGTTTCTTCACAAATCTCACGCTGTCTCAATGTACGGGCCTGGCCTGGAATATAGTTGCATAAATACTAAAGTATAATGTTGGGGGTGGAAGCACTGTGTAGTAGCATCACATTCTATTCACAGATGGATAATATTTTAAATTTTTTTTGAGATGTAGGAACACTGGCAAGACTAACATTTGTTACTCATCTCTAATTGAACTTGACTGAGTGGCTTGCTAAACTGTCTCAGAGGGCAGCTGGGACTCTCTTATTTCTCTGTGAAGGTGTTAATGCTCTCAATGCAATTCAGGTACGGTCGGCTTTCCCGAGGAGCAGCGCTCAACAGAATGAAAACCAAATAAAAATTCAAAGAACTGCGGATGCTGTAAATCAGAGACAAAAATAGATATTGCTGGAAAAGCACAGCAAGTCTGGCAGCATCTGTGAAGAGAAAGCGGACTTAACATTTCAGGTGAGTGACTTTTCCTCAGAATGTCTGAGAAAGGGTCACTCAACCCCAAAACGTTAACTCTGATTTCTCTCCACAGATGTTGCCAGACCTGTTGAGCTTTTACAGCAATTTCTATTGTTGTCTAGAATATAAACCAACCTGCCGTGGCCCAGGAGGTATGTACTATCTTTCAGGGTGATACAATGTGCATTTCTTCAGCAGATGCCTATGCACACAATGAATAGCCTGGATCAAACTGCCCTTGTAGCAGCAGTCAACCCATAGCCGGCAATATGTCTCTCTGAAAGTCCTGAGACATGGCACACTGGGCAATTTGACAAATTGGATCCAAATCAGTTTATTGGCAGGAAGCAGAGGGTTATTGTGGAAAGTAGTTTTTGTGACGGAAAGCCTATGTTCAGTAGAGTACCGCAGGGTTCAGTAATGGGTCTCTTGATGTTTGTTCTGCACATTAACGATCTCAACATGAATGTAGGAGGTATGATCAGTAGGTAAATGACATAAAAATTAGTTGGTGTAGTAAAAAGGGAGGCGAAAACCTTAGAGTACTGGACAATATAGACAGGCTGGTCAGGTGGATTACAAATGGGTTGTAATCTTGAAAAGTATGATGTGATGCATTTTGGAAAGACAAGCATGGCAAAGGAATACACAGTAAATTGTCAGATCTGAGGAAATACAAATGATCAGAAGAACCTTGGAGTGCATGTCCATAGATATTTGAAGGCAGCAGCGCAGGTGGATAAGTTGTTTCAAAAGACATGGGGGATATTTGGCTTTAATAGTTGAGGCACTGAATGCAATATCAGGGAGATTACAATGGAGCTGTATATAATATTAGTTAGACCAGAGCTGGAGTACAGTGTGTAATTCTGGTCACAATACTATTGGAAGAAAGTGATTGCACTAAGAAAGGGTGCAGAGGAGATTCATCAGGATATTGCCTGGGCTGGAGTGATTAAGCTCTGAAGAGAGACTGGGTAGATTGGGATTGTGTTGTTTAGAGCAGATAAAGCTGAGGGGTGGGGGTGGGTCTGATTGTACAAAGTTCTGAGGGGCATAGACAGGGTATGAAGGGAGAAACCTTCCCCTTATCAATAACCAGTGGCATCGATTTAAGGCAAAGGGCAAGAGTCTTAGAGAACTTTTCCATTCAGAGTGTGGTGGACATCTGGAACTCACACCAAGAAAAGTAACCATCACAACATTTAAGAAGTATTTAGATGATCACTTGAAGCATCAAACTATCAAGGCTACAGGCAAAGTGCTGGAAACTGAGGCTAGCACTGATATGTTCTTGATGACTAGCATGGTCACAATGGGCACAAGGTCCTCTTCTATACTATAAACTCACAGAAGTGATTCTATGACGCGCAAGGAAGAAAAGGCTTTGGATAATACTGACAATAGGATTATGATCTGTGCATGAGTAAGAGAGGGTCTCCAAATTGAAGAACAAGTTGTAGGGCCAGAATCTCCCCAGGTCTGGAATGACATGGGGTATGGGGAGAACTTTGGGAAATTCATATGAGATGTTGACCAAGGCCTTTTTCGATGTGAGACCGACAAGTTGTATTATGTTCTGGGTATCAAGACAAGATTCTCACCAGTAAGCAGTGAGGGGCCTATTAATCAGGATTATTGATCCTTCTCTCCCTCACTATTACTTAATCTCACCTCATTAAAATGTGTTCACCCATCCTACTGTCCATTGGACAGAAACTAGACACCATGGATTTATGATGGGAAGTCAGACCAGGCACCTGGTGACTCCTTGGACCTCTATCTTGGACACCTGACACAAACATCTTATGACACAGTCTATGGGTAGTGACAATAAATACCCCACACCCAGAGCTGTTGGTATCCACTACATAACAGCCTCTGCACAATTTCATTGCTGCTCCACTTATTCCTCTGCACTCCCATGCTGTACTTTGAGGTGCACTGGCACTTATCTTTGCAATGCTGCTGTTGGACACTTTGTGTGTGGGCGACATGGTGGATTGGAAAAATACTTTAAAAAAATATTAGACAGGCAATGACCAGTATTTTCAACCAGCAATCTTTCAGTGTCATAAGAACAAAAATCACGCAAAAAAAACAGGGGTCTGAAGAAGGGTCACTGGACTTGAAATGTTAAGTCTCTTTTTCTCTCCACAGATGCTGCCAGACATGCTGAGTTTCTTCAGCAGTTTCTGTTTTTTATTTCAGATTTCTAACATCCACAGTTCTTTAATTATTCAGTGTCATTTGGTAGCATAGAACTTGATTATTGCTGATTATTTCATCTTGAATACTTCAGGAAAATCTATAATAAGTACAAAGTAAAGGGAAAGCAGCATGTTATACTGTATTAGAAGTTTAGCAGTTAATTGTCAGTCATTATCTAATTGATACATTCTCCATGGCAGAATCTCTGCTGACCAAAGTCCACTCTCAGTGCTGTCTTCTCATTCAGATTTGCAGAGATCTTTCAGTAAGGTGCCACTGAAGAGATTAGCAATCAAAATTAAAGCACAATTGATATGGGAAGTAGGAGAAAGTGAGGACTGCAGATGCTGGAGATCAGAGCTGAAAATGTGTTGCTGGAAAAGCGCAACAGGTCAGGCAGCATCCAAGGAGCAGGAGAATCGACGTTTCGGGCATAAGCCCCTCTTCAGGAATGAGGAAGGTGTGTCCAGCAGGCTAAGATAAAAGGTAGGGAGGAGGGACTTGGAGGAGGGGCGTTCGAAATGCGATAGGTGGAAGGAGGTGAAGGTGAGGGTGATAGGCCGGAGAGGTCAGGAAGAAGATTGCAGGTTAGGAAGGCGGTTAGGAAACCTGCAATCTTCTTCCTGACCTCTCCGGCCTATCACCTTCACCTTGACCTCCTTCCACCTATCGCATTTTTAACGCCCCTCCCCCCTACCTTTTATCTTAGCCTGCTGGACACACTTTCCTCATTCCTGAAGAGGGGCTTATGCCCGAAACGTCGATTCTCCTGTTCCTTGGATGCTGCCTGACCTGCTGCGCTTTTCCAGCAACACATTTTCAGCTCTGATATGGGAAGTATACTAGTGTGAGTTCAGGATTGGGTAACAGAAGGAAAACAGAGATGATTGGAATAGTGAAATCATTCTCAGGTTGGCAGGCTGTGGAGGACCACAAAATTAGTGTTTCAGCCCCAGCTATTTACTAACAATATCAAGGATTTGGTTGTTGGGACTAAATGCAATTTTTCCAAGTTTGTGGATGACACAATACTAGATTGAAATTTCAGGGTTTGTGGTTCACCACCAAACAATTCTCTCTCTTCTCTCCTACAGTTAGGAGCAGACAGAAGACAGTAGAATGCGGGAAGCTGTCCGGCCCCAGCTCTCCTGGGGATGAAGTCGAGGAAAGTCAGAGGTCGCACTCAGAGGGGACACTAGTTTGAGTCACATTCTGGTAAATCCCTGGTACATGTCTATAGGTGAGGAAGAGGAAATGTCCAAGCTGGCTGATATTCTGAGGACTCCCAAAGACTGGGAACCTGCTTATCTCCAGGCAGAAACTTGCCTCTGATTGTGGTCATAAGAGACAGTTGTAAAACTGCAGAGATGGGACACAGCAAAGGACTGGAGTGCAGTCTGCAGAAGCCTGACTGTCTTCTATATACTGTGGCTGCTCCAGCCTGTGAGACCTTGGCTGTCTCCATGGAAACAGCTTTGGTGGCTGGTTTGGGGATCCAGGCCCAGCAGAATATTCAAAGGCCACCAGATATTCCCTCAAGGCTGCACATCATTAAACTAGCCATGAAGCTCAGTACCAATAACAAGTGACAAGGGGGCAAGTTTCATTGACCTCCCTCCCTCTTCACAAGGAGACTGGCTGGTTCCAGCAGAAAGTGAGTAATAGGCTGCCTGCGGCATTGTTTCAGTCCATACTAAACGTCCTGCCTGTCCCTCCCACATCCCCTCTGCCAGTGACCCTAATACCTCAGATCACAGACAGAGTAAGATCATGCAGATAGTTATGTGTCTCAGAGACCTCTGTACCACTGAACTGCCCACATGCCTGGGAGACACCGTACCTCATGATATGTCCCACTTGACCTCCTCCCCAACCATCATGTATTCTGTGGGAAGCTGCTCTCCGTATGACTTCAAAGGACAGCTCCTTATGAGCACCATGACATGGGCACAGTGGCTGTGTGATTGTCCGAGGACAGAAAGCAGCTTGCCCACACTCCCAAGCACAACAGTCAGCTTCCCTTCAGGGATGTTGAATCAGAACCCTTTGAATGTGGCCTTGGACTGATGGCACTGCCACCCTCACACCCACATAACTACCAGCTCTTGCCTGCCTTCCCCTTGTGTGGCAGTGGAGTCCTGTCAGAGCAGGCAGTGCTTGTAATGATTGGCTTGCTTTGTGATTCCATTTGCTTCCCTTGCTGCGCAGCTTACTGTATCCTGATATACTGACCGCAGGAAAGGTAAAGGAAAACTCCACGAGGTCTAGGGGAATGTGGCAAGTTAGATGCTAAGTTGGCTCAGTGACAGGAGTCCCCTCCCGACTGACTGGAGACCATTGAGCCTGCCTTTTCCTTCCTCCCCTTCACTGTGGCTCCATGTTATTTACTCACTGCCATTGTCTGTTTATTACTTTATTATTACTATCTGCTCATTACATGGAACTACAGTTGGTCTTGACAACAGCATTTCAAGAAGTGAAGGCACAGACTCTGGGAGCACCACTGGCCAGTGGTGTAAGGTCAAAGCAGCAAGTACTTGCACTTACTCTGAGGTGGATGGAGATGTGTAACTTGTCGGATATACATCTGATTTCTTTGTCAGGATTCCTGAGGAAGGGCTTGCCCGAAACGTCGATTCTCTTGTTCCCTGGATGCTGCCTGACCTGCTGCGCTTTTCCAGCAACACATTTTCAGCTCTGATCTCCAGCATCTGCAGACCTCACTTTCTTCTGAAACACTCAGTTTCTCAATCAGTCAGAGGTGAATTGGTAAACTGAAGTTAATTCCACTGAGTTGTGGTTTAATGAGATACAAATACATGCTACCTGAAGGGGCAGAACCTAATCACTGAAATTTAGCTCAATGGTGAGAACCTGAAGTTTTGCCTATTTTCGGATTCAGTTCACCACCTGCCATTCTCCTCAGCATGGGATGGAGGGTGGGGATTACTCTTCCTTCATTTCTCCAGGGGAAAATGGTTGATATCAATTTAGAAGAGGTAACTAATGGACTTCAGCAATTTATAAGTAGCTATATATATCCGGTTTTGTCTATTTACAGCAGTGACCGTAAAGGGACGGGCTGAGCTATCAGCTAACCATTCCAGAGAATGGGTTTCTTCGAAGTAATTTAAGGGGAGAGTAGCCATGCATTATGCATATTTGCCAAAATGATTTTAAAAGGTCCTGTCCACTGCATGTCCATCACACTGCAGACATCAAATTATTATTTCACACTTCAAAATGACACTTTGATCCAGTTGCCAAATTAAAAAAGTTATATATAACAATTTATCTAGATGTGTTTATTAAGAACAGTGACTATAATAGCACGAAATGGAATTAGGTCAATTCACAGTAGCTTCAATTTTCCTTCATTATGGAGCAAGCCTTTCATCTCATCTCCAGTGACAATGAAGAACAGGCTTTCGTCTGTCTTTTCAGAGACAAGACCAATGATTATTGATGTTCCAGCAGCTACACATCTCCCTGCAGAGCTGCTGTGTTAGTGTGTTTATTCCAGCTTTTTTTTTCTTATTGTTAGCAATGGAAAATTCGAGGTATGTTTCACATGGGTATTACCATGGAGGAGATTCGCTGTTAATTCTGCTAGATTTGCAAAAACTTTATCCCAGAGTGCGGTGGATGCTGGGACATTGAGTAAATATAAAGAAGAGATATCGGCAGATTTTTGATGAGTGACTGGCTGAAGGATCATGGGGAGCTGGCAGAGAAGTGGAGTTATGATCAGACATGATTGTATTAAATGGTTGACCAAGCTTGAGGGGCTGAATTGCCTCCTCCTGCTCCTAGTTCTTAGTTCTTTTGCGGACACGACATACCTGGACAATTTTCCACACTGCTGGTGGGTGCCAGTGTTGAAAGTCTACTGTTCCCAAGCAACTATTGAAGTTGCATATATTTATCTCCCCTTTTCTCTGGAAGGCAGTAATTGATTTTGGGATATGACTCTCAGGACACCACAACCCTCTTTTCTAATTAACCCACGTGGCTGTTTATTTGTGTATGAGCTTAAACGTTTTGTTGAGCGTTAGTACATTGTTTGATGGAAGAGGATAGTTATTCATTGTACACAAACAAACTCTCCAACAAGGACAACCTGAGAGTGACCAAGTTGTGGATCCCTGGCTGATTTCCTATCTCCATACTCATGGTTCTGCTCTTTAAAATGTGACTTTAGTAACATTACATGGAAGATTTCCAGGGGCTGGTTACATCCCAAGTCAGGTGCACAGAAAGGTTGAGCTGATTTTTGTGGCTACGTTTCTTCATTTCTCTGAAGAGAGGATATAATCTTCCTCATAATGATGTTCAAGAGTGATGTGCAACATATTCCTATTGTTTAGCTGCTTATTTGAACCGTTTCTTTAAGGCAATACCTAAGAAACAACTTTGTAAGTGCAAAATGAAGTTTAGTAAGTTTGTAGTTAAAGATGGTGACACAAACACCAACCCACATCTGTACCAACTAAAGTCAAGAACTCAAAGCATTTAAAGCAGAGATGCAGTCTTTTTGTGAGAGGGCTTGCATGTCAATATTTTCTCTCTCAGGGGCCCAGTGAGCAAATTTCAAAAAGGTGACGTTAGAATTTTATCTTGCTATTATCAAAGCTGCTAAAATGTACATTTTCCATAAGCAAGCTTAAAATTAGATTAATATATTTGTTTATTTTCTAATTACAATATAGAACATTGAATTAGTGAGATATCTGGCATGGGAATCAAAATATTAAGGAATAGGTGGTGACTAAATGACATAACAGAGCTAAAACAATTGCCCATCACCTATTTGAATCACCTCTCATTTACTATGCCTGCAAAACGCAGCATGGCAGCTTTATAACCTCATTTAAACCACAGATACACTTACACTCTTTCTCACACTCACACGGTCCTTCTCCCTCAGTCTGGAAGGTTTGGAGCTTAATATTGTTGAGGCGGATTCCTGGATGGCTGTGAAGGTGGCAAGATGTGCTTCCTCCCCACCCACTCCCTCACCCTACCTATCACTCCAGTAGACCCTTGGGTCTCAAAGTTGCTGCACCCCTTGTTCCTTGTGGTCTCCCTGGTCTGCTCTGCAATCTTGACTCCTGTAATCCCTAAGGGCCTGCTTCACAAAACCATGGTCAAGAATAGACTACATCACCCAGAATTCAGCCTGGCTGTGAAATCAAATGGCCACAGAGTCTCAGGTTCTCACTCCAATAGCCCCTTATCTGACAGAACGTTGTCCCAGAGTGGAATGCCCACTGTGCAATGTGGATGAGGACAATGGGGGTGGTGAGGTAGCCAGTTGAGAAAGTGGTAATGCTGCTGGTAAAGGCAAAAGCTGCCAGCTGAACCCAGGCCCACCTAATGGCTGGGTTCCCTGCACTTGACATCATTTGTGTCCCTCTCTCCTGAGCCTCGTCCTCCCGAGACAGGCAGTATCTTCCACCTACTAGTGAGCCTAGTATAGGAAAGAATTAATCTGCGTTTGGAAGAACAGATCCTTGCAGAATCTGATACTTGCACTTACCTGCATTCTGGACACTGGTCTGTGAAGCAGATGCCAATCCAAGGGAGAATGCTGGACTTCGCTCTACAGAAATCACTGATTTTGACAAATAGCCATATACTCTGTTTGACTTGGTCCAACTGCACATTTAGAACAGCTGCGGTATCAATGGGTTGTAAAGCATCACAGGCCACACTGTGTAGACAGTTATTGAGCAGTTCATGAATCAAAAACTTCACTCGTTAATTTTTTTTTCTCCCTTGAAGAAATGGACTTTTGCTATAGTTTGTGTTCAGTTTCTTCTGCTCACTTCCTTCATACAGTTAGCTATTCCATAGGTTAACCTGAACAGTATTATTGAAGACATTTCAACTAAAGAAGGCTTCACAATCAAAATTAGCCAGTTGTCATTCAAAGTAAACAATTGGTTCAGTGGGTGATACTGAAAACCAGCAGTGTTAAGATGCCTGATGAAAACTAAATTCATTTGTATTGTGGAAAACAAAGAAATGCTATGATTTTTTTGAGCAAGCTATACAGCAACTGTTGAGTAGTAAGTTGGAATGACTCAGTTAGCATGACAAATGGGCATTAGACATCAAGAACTTGTTAACCTATCATTTACAAATGCTGATTGATCTGCTTTCCATTTCCACTATTTTTGTTTTTTTTTATTTTCAATTCAAAGTGACTGATTTGGAAGCAGCGCCATCTCAAAGCCCGTGTAGAAGGAGAAAGCTGAACTGGAAAATAAGCACCATGAAGTCAATGACTGTTGAATAAATATCTTTAATTCACAGACCTACTATCTTCAACAAGGTTAAACACAATACAGGTACACTATTGGAAATAAAAGGACATAGAGCTAAAGCCACAGAAAATGATTAAATCTATGCATCATCATCTGAACACAGATATTACTTCAACATTCAACAGTGGTGTTGTGGCAACAATGATGTCATAGATCTTCTCACCTGCTTTCCATAAGAACGTTTTGAACAGACTTAAACAGATTTTGTACTTTTATGAAAGGGGTGTTCAAACTACATCACACGGACCATATCCAATCCTTAAAACCTGGCAATTTGGTTCATAAAGTAAAGGAATTTATGTTTTTTCCCTACTTATTCTTACTGCTTGGTGGTTATTTTATTTGAATTTGATTGGTCTGGAGATATACCAAGTGTTGCCTCATTAGTAGAAGTGCCATGTCTTAGGACACTGAGTCCCTCATTTTGGGTTTGTTATTACGGTTTACCTAAATGTTCAGAAATCAGATCGAAGATGGTCAACTTTGAAGCTAGCACGAAGCTAAGAGGAGCAGCAGAATTGTAGGATGAAGCTCTGAAATTAATCAGTTGTAAGTGGGCAGAACAATGGCAGATGCAATTTATTGAATTATGGAGACTGTACACAAGAAAACGAGATAGAAGAGCAGGTCCCTATTCCATCTTTCAAATAGGTCATGGCTGATTTCTTTCTCAACTTGGCTTTATAACCCTTAATGTCCTTGCCTCACAAAAAACTATCAAGTTCACTAATAAAATAATTGACCTTCATAATACATGAGTGGTATTTAAAAAGTTGAGACTAAAGATGGAACAAATCTTGGAGTTGCATCAGTCATGAAATCTGCCCAACTGTTGCAGTACAGTAGTAATGAAGGCAACACAGGGATTAACTACATTGACTTAGTCAAATCTGCAGAAAACTAGTCAGTGGAAGGTATGTTCAAAATGTGTAGTGCTCTAGTGAGACCACACTTGAATATAACAAAAAAAAGATTCACTTAAATATAGGGGAAAATATAATGCAGAAAAGAGGTGGTAGCATGGTGGTATTCATATCATTGGACTCATAATCCAAAGCCAGGCTAATGCAGATTCAAATTCCACTATGTAGGTCATAAATCTGGAACTTAAGCTACTCTCTGTGATGATAACCATGAGAACTATTATTAATTGTTGCAAAAACCCATCCGGTTCACTAATATCCTTTAGGGAAGGAAATTTATCATTCTTACCTGGTTTGACCTATATGTAACTCCAGACCCACTGCAAACTGCATGACTCTTAACCACCCTATGCAACATACCCTTCAGCTCAAAAGCACTAATGGGTGGACAACAAACACTGGTCTTGCCAGTTACATCCATGATCCATGAAAAGATAAGAAACACCTACAAAATAGCTCACTTAAAACAAAGGTCAGAATGATGAGAATATGTGGGCTTTTTACCTTGGAAACTTCAGAAAAGGGATCTTAAATCTCTTAATTTACTTTCAACTACCCTTCACTTGAAATTCAGTTTATGACACAAAGACACAGGTTCAAAGTTCACAAGAAGTTGCATCTTCACAAAAAGACACATATGACAAAGCATCGACAGTATGGAAGCAACCCATGCAGTTCATTAGGTCCGTGCGGATCTCTATTCTCCACATCAATCTCAGCCTACATTTCATAGAGTCCTTCAACATATCGCCATCCCTTTCCCCCACATTCACAAAAAGTGGATCATGTGACAGCTGCTACCACACAAATGGGCAGAAGCAAAACATACCTGGCCCCTCAAAACAGCCAGGAGAAAGTGAGGACTGCAGATGCTGGAGATCAGAGCTTAAGAATGTGTTGCTGGAAAAGCGCAGGAAGTCAGGCAGCATCAAAGGAACAGTAGAATCGACGTTTCAGGCATAAGCCCAGAAATTGTTAGAAACGAAAGCTTCCCCACATATTCATCTATGATGTTCACTTCAACTGGATAAAACAGTGGAGACAATTCTTGAAAAATTTAAGGAGCAATGTAATGTTTAGTGGGAAATTGGAAATTTTCTGGATGGATAAATTCTAACAGGTGAATGGCCATTCCCATGATGTACTAGTACACTTGAATTGTGTGTGAATTAAGTGGTGTATTAATTTAAACTTTAAATATCTGGAAAGCTCTGTGGAATACATACAAAAGTTGAAAAACCTGCCACAACCTTACTGTAAAAACAGTGTAAAACGTCCAGATATATCAATTGTTGTTAAAAATGCTTTACCCTTTGAAATAACAGCACCGAAGCCGGTATCCTGTCACCAAGTCACCCTTTACTTACGCGTACAAAACTCATAGGCGCTGACCAGACAGCTCAGAGTCAGTCCCGAGAATGAATCTCCTGTTTTTTCTTTTACTAGGAAACACCAACAGCAGTAATGAACATACTGACTGTGTGATCCAGGCAGTTCAGAGGTCAGTCCCCCTCCTTAACACAAAATGGAGAGTCCTTTCACCACTGAGGCAGCTCTCAGTGAACAGAACCCCTGAAGCTCCTGTTTATTTTATTTTTTCACTTTTTTCCTTTTTTTATCTTCTTAATCTCCTGTTTGTATCTGTCAGCCAGGGCTCCCTGTTCGGCTATTGACCTGGGCCATTCGGGGAACTCATAGTCAATGAGATCCACCTGGCCCTCATTCTAATCACTAGATCCCTTCCCGCCTCAATCTTTTTCTTGGAGTTTCTCCTGGAATGTTTAAGCCCCAGATCCAGTTCCACTGACTCTGATTTGAAAATGGGTGGTGGGTATGGACTGTAGCCTGCCTCCTGTGCCTGGAGTGTCTCATGAAAATTTCCTCCTTTTCTTCAGATGGTAATGGTATGGAGGCTGCTTCCATCTCGGAATCTGAGATTTCTTAGATGCTGTACTGAAGGAGAGAACTCATGGTTTCTAACATTTCTGGCTGTTTTGAGGGGCCAGATACATTTTGCTCCTGTCCCATTTGTGTGGTAGCAGCTGTCACATGATCCACTTTTTGTTCAGAACCATCTCACTGACCTGAACTTTCTATTACATGGGCTCAGACTCACATTGACCACTCCTCATACTTATGTGGGGTCATTCCACCAAACTTCATCCCCTCAAGTAAACTGTCTTGCTTAGAAGAGGCATGTGGCTGGCATTGGAGCTCCTGCTGCTGTTTCACCCTCCCACCCAGGTCTGGAAATACCAGGTTTAACCTGGTGTGGGATCTTCTCATCAGCAACTCTACTGGAGCTATCCCTGTTGTTGTGTGAAGGATGGTTCCATAATTGAACAGGAAGTGGGATGGGTTGATATCAAGTGAAGCTGTAGGCTGTTTCTTTAAGCTTGTCTTCAACAGTTGGATTGCTCTTTCCACCAGACCATTGGACGATAGATGGTACGGAGCTAAATGAAAATGCAGAATGTCATTCAACTTGAGGAAATACTCAAAATCCCTGCTGATAAATGACACCCCATTGTCCAAAAGATGCTCACTCCAGCTTTTCAATTGTTGTCCCAGTGTTTACCGAGTAAAGTCTAATCACGTCCAACGAGTTTGAATGGGCATCCCCAATGACCAGGCTCATGAAAGGACCAACACAGTCGACATGCAACCATGTGCAGGGTTTACCTGGCCATTTCCATGAATGTGGGGGTGCTGCTGTTGGCACTCTGGGTACTACTCCACCAATATGGCTATGTCGACATCCAATCCTGGCCACCAGACATAGCTTCTTGTCAACATTTTCATTTTGGAAACCTCAAGCCAGAATCTGACAGTGACCTTTAACAATCACTCTTACTCCCTCCTCTCCAGTAATCTGGTCTCACTGGGCCCAGAAAGTTTTCAATCCTAGTTGTGATGGCCCTTTTGTTTCCCCTATCACCACCAACTATTTTAGTTATGCTAGGACAGGATCTTTTTGTGTCCACAGTCAGTCCACAGGTAAGGGTCTCCATTTCCATTGGGATGTTCTGTGTCTCACATGCTCGCTTGCTGCATGTATAATGACAAAGCCATTTGTCATTGTCCGAGGTGCCTGTTTGAAGTCCTAGTTGGGCTTCAGCAAGTAGATGCTTTTGCATGGTTATGTCATCAATTTTACACAACAAACCACCTCTCAGCATCTCATTCAGGGTTTACCCAAAATCACCTGACTCTGCCAGTTGTCTTAACCTCATTAAAATTCTGATACAGATTCCCCTGCTGAATAAAATCAGTAGCATCTCAGAATTAGAGGAGATTTGAGGGATTGGTAAGTGTCCTTAACTAAATCTGTCAACTCTTGAAAGGTTTAGTATCTGGTGCCTCAGGGAAAGTTAGGCTCCTAATATCTGAAAATGCCACAGGTCCACAAATAGTCAGAAGGACTACTTGTTGCTTTTCATCTGCTGCAATGTCATTTTCCAGGAAAAAATAATGCATTCTTTCCACATAACTGGCCCGAGTCTTCAATGGCAGGATTAAATGAGTCAGGCCTCCCAAATGAAGGCATGATGCCAGAAATGCTTATCCCAACTGCAAGATGAGCAAATTTTCTTTAGGAACATAGTTTTCTCTCGTCACACTGAAATAACTGAGGAGAGGCTGATATCCTGTCACCGAGTCATCAGTTATTTACATGTGCACAGTACATAGGCTCTGACCAGCCAGCTCAGAGCCAGTTCGTAGAGTGAGGAGACTCTTTGAATCTCCTTTTTTTTATTTACAATTTTATTTAACATTTTTCCAAATCAACCTGTTCAGAGATGTTATTACACACCTCTGGAGCATGTAAGACACAAACCCGAGTCTCTCTTCAAGGAAATCCACCTAGCTCTCGTTCTAATCACCACTCCCAAAATGCTCCCCTACTGAAACTTCAGTCACCTGGCTTCAATTTTATCCTTGCTTTGCTGAAGCCTCTGATCTTTCTGTAGTACAGTTCCCATTGTACCAAAACTTCTCCATCAACTCACTCAAGTGACCATTCTTCATGGGAGAGGTGAGACAATATTAGTAGGTTTTTTGACAAAATAATTTTTTTAATCTAGTCCAAAACAAATGTTTCCTTGTGATTCAAATGCCTGGACATCAAGCAGGAAAACAGTTGAAAAAAATCTTAGTTCAGGACCTTACCCAATATCCTAATTTTGCCTGATGTCTTTGTAACTGCCATACCTACAAGGTGTTGAGACTCTTCGGTGAATCTCAGCTTTATCCTTAGGTTCTCCTCAATAAACAGAAAATATAAATTCAAAACATTCAAGAAAACATTTTTGATTTCTTGATTCACCGAAGAGTCTCAATACCTTGTAGGTATGGCAGTTACAAAGACATCAGGCAAAATTAGGATATTGGGTAAGGTCCTGAACTAAGATTTTTGGTAAAATACAGACAAAATGTCAGACCATGTGGATTGGTTTGAGCAGCAGTTAGATACACTTAGGAGCATGCAGAAGGCAGAAGTTTTCGAAACATGGTCATGCCCAAAGTTCATGCAGATAGATAGGTGACTGCTAGAAGAGGCAGGCAGACAGTACAGGTGTAAGCCTGTGGCTATTCCCCTCTAACAAGTACACCACTTTATATACTGTGGGGCATTGCCTATTGGATGGTAACAGAAGCAGCGAGATCAGTTATACCACAGCTGGCTCTGTTGTATAGCAGAGTTAAAATGCAGAACAGCAGTAGTAATAGGGGAGTCTATAGTCAGGGGCAAAAATAAACATTCCTGTGGCTGCAAATGAGACTCCAGGCTGGTGTGGTGCCCAAGTCAAGGATGTCTCTGAGCTGGCATGGGATTTTTTGCAAAAGGGAGGATGAGCATCCAGAAGTTGTGGTACACATTGGCAAGAACAGTGATGGGGTACTGCGACAGAAATTTGCAGGGAGTTAGGTAATAAATTGAAAAAATAGGACTTCTGGGGTTTTACTCTTGGGGTTGCTCCCTGTGCCCCAAGCCAGTGAAGGTTGGAATGAAAGATAATTCAGTTACATGCATTGCTAAAGACCTGGTGTAGGAAGGAGGGCTTCAGATATGTGGATCATTAAGATGTCTTCCAGGGTAAGTGGGATCTGTACAAGGACAGTTTGCATCCAAACTGCCATTGGGATTTGTTGGGTTCATCCAGCAGGGTTTCCAAAAGCATTAGGTAAATAGTCCAACTAGGGAAGGAGCTATACTAGACCTAGTACTGGGGAACAAGTCCAGCCAGGTGACTGAAGTTTCAGTATGGGAGCATTTTGGGAACAGTGACCATAATTCCATAAGTTTTAAGCTACTTATGGATAAGAGTGGTCCTTGGCTGAAAGTATTTACTCGGGGAAGGCTAACTACTATTAGGCAGGAACTGGGAAATCTAGATTGGGGCAGCTGTTTGAAGGCAAATTCACATCTAGCATGTGGAAGCTTTTAAAGGTCAGTTGCCTAAGAGTTCAGGACCTGCACATTCCTGTGAAAATGAAGGATAAAGATGGCAAGATTCAGGAACCTTGGATGAAAAGAGAAATTGTGAGGAGGAAGTGAGGACTGCAGATGTTGGAGATCAGAGTCAAAAAGTGTGGTGCTGGAAAAGCACAGCAAGTTAGGCAGCACCTGAGGAGCAGGAGAGTTGATGTTTCAGGAATGTCCTGATGAAGGGCTTAAGCCCCAAACATCGACTCTCCTGCTCCTCAGATGCTGCCTAACCTGCTGTACTTTTCTAGTCCCACACTTTTTGAAAATAAATTGTGAGCTTAGTCAAAAAGACAAAGGAGGTATATGTAAAGTTCAGGAAATTGAAGAGCCCTTGATGAATATCGAGAAAACAGGAAAACATTAAACAAGCGTTAGGAGGGCTAAAAGAGGTCATCAAATGTTCATAGCAAACAGGATTAAGGAAAATCCCAAGGTGTTTTATACATATATACGGAGCAAGAGGGTAGCTAGGGAAAGGATGGGCCCATTCATAGATAAAGCAGGGAAGTGGGTGACAGCCTTTACAAATACTTTGCATTGGTATTCACTAAGCAGAAATACATGCTGGAGTGTGTCGGGAGAGATATGTAGGTATTCTGCAGCACGTCAATAAAAAGAGAGTTGGTGTTGGGTGTTTTGAAAAGCATTAAGGTAAGACAAGTCCCCAAGTCCTGTTGGGATCTACCCCAGAATACGGAGGGAGATGAGAGAATATTGCTTGTACAAAATCTTTGTATCCTCTTTAGTCATCGGTGAGATCCAAGAGGACTTGAAGAATCTTTAATGTTGTTGCTTTGTTTATAAAAGGGAAATTATAGGCCATCAGTGGTAAGGAAATTATTGGAGAAGATTTTTAGGGACATACTCACATTTGGAAAAAGATGGATTTACTTCTGATTGGAGCTAGGCTTTGAGGGGGAAAGTCACAAAAATGATTGATGAGGCCAGGGCAGTGAATGTTGCATATATGGACTTAGGCAAGGCCTTTGACTAGGTCCCTCATGGCAGGTTGATACAGAAGGTGAAATCACATGGGATCTGCGAGAGCCAATAAGGTGGATACAGAACTGGTTTTGTCATAGGACAGCAGCGGTGGCAGGGTGTTTTTGTGACTGGAGCTCTGTGACCAATGGTGTTCAGCATGGACCCCTATGGTTTGCAATCTATACAAATGATTTGGAGGAGCATGTAGGTGGTCAGATTAGAAGATGGCACAAAGATTGGGGGAGCAGATGATAGTGAGGATTTCCAGAGGATATAGCAGGATGTGGATAGGCTAGAGATATAGATAGGCTGGAGACTTGGGCAGAGAAATGACAGATGAAATTTAACCCAGACAAATGTGAGGTGATGCACTCTGGAAGGTCTAAAGCAGGAGAGAAGTATACTATAAATGGCAGAACGTTTTGAAGCACTGACATACAGAGAAGTCCAGGCATACAGGTTCAAAATTCCCTTAAAATGACAAAACAAATGGATAAGGTGGTCAAGAAGGCATATGGCATTCTTACTGTTATCAGTCGGGTTGTAGAATATAAAGCTGTCAACTCATGTTGCAGCTGTATCGAACTTTATAATAGACACATTTGGAATACTACACCCAGTTCTGGTCGCCACACTACCAGATGTATGAGGCGGCGTTGGATAGAAAACGTTTACCAGGATATTTGGACACAGAAAATGTTTACCAGGATATTTGGAGATGTTAGTTGGCTATGAGGAGAGACTTTGACAAACTGTTTGTTTTCTTTCACTTGAACATCAGAAGCTGAAGGGCAATGTGATCAAAGTTACAAAATTATGAGAGGCATGGATAGAATGGATAGTTGGAATCTTCTTCCCAGGGTAGAAATGTTAATTACTTGGGGACACAGGTTAAGGTAAAATGGGGCAAGTTTAATGGAGATGTGAGAGGCAAGTGTTTTTTTTTTTACACAGAGGGCAGTAAGTGCCTGGAATGCATTGTCAGAGGTGGCAGAAGCAGATACAATAGCAACGTTTAAGCGGCATCTTGACAGATACATGAATAGACAGGGAACAGAGGGATACAGACCACGTACAGGCAAGATGTTTTCACTTTAGAAAGGCATCATGTGTTGGCACAAACTTGGTGCCTGAAGGGCCTATTCCTGTGCTGTACTGTTCTTTATTTTAATATAATGAGAAGCAAATAAGTTGCCCTTAAACGTATTTGAGATAAATTTTTGTATGAAGTAATAGAAAAAAAAACAGTAATGTATTAAAAGGATTTTCACAGTTTAAAAATGTTAAGTTTAATTTACAAATAACTTCAGTGAAACATCAAATATGGGATCTTTTAATTTTACGTAGCTCAGCACAATGGTGTATTTATCCACTAAACATCTGGGGAAGCCTATCAAAGGTAGCATTTAACATTCATCAATCTTTGTACATTACATGATTTGTATTATTATCTCTTTAAAAGAATTCCAAGTTTTACTAATGCACAATTAAATTAAACTCATTGGCTTTTTTATAACAAGGTAATGTAATTATTCACCGTGAGTTAAGACATGTTTGCAGCACGTTCATTCGGATCTTAAGCAAGAAAATCCCTAGTGAAAGATTCAAAAATATGTTAAGTGATGCCATAAAGGATGTCACTGGAGTAAAAGGATTCCATTAGAATTTTCTCCTGTTACTGAGATTGCCATGTAATCCAAAGTAATGAAAAGGGAAATTGCTGAGTACAGGCCAACCACTTTTTCACAGGGCAAAGAGTAGTTTACAAGAAACTTCTAATTTTGAGAAACAAAAACTCAGTAGGTCTGGCAGCATCCGAGGAGAGAACATTTTGGGTCTGGTTATCCTTTTTCAGCACTGATTGTAGCTGGGTAAAGGTTGGTTTGTATGTTGAAGATGGCATGGGGGAAGCAGTGAAGAACAAACGATGGGGTATCGCTTTGGTTTTTTTTTGTTGCTAATTTTTGAGACCTTGTGGCTAACTATGACTGATAGAGGCCGAACAATGGGAAATAATTCACTAACATGCTAGCTGTGGACCAGATATACAATTGACATGTGTTCAATTGATTTAATATTGTCACCATCTACTGGAACTGAGGTCCAATAATATGTTGGCTGCAGTCAATCTCAGTGAGTATATGCTCTGCCACCTACATTGGACAAGTATTTCAAAATATATCAAGAATTCAGAGTACCACACTCCAAACTTAAACTGGCAAAACATTCTAGTTTGCAGGAAATTGATATGATAGGAATAGTATTTATGTTTATTTATCACCACAGCACAACTTTCAAGTATCTCAAAAATACTTCTCATACGATTAATTTCTTGAAAATATGAACTCTATGTAGTCAAGTACAGCAGCTTATTTACAAATAGCAAACCGTTGCAAGTGACAATGAGACAGATGACCATGTAATCTGCTTTTATCTGGTTGCGAGAATGTCAACTAGTACTCTGGGAGAACTTGGTACTCTTCTATGTTTGGTGCATTGCCGTTGTTACCATATGAGCATTATGTGGATGTCCATTTGCTACCGCAGAGCAGAGCTAACCATGTAGGTCTACTGTATTATATGACGCCAATGTTAAAGTTGTTCAATCATAAGGTGTGAGGCTATCATACAGTGTTTACTTTGAATTTTTTTGTTAAACACTAAAATATCTGGATTATGACACGTAATTACATTTTGAAAGTCAACATCAATAATGGTCAAACAAACGTAACATAAGGTATATTTAACATAGCATAGGCAGCTGACTGAACTGCTGACATGATCAATTTAAATAGCCAAACTGTTGTACATCTGTCCATCATTGTACAATAAGGTTATGCAGATTGATTTTATGCACATTATGCATTTTTTTCTATTTGCTGTCAATTGGCTTTTACTTTTCAAATTTTCTGCTCATTATAGCTAAGTCTACAAAGACATTAGATTGAAACTTATAAAACTATCTCGAAGATTTCTCTTGTGAAGACATTATTTTGCACAGGTTTTCTATTTTATAAGTATACTATTCTCACAGGGAAAAGAAATTGAGCCACTGGCTAAAGTGTTTAATTAGATATGGATGTAAATCCATGCAGAGCTAACATAATTATATTAACAACAAATTCTGTAGAGTGGAGCTGGCATTTCTTTAGACTGGTTCATTATGGAGGCTTACCATTCAAAATTTGTGCTGACTGAGCTTCAACATTTTGGCAGTGTGCATAAGCAGTACAAACATGATCTTATGTCAAGATATTACAAAATACATTGCCACTACAGGACAACATGTCTTATGATCCCCAAGAGTGAGTCACCTAGAATATTGTGTGCAGTTTTGGTCTCCTTTTCTGAGGAAGGATACTCTTGCTCTCAAGGAAGTGCAGTGAAGGTTTACCAGGGATTCTGGGATGGTGGGACTGATGTATGAGGAGAGATTGGCTAGGTTAGGATTATTTTTGCTGGAGTTCAGACAATATTTCATCGTCACTAACATGCAACACTGGAGCCCCCCAGGGGTGCATACTCAGCCCCTTACTGTACTCACTGTATACCCATGACTGCGTCGCCAAATACCAGACTATTGGCATTTACAAGTTTGTTGATGACACCACCATAGTTGGTGGATTCTCAGATGGCGACAAAACAGACTACAGATGGGAGGTGGAAGACCTGGAAAAATGGTGCACTGAGAACAATCTAGCTCTCAATGCCAGCAAAACCAAGGAACTCACTATTGACTTTTGGCAGGGTGTTACTCATGCTCCCCACCCCCCCCCCCCCCATCCCCTACACACACACACACATTAGCAGCACAGAGGTGGAACGAGTGGAGAGTGTCAAGCTTCTGGGACTGGTCATCCACAAACTTTACTGGACTCTTCATGTGGACCTGCTGGTTACAAAGGCCCAACAACGTCTCCGGTTCCTCAGGCAGCTGAGGAAATTTGGCATGACAGCGAATACCCTTGCCAACTTTTATAGGTGCGCCATCGAGAGCATTGTCTGGATGTCTCAGTACCTGGTATGGCAACTGTACCATTCAAGATCGGAGATGGTTAGAGTGTAGTAAACTCGGCCCAGACAATCACAAAGGCCAACCTCCCATCTATAGAATCCATCTACCAGGTCCGCAGTTAAGGAAAGGCCGCCAGCATTCTCAAAGATCCATCCCACCCTGGCAGCGTTTTTCTACAACCTCTACCATCGGGGAGAAGGTCCAGAAGCCTGAACACATGCACCAGCCAGTTTCATAACAGTTTCTACCTTACAGTTGTTAGAATACTGAATGGACTTACACACTCTTAACATTCGCCTGTACCTGTGCTTTTGTTTTTGCTGCTGTTTACCTATTATTTACTTATCTATGCTACTTAACTCTGTGATCTGCCTGTATTGCTCACAAGACAAAGCTTTTCACTGTGCCTCGGTACACGTGACAATAAATTCAATTCTATATCGCACTCATGGCAAATGGGATCAAAGGTTAATCGGGAGAAAGCAGGATTAGGCTATTGAGTTGGATGTTCAGCCATGACTGTGATGAATGGCAGAGCAGGCTTGAAGGGCTGAATGGCCTCTTCCTGCTCCTTTCATCTATGTCACGTAAAAGTGGGTTCCAGTCTTCCAAACTTCCAGTTTTTTTAAAATGTGGAAGTTGTGATGTGATCACTAACTAAATTAATGGTCAAAAACCAAATAAAAGCAGCTCAAATTAGTATGCTCTCTATAACCATAGGGTTAATAAAAATTAACCGTATTTAATGGAGTTAGCCAGTATGTATTGAAAAATATAGGCTGCTGGTCAACAGCTTCTTGATTGTAAAGATCTCTATGAGTGTGCATGACAACTTGTATTTATAAGAACATTTAATGAAGAATCTTAGGACATCCTTAACTTTGGCCTGGATGACTTAGGAGCTGGAGTAAGCTGAAGCCATTTAATAGAAGTGGGCAAGGCCTGATTTGTGGATTTCTGGCCCATTCCCATTTCTGGCAATTTTTACTAATGTGGATAAGGGTAAGGCCAGTGAACTGCACACAGCACTGTCACCCTTGTCAGCTCCATTATGGGGTGGGTATTTCAAACCTTCTGCAATCTTGATGGTGCCAAACCAGTTTTGTTAAGACACTTAGTTCATGGCACCTCAGAGGAGTTCTGAACCACACAGAGGAAGCCCTAGTTCTGAGACAGGAACAAGAAAAACAGCCATTAAACAATCTCTTGGAAAAACATTGCTCCTCTCAGCTTCTCATAAAGCAGTCAGTCACGGGCAGTGAAAGTCCAATTCAGGAAACTTTCAATCCATTTCACGCTATATCCACAAAAGCTGTTTGGATAGATGGGCAGAAATCTGGTTTTCCAGATGGACACATTCTTAATACCTGGTTGATCTGCAAGAATGCCTAATGGACTCAAACCTTGGGCTATGCAGAACAGATTACTGATTAGATTACTTACAGTGTGGAAACAGGCCCTTCGGCCCAACAAGTCCACACCGACCCGCCGAAGCGCAACCCACCCATACCCCTACATTTACCCCTTACCTAACACTACGGACAATTTAGCATGGCCAATTCACCTAACCTGCACATCTTTGGACTGTGGGAGGAAACCGGAGCACCCGGAGGAAACCCACGCAGACACGGGGAAAATGTGCAAACTCCACACGGTCGGTCGCCTGAGTTTGTAGAGGAGAGCTACCTTTGTTTGATTGATTTTTTTCAATCTGATCGATTGAAAGAGATCAATCTGATCTTACTCTGAAAACAGCTTGAGCGTTCTTTGAAAAGCCTTTCCAATGCCTGTGACCTAAAATGTTTTATAGCTACTTTCTCACCCTCGATAACTTTCATCAGGAGAGATTAGGGAGGCATTGCTGGAAGAACTGTGAGGAAGCCCACCAAGCAAGGTGAGTCCTGGGTTTCTTGGATGGAACAGGTTTGGGCACAGTAGAAGGGAGAGTAAGGACTATGGGGGCAGTGGATATTGGAGCTTAGCTAAGCAGGCACAATGCTGGGGTACAGGCTTGGGGTGCTCCTGATACACGACAGACACCTCTCAAAGCAGGCAATCCTTCTGCTTCTTTCTCACTTTTACAACAACTTAATCAGCACCTCAACACCCATAGAGCAGAGCAACCTAGTTGATTATCTTCTTCACCCTCTTCCACATTAGTGAGTGGTTCGGGTGAGCAGGAAAGCGATGGATTACACATCTGACGTATCTTACCTGCACTCCCACTGAAAACATGCCTGCCAAGGAGATTATAAAATTCCCTCATGTGTCCATATTCACAAGATTCAGAGATATGAAGTAGAATAAAGCTTTTTCTTTAATACAAGGATTATTGTGTAAGATTAACAGTTTTATAAAATTGTAAAATGAGTTTTTATTTCAAAGAAAAGTTTCAAAGCATGTTTGTAAATGAGGTTTGTTTCTGGAGCATTTTAATGACTTGCCAATGACTCAGGGGTTACATACTTTGTAGAAACTGGAACAGTAGATAACAAAATGGGTTTTTGGGGTAAGAAGAGACCTGGGGGTTATGGAAGGAGGAGGTAGAAGTTGAAGGTTGAAAGACCAGTCATGATTACAATGGGAGAAAGTGAGGACTGCAGATGCTGGAGATCAAAGTTGAGAATGTGGTGCTGGAAAAGCACAGGTCAGGCAGCATTTGAGGAGCAGGAGAATTGGCGTTTTGGACAAAAGCCCTTCATCAGGAATGAACGAATTCCTGATGAAGGGCTTTTTGCCCGAAACGTCGATTCTTCTGCTCCTCGAATGCTGCCTGACCTTCTGTGCTTTTCCAGCAGCACACTCTTGATCATGATTACAATGGGTCAATGTGCCAGCAGATGGGGATGGGCTTTCTATCTTGCCAGCTTTGCCACATGCCTGTCTATATTAGCATTCATTTCAAGGATGCTTGAATGTAAGAGCAGACATGCATTGCTGGGGCTACATAAGGCTCTGGTCAGACTGCATTTGGAATACATTATGAGCAGTTTTGGTCCCAGTATCTAGGGAAAGATTTGTAGGTATTTGGAGAGTGTTCAGAGGAGCTATACAAGAATGATCCCAGGATATATTAGGTGACGTTGAGGACTCTGGGTTAAGACTTGATGGAGTTTAGAAGGATGAGGGGAGATCTAATTGAAACTTACAGAACACTAACAGGAGAAAGCGAGGACTGCAGATGCTGGAGATCAGAGCTGAAAAATGTGTTGCTGGAAAAGCGCAGCAGGTCAAGCAGCATCCAAGGAGCAGGAGAATCGATGTTTCGAGCATAACTGAAGAAGGGCTTATGCCCGAAACGCCGATTCTCCTGCTCCTTGGATGCTGCCTGACCTGCTACGCTTTTCCAGCAATACATTTTTCAGCTCAGAATACTAAGAGGCCTGGCTGGTGTGGATGTGGAGACCTGAGGGCACAGCCTCAGACTGAAGGGATGACTCTTTAGAACAGAGATGAGGAGGAATTTCAGCAGAGGGTGGTGAATCTGTGGAACTCATTGCAGCAGAGGATGGTGGAGGCCAAGTCACTGAGTGCATTTAGATTAGATTAGATTAGATTACTTACAGTGTGGAAACAGGCCCTTCGGCCCAACAAGTCCACACCGCCCCGCCGAAGCACAACCCACCCATACCCCTACATTTACCCCTTACCTAACACTACGGGCAATTTAGCATGGCCAATTCACCTGACATGCACATCTTTGGACTGTGGGAGGAAACCGGAGCACCCGGAGGAAACCCACGCAGACACGGGGAGAATGTGCAAACTCCACACAGTCAGTCGCCTGAGGCGGGAATTGAACCCGGGTCTCTAGCGCTGTGAGGCAGCAGTGCTAACCACTGTGCCACCGTGCCGCCCACGGTGAGAGATAGATAGTTTCTTAATTAGTAAGGAAATCAAGGATTATCGGGAGAGGGTAGGAGAATGGGGTTGAGAAACGTATGAGCCATGATTGAATGGTTACCAGACTTGATGGGCCAAATGGCCTAATTTTGCTCCTATATCATTTGATCTGCTTATGTAGCTAACTCGGATTGTCTGCAGTCCATGCCCACTTCCCTGACATGAAAACAACGCATGTGTATACCTCCTGGACGGAGACAGGATTGTGGGTTTTGGAAAATGCAAGGCCAGTGGGTGTTAAATTATTGGTCTGAACAGTGGAAGGACTTCCCCTTATTCTGCAAATAGTGTAATGTGATCTTCTTTACCAGACAGATAGGACTTCAGTCTAATGACTCAGTTAAAGCAGCCAAAATGTTCACTTTATAATTTCTGCAATTAAATTAAAAGGCTACAGAAAAACATTCTTCTGTATCTAAATGTTATATGCTGCAGCTTAATGTAAAAAATGGAATGCTTGTCTTTATCACTTGGCAATGTGGTAACACCAACTGTCATTCCTGTTTCCTACGCTATCAAATACTGTGGCAAATAACGTAGACCCTGACCCTCATCTCCAAGACAGCTGGAATCAATTCGAGGAGTAAATGCTAAACTGTTATCCTAATATATGTAACTCTGCACAAAAGTCCAGTGAGGAGTATATATCCACTAAATCAACAAGCGAGATCAAGCATTTATTTTAAGCTAAATTCGTCAATTAAAGCATACATTTCTGAAATCTGACTAGGATACACTTATTGAATTATATCAACTTAGTTTTGTATCTTGTTCATGATTGTGCACATAATAAATATGGCATTTCAAAATGCAATAAATGTATTTTAAAAAGTAAAGTGTTCATTGATGGTACCATCACTGGTTAAGAAGTCAGAAGAGTTGAACAATAACTCGATTGGAAATCATTTGTCCACAGCCTGCACCATTGTCATTATTAAATACATATCTGAATTTCTTCAAGCTTGTACACTAACTAAAACAAAGAAATAACAGGACCTCTGTCTTGGCTGTTATTTACAAGAAATGTTTCTGGATCAGGAATGACAGCAATTCTAAAAATTTTAATTAAACATTATTATAGCCAATAAATGATATTAGTATTCTGAATATATGTGAAGAAACGTGGGTACTCTATTTTATGGGACATTTCTTTCTTTAATGCTGGATTCCACCAATGTTTACTGTACTATTTGCATAAGGGCCTGTTAGGAACAGCCAAAAGTGGGCAAAGTAACTTATTTCGTAGTCAGACTAATGAAGGATATTTGGTGAAAAATTAGTCAAATATAATTATTCCCTTGAAACTATGTTTGGTCTGTTTTTGATGACTTCCAATTTACATGACATCCGTGAATTCCATTCACCCTGTCCAAAGAAATTACTCCATAATGTGGATGTAGACCACACAAAAATTGGATGAAAGCTTCTTATTCTCCTTGTGAAACTGTTATTTTAACATTTGCCCATTCCCACCCTCCAAACAATCATCACAAAACACAGGTGCTCAGCCAGAGTCCATTGTAAACAGCTGAACTTGCTGTGGATTCCAATATAGTTCCGCCGTTGTGTTATAAGCCAAGGACCAAATATACGGAACAAAAAACTCCTCTGGTTGCTCCTCTTCAACATACTTGAACTTCAGTTCTGGGAATTTCTGTCAAAGAAAGATGAAATTAGAAATGAATAACTACATATTAAACTTTTTTATTAGGCTCCCTTAACAAATCAATTTTGAACAAGAATCACTTCATCTCTTTTCCAGTCTCCAATTTTTTCCTTAGAGAGCCAAGAGTTGAAGCAATGCAACTGCTGAGCCCATTCAACACTTTTAAAATAAGCATTCCTTACTTCTATTTTCTGTCCCGCACCATATATTGCACTCACTCACACAGCTATACATACACTGGATATGATGCCCTATTTTGATTCTGCTCTACATGTGACAAAGTCAGTCAACAGATTTATAGTCATTTGAGTTGGGAAAAAGGATGAAAGGTTTGATCTCACATTCTCTCTTCATAGACTGTATTCCTTTCTTCATTGTATACACACACATATATATAATTTAGCAGTGAGAGTAGGCCATCTTCTATAGATTCAGGATCAGTTCCTGCGGATTGGAGGGTGGCTAATGTTGTCCCACTTTTTAAGAAAGGAGGGAGAGAGAAAACAGAATTATAGACCAGTTAGTCTGACCTCAGTGGTGGGAAAATTGCTGGAGTCAATTATAAAGGACGAAATTACGTCACATCTGGATAGCACTAACAGGATAGATCAGAGTCAGCATGGATTTATGAAGGGGAAATCATGCTTGACTAATGTTCTGGAATTTTTTTAAGGATGTAACTCTGAAGATGGACAAGGGAGATTCAGTGGATGTAATATACCTGGACTTTCAGAAAGCCTTTGATAAAGTCCCACAGAGGAGGATAGTGAGCAAAATTAGGGCACATGGTATTAGGGGCAAAATACTGACTTGGATTGAAAATTGGTTGGCTGACAGGAGCCAAAGAGTAGTGATAAATGGCTCCCTTTCGGAATGGCAGGCGGTGACCAGTTGTGTGCCGCAGGGATCAGTGCTGGGACCGCAGCTTTTTACAATGTACATTAATGATATAGATGAAGGTACTAAAAGTAATATTAGCAAGTTTGCTGATGACACAAAGCTGGGTGGCAGGGTGAAATGTGAGGAGGATGTTAGGAGAATACAGGGTGACCTGGACTGGCTAGGTGAGTGGACGGATGCATGGCAGATGCAGTTTAATGTGGATAAATGTGTGGTTATCCACTTTGGTGGCAAGAACAGGAAGGCAGATTACTACCTAAATGGAGTCATGTTAGGTAAAGGGGCAGTACGAGATCTAGGTGTTCTTGTACATCAGTCAATGAAAACAAGCATGCAGGTACAGCAGGCAGTGAAGAAAGCTAATAGCATGCTGGCCTTCATAATAAGAGGAATTGAGTACAGAAACAAAGAGGTTCTTCTGCAGCTGTACAGGGCCCTGGTGAGACCGCACCTGGAATATTGTGCGTAGTTTTGGTCTCCAAATTTGAGGAAAGACATCCTGGCTATTGAGGGAGTGCAGCATAGGTTCACGAGATCAACTCCCTGAATGGCGGGACTATCTTACGCTGAAAGATTGGAGCGACTGGGCTTGTATACGCTTGAGTTTAGAAGGCTGAAAGGGGATCTGATTGAGACATATAAGATTATTAAAGGATTGGACACTCTAGAGGCAGGAAGCATGTTTCTGCTGATGGATGAGTCCCGAACCAGAGGACACAGCTTAAAAATAAGGGGTAGGCCACTTAGAATAGACTTGAGGAGAAACTTCTTCACCCAGAGAGTGGTGGGTGTATCGAATGCTCTGCCCCAGAAGGCTGTGGAGGCCAAGTCTCTGGATACTTTCAAGAAAGAGTTTGATAGAGCTCTTAAGGTTAGTGGAATCAAGGGTTATGGGGATAAGGCAGGAACAGGATACTAATTGAGGATGATCAGCCACGATCATAATGAATGGTGGGGCTGGCTCGAAGGGCAGAATGGCCTACTCCTGAACCTATTGTCCTTTGGGGCCCTTTAACCCATTTCAGCAATTGATAACATCATGACTGATCTGTGGTCTCAACTTCACTTTCCTAGCTTTCACTAATACTCCTCGACTCCCTTGCTAGTTAAAAATCTGAGTGATTTTTAAGCTTAGCCAGCTGGATGGATGGCTGGTTTACAAAGCAGTCTGACTCCAACAGCATGGGTTCAATTCCTGTACTGGCTGAAAGTCATCATGAAGGTCCCATTTTCTCGACCTTGCCCCTCGTCTGAGGTGAGGTGACTCTCATAGTAAATTCACCACCAATTGGGACTAGAGAAATTTTACCTGACCCAGTTGACAATCTATCTAACTTTACCTTAAAAATACTCAATAACCCTGTGTCCACTGCTGTCTGGAACAAGGTTGCACAGACCCCATGACCTTTTCTCGTAAGGTAACCTTCCCATATCTTGGAACCTACTATGAACTTCTTCAATACAATTATTTCCTAATAAGAAGCCTAAACCAGCACTCTTTATGTGGTCTTACCAACGCCCTATTGAACTATACCAAGACACCATTATTTTTATCTTCTACTGATAAGAACATATGAACTAGGAGCAGTTTGGCCCTTCGAGCCTGCTCAGCTATTCAATAAGATCATGGCTGATCTTTTGTTGCCTCCACTTACCTGCCCTCTCACTGTAATCCTAAATTCCTTCACTGTTCAAAAAAGTATCTATCTTAGCCTTAAAAACATTTCTGAATTAGCATCAACTACTTCACTGGGCAGGGAACTCCATAGATTCACAATCCTTTGGGTGAAGAAGTTCCTTCTCAATTCAGTCCTAAACCTGCTGCCCCTAATTTTGAGGCTATGCCCTCTTGTCCTAGTTACACCTGCCAGAGGAAACATCCTCTAAGTCTAACTCATCTATTCCCTTCATAATTTTATATGTTTCTAGAAGATCCCCCCTCATTCTTCTGAATTCCAATGAAGATAATCCATGTCTACTTAGTCTCTCCTCATAAGCTAACCCCCTCTACTCCGAAATCAACCTAGTGAATCTCCTCTGCACCCCCTCCAGTGCCAGTACATCCTTTCTCAAGTAAGGAGACCAAAATTGCATACAGTACTCCAGGTGTGGCCTCACCAGCACCCTGTATAGCAGCAACATAACCACCCTGCTTTTAAACTTAATCCCTTTAGCAATGAAGGACAAAATTCCATTTGCCTTCCTAATTATCTTTTGTACCTACAAACTAAAGTTCTGTGATTCATGCAGGAGGACACCTAGGTCCCTCTGTTGCATGCTACAACCTTTTACCATTTAAGTAATAGCCCTTTTTACTGTTATTCCGGCCAAAAATTGATGACTTCACATTTATTTACATTGTATTCCATCTGCCAGACTTTTGCCCACTCCTGTGCAAAATTTCACAGTCCTCTGCATACTTTGCTTTAGCACTCATCTTAGTGTCATCTGCAAACTTTGACACACCACACGACATCCCCAATTCCAAATCATCTATGTAAATTATGAATACTTGCAGTCCCAACACTGATCCCTGAGGCACACCACTAGTTACTGATTGCCAGCCAGAATAACACTCACTTATCCCCACTCTTTGCTTCCTGTTAGTCAACCAATCCTCTATCCACGCTAATACATTGCTCATTACACTTTGCATCTTTATCTTATGCAGCAGCCTTTTGTATTGTCAAAGGCCTTTTGGAAATCAAGGTACACCACATCTACTGGGTCCCCGTTGTTCAGTGTCTGTAATGTCTTCACAGAATTCCAAAAGATTTGTTAAGCTTGCCTTCATGAACCCATGCTGCGTCTGCCCAACAGGACAATTTTGATTGAGATGCCATACTATTTTTTCCTTGATAACAGACTCAAGCATCTTCCCCACTACAGAGATTAAGCTAACCAGTCTATAATACTCCATAGGAGTATTCCTGAAGAAGGGCTTATGCCCAAAACGTCGATTCTCCTGTTCCCTGGACGCTGCCTGACCTGCTGCGCTTTTCCAGCAACACATTTTCAGCTATAATACTCCATATTTTTGTCTACACCCTTTTTAAACAGTGGCGTCACATTGCTGTTTCCCAATCTGCTGGAACTGCCCCAGAGTCCAGCGAATTTTGGAAAATTACCACAGTGCACTTGCTAGTTCTCCTGCTATCTCTTTTAGTACCCTGGGTTGCATTCCATCAGAGCCAGGAGACTTGCCTATCCTTAGCTCTATTATCTTGCTCAACACTACCTCTTCCGTGATAATGCTTGTTTCCAGGTCCTCACCTATCTTCGTCTCTTTATCAATTACTGGCATGTTATTAGTGTCCTTTGTTATGAAGACCGCCACAAAATACCTGTTCAACGCCTCAGCCATTTCATCTTATCCCATGATTAAATGCCCCTTCTCATCCTTGAAAGGACCAACTTTTACTATTGCCATTCTTTTTGGTTTTATATATTTATAGAAACATTTGCTATTTGTCTTTATATTCTGAGCTAGTTTTTTTCTCATGTTCTATCTTCTAGTTTCTCACTGATCTTGGCCACTTTGTATACCTTCTCTTTCAATTTGATAGCCTTCCTTATTTCCTCACATACATGTGGCAGATTAGCCCCTTTCTAACAATCTTTCCTTTTCACTGGAATATACTTATGCTAAGCACTTTGAAAAATTGCTTTGAAAGTCCTCCATTACTTGTCAACTGTCCCACCATAATGTCTTTGTTTACAGTCTACTTTAGATAACTCTTCCCTCACCCTATTGTAGTCTCCCTTGTTCAAGCACAGGACCCTGGTATTGCATTTTACCTTGACTCTCTCCATCTGTATTCTAAATTCAACCATACTGTGATCACTTCTTCCAAGAGGATCCCTAACTATGAGGTCATTAGTTATTCCTGTCTCATTACACAGGACCAGATCTAGGATAGCTTGCTCCCTCATCGGTTCCATTACATACTGTCCAAGAAAACTATCACGGATACACTTAATGAACTCCTCCTCAAGACCACCCTGACTGAGCTGGTTCGACCAATCTACAATTATCCCCATGATAATTGCTGTACCATTTTTACAGGCATTAATTATTTCTTTCTTTGCCCACCCCAATGTAGTATTATTTGGGGGCCTATAGACAATGCTATCAGTGACATTTTATAGAGTCATTGAGATGTACAGCATGGAAACAGACCCTTCGGTCCAACCCGTCCACGCCGACCAGATATCCTAACCCAATCTAGTCCCACCTGCCAGCACCCGACCCATATCCCTCCAAACCCTTCCTATTCATATACCCGTCCAAATGCCTCTTAAATGTTGCAATTGTACCAGCCTCCACCACATCCTCTGGCAGCTCATTCCATACACGTACCACCCTCTGCGTGAAAAAGTTGCCCCTTAGGTCTCTTCTTTATCTTTCCCCTCTCAACCTAAACCTATGCCCTCTAGTTCTGCACTCCCCGACCTCAGGGAAAAGACTTTGCCTATTTGTCCTATTTATGCCCCTCATAATTTTGTAAACCTCTATAAGGTCACCCCTCAGCTTCCGACGCTCCAGGGAAAACAGACCCAGCCTGTTCAGCCTCTCTCTGCAGCTCAGATCCTCCAACCCTGGCAACATCCTTGTAAATCTTTTCTGAACCCTTTCAAGTTTCACATCTTTCCGATAGGAAGGAGATCAGAATTGCGCGCAATATTCCAACAGTGGCCTAACTAATGTCCTGTACAGCCGCAACATGACCTCCCAACTCCTGTACTCAATACTCTGACCCATAAAGGAAAGCATACCAAAATTTTCTTCCTAGAATTTCTAATTTCCACCCAAATCGATTCAACCTTATTCTCCATAAAACCTGTATCATCTGTCAGCGTTGCCCTGATGTCATCCTTGAAAATCAGAGCTATACCACCTCCTTTACCTTGCTGTCTGTCCTTCCGAATAGTCTGATACCCCTGGATACTTAACTCCTAGTCATGACCATCCTGTAATTATGTCTCTGTAATGGCAACTAAATTATATTCATTTGCAATGATTTGTGCTGTTAACTCACTGATCTTATTATTGCTATGAGCATTCAGGTAAAGTGCTCTTACACTCGTTTTTGTCCCCTCATGATTTCCAACATCTCTAACAATATCCCCTGAGTTATCCTTCCTTTTCACTTCTTTTATAGTCTGCCTTGGAGTTAAATCCTCTTGCAGACATGCTAACAGGCTGCTTACCTTTTTATTTACCATCATACTGCCTGTCGTTTTCCCCTTCCCTTCCTCCCAACTCACTAGTTTAAAGTCCTAGTGACAAACCTATTTATCATTTTCGCGAGAATACCAATTCCAGATCAGTTTAGGTTAAGACCGTCCCATCGGTACAGATCCCTCATGTTTCAAAACTGATGTCAAAGTCCCATGAAATGGAAACCCTCTTTCCCACATCACTCCTTTAGACAGATGTTTACTTCTCTAATTTTCTTACTCCTAAGCCAATTTGCATATGGCTCAGGTAGCACTTGGAGATTACTACCCTTGAGGACCTGTTCCTTAAGTTGGTTCCTAGTGCTTGACAATCTCCAGTTCCTCCTTCCCAGCCTTGTCTATGTTGTTTGTACTAATGTGGACCAGAACAACTGGATTATTGTCCTCCCACTCCAATATTCCCCCTGTAATAAACAATAATATTCAACTTGCCTTCCTGACAACTTGCTGAACTTATGTACCAACTTTTAAGAACTCAAGCAGGGAGCTGGGAGAGCAAGAAGGGGCCATGAAATGACCTTGGCAAGTAGGGTTAAAGAGAATCCTAAGACATTCTATACATACATTACAAACAACAGGAGAATGAGGCAGAAGGTAGGTCCACTCAAGTATAAAAAAAAGGGAACTTGTGCTTGGACACAGAGGATGTGGGTGAGACTCTAAATGAATATTTTGCATTGGTATTCACCCAGGAGAAGGATATGGAGGATAGTGAAATTAGTGTGGAGCACGCTGATATGCAAAGGGAATTTGAGATCAAGAAAGAAGTGGTGTTGAATTGCTTGAAGAGCATTAAGTTTGATAAGTCCCCAAGTCCCGATGGTATCTATCCCAGGTTATTGAGAGAAAGAGGAGATTCCTGGGGCCTTGACCAAGACCTACATATCCTTGCTAGCCACTGGGGTGCCCTGGGAGACTGGTGAGTAGCTAATGTTGTTCCTCAGTTCAAGGAGGGAAATAGAGGTAATCCAGGAAAGTACAGACCAGGGAATCTTACATTGAGGGTTGGGAAACTATTGGAAAGTATTCTTAGGGATAGGATTTAGATGCATTTGGAAAAACACTGCCTAAATTAGGGAGTCAGCATGGCTTTGTGTGGGGCAAGTTACATCTTACATCATAAGGTGGCTTAGAGCATCGCGGATAAGGTTTTGGGATCCTTTAGGGAGAGGGGTAGATGCCCCAAGTCGTGGTCCACATAGGCACCAACGACATAGGGAGGAAAAAGGATGGGGATGTAAGGAAAAAATGCAAGCAGCTAGAGTGGAAGCTTAGAGCTAGAACAAACAGAGTTGTTATCTCTGGTTTGTTACCCGTGCCACGTGCTAGCAAGGTGAGGAATAGGGAGGGAGAGCAACGTGGCTACAGGGATGGTGCAGTTGCGAAGGATTCGTTTACCTGGATAATTGGGGCTCATTCTGGGGTAGGTGGGATCTCTACAAATGGAATGGTCTACACCTGAACCAGAGGGGTACCAATATTCAGGCAAGACATTTGCTAATGCTCTTCAAGATGGTGTCTTTAGTCTGTATGCAAGGATACTAGTGATAGCGGGTCATGTTGTTTTGTGGATAGTTGATGTTCATGTATCTTGGTGGCTAGTCAACTAGCCACAAAAAGACATGATCCACTATCACTAGTACCCTTACATACAGATGAAAAGGGATACCACATCCATCCTAGGATAGGCAAAATAGAAACACACATGAGAATTCCGAGAAGCATGGCATTGTAACCGGAACTCCATTAATAAACACAGCGATTTGGATCTCATCTACCATCCTCTGAGAAAAAGAACCAGAACTGATACTACCCACTATAAGAAACCAAGACATACATAGAAAGCAGGACGAAACACCAGCGCTTCACTGGAGGCTCACTGATAATGTTACCTAGCATGGTGACAAAATGTCTGAAAATGAACCTTCCAGCTCAGCAAGCAAACTTACATCCAGATTAGGCAAGATTTAGGCTGCATAGGATGGGGAAGGAAACTGCAGGGGATGGACACAACTGAAATGTGGAGCTTGGACAAGGAACAGCTACTGCGTGTCCTTGGTAAGTATGTACCTGTTAGGCAGGGAGGAAGTGGTCGAGCGAGGGAACTGTGGTTTACTAAAGAAGAAGAGGAAACAGAGGCTTATATAAAGATAAGGCATGAAGGCTCAGCTAGGGTGCTTGAGAGAAACAAGTTAGCCAGGAAGGACCTAAAGAGAGAGTTGAGAAAAGCCGGTAGGGGACATGAGACGTCTTGTCAGATAGGATCAAGGAAAACCCTAAAGCTTTCTATAGGTATGTCAGGAATAAAAGAATGACTAGAGTAAGATTAGGGCCAAACAAAGACAGAACTGGGAAGTTGTGCTTGTAGTCCGAACATATAGGAGAGGTACTAAATGAATATATTTTGTCAGTATTCACACTGGAAAAAGACAATATTGTCGAGGAGAATGGTGAGGTACAGGCTATTAGACTGGACAGGATTGAGGGTCATAAGGTGGAGGTGTTAGCAATTTTGGCAAGTGTGAAATTAGATAAGTCCCCCGGGTCAGATGGGATTTATCCCAGGATTCTCTGGGAAGCTAGGAAGGAGATTGCAGAGCGTTTGGTATTGATCTTTATGTCATCATTGTCTGCAGGAATGGTGCCAGAAGACTGGAGGGTAGCAAATGTTGTCCTCTTGTTCAAGAAGGGGAGTAGAGACAATCCTCGTAATTATCGACCTGTGAGCTTTACTTCAGTGGTGGGTAAAGTGTTGGAAAGGAATTTAAGAGATAGGATTAATAATCATCTAGAAAGGAATAGTTTGATTACAGATAGTCAACAAGGTTTTGCGAAGGGTAGCTTGTGCCTCACGAACCTTGAGAAGGTGACCAAACAGGTGGATGAGGGTAAAGCGGTCGATATGGTGTATATGGATTTCAGTGAAGTATTTGATAAAGTTCACCACAGTAGGCTATTGCAGAAAATAGAAGCATGGGATTGAGGGCGATTTGGTGATTTAGTGGTTTAGATCAGAAATTGGCTAGCTTAAGAAGGTGGCGATTGATGGGAAATGTTCATCCTGGAGTTCATTTACTAGTGGTGTACCGCGAGGATCTGTTTTGGTGCCACTGTTGTTTGCCATTTTCATAAATGATCTGCATTAGGGTCAGCTAATTTGCAGATGACACTGAAGTCTGTGGAGTTGTGGATAGTGCGGAAGGATGTTGCAGTTTATAGAGGGGCAGAGTTAAGCTGCAGAGCTGGGTTGAGAGGTGGCAAATGGAGTTTAATGCGGAAAGGTGTGAGGTGATTCACTTTGAAAGGAGTAACAGGAATACAGAGTACTGAGCTAATGGTAAGATTCGTGGTAGTGTGGATGAGCAGAGAGATCTTGGTGTCCATGTGCATAGATATCTGAAAGTTGCCACCCAGGTTGTTAGGGTGTATAGAGAGGGTTAGGTTTTATTGGTAGAGGGATTGGGTTTTGCAGCCATGAGGTCATGTTGCAGCTGTACAAAACTGATGTGGCCACATTTGGAGTATTGCATACAGTTCTGGTCACTGCATTACTGGAAGGATGTGGAAGCATTGGAAAGGGTGCACAGATTTACCAGGATGTTGCCTGGTATGGAAGGTAGGTCTTATGAGGAAAGGCTGTGGGACTTGAGGCTGTTTTCATTAGAGACAAGAAGGTTAAGAGGTAACTTAATAGAGACATACAAGATGATCGGAGGATTACATAGGGTGGACAGTGAGAGCCTTTTGCCTTGGATGGTGATGGCTTGCATGAGGGGACATAGCTTTAAATTGAGAGGTGACAGATATCAGTGCATTCAGTGTAGTAAGGGCATGGAATGTCCTGCCTGCAACAATAATAGACTTGCCAACTTTAAATGGTCATTTGATAAACATATGGATGATAATTGAATAGTGTAGGTTAGATGGACTTCAGATTAGTTTCACAGGTTGGCGCAACATTAAGGGCCAAAGGGCCTGTACTGCGCACTAATGTTCTACTAACTTAATTGAACTTATCAAGGACATGACGAAGGTGGTTGATGAGGGTAGAGTAGTGGATGTTGTACATGGATTTTTCTAAGGCTTTTGGCAATTTCCCTCGTGATGGGCGGCACGGTGGCACAGTGGTTAGCACTGCTGCCTCACAGCGCCTGAGACCCGGGTTCAATTCCCGCCTCAGGCGACTGACTGTGTGGAGTTTGCACGTTCTCCCCGTGTCTGCGTGGGTTTCCTCCGGGTGCTCCGGTTTCCTCCCACAGTCACAAAGATGTGCAGGGCCAGGTGAATTGACCATACTAAATTGCCCGTAGTGTTAGGTAAGGGGTCAATGTAGGGGTATGGGTGGGTTGCGCTTCGGCGGGTCGGTGTGGACTTGTTGGGCCGAAGGGCCTGTTTCCACACTGTAATGTAATCTAATCTAATTGAGAGCACGGTTGTGTCCCTTGAGGCTCATCCAGCAGATCAAGATGCATAGGATCCACAGTGATTTGGTTGCTTGGATTCAGAAATTGGCTTGCCCATAGAAGCAGAGGGTAGTGGTGGAAGGGTGTTTATCTGGCTGAAGGTCTGTGATTAGTGGTGCTCTGCAGGGATCCCTACTGGGACATCTGCTGTTTGTGATATTTATAAATGACTTGGATGAAAATGTAGATAGAAAATACAGATCACACAAAGATTGGTAGAGTTGGTAGAATTGTAGAAAGTTGCCAAAGTATACAGCGAGATATAGATCAGTTGCAGATTTGGGCAGAGAAATGGCAGACGGGGTTTAATCTGGGTAAGTGTGAGGTGCTGCACTTTGGGAGATCAAATGTTAAGAAAGAAGACACAGTCAAAGGCAGGACCTTGAAAAGCATGAATGCACAGCGGGATCTTGGGGCTCAAGTCCATAGTTCTCTGAAAGTGGCCACACAAGTAGGTGGGGTGATAAAGACGATGTATGGCATGCTTGCCTTTATTGGTTGGGGAACTGAGTACAAGAGTCAGAATGTCATTTTGCAGCCTTATAAGACTTTGGTTAGGCCATAGTTTGAATACTACATTCAATTCTGGTTGGAACATTACAGGAAGGATGTGGAGGTTTTGGAGAGGGTGCAGAAGAGGTTTACCAGGATGCTGCCTGGTTAGAAGGTATAAACTATGAGGAGAGGCTATAAAAATTTGGGTTGTTTTCTCTGGAGCAGTAGAAGCTGAGGGAAGACTTGATGAAAATCTATAAAATTATGAGATACATACATAGGATTGACAGTCAGAATATTTATCCCAGAGTTGAAATATTTAATACTAAGGGTCATTTAAGGTCAGAGGGGAAAGTTCAAAAGAGAGTCACAGGTGAGGCGCCAGAAGACTGGAGGCTGGCTAATGTGTGGCACCACTATTTAAGAAAGGTGGTAAGGAAAAGCCAGGGAACTATAGACCGGTCAGCCTGACATCAATGGTGTGCAAGTAGTTGGAGGGAACCCTGAGGGACAGGATTTACATGTATTTGGAAATGCCAGGATTGATTAGGGATAGTCAGCATGGCTTTGTGCATGGGAAATCATACCTCAACCGGGTTGAGTCTTTTGAAACAGTAACAAAGAGAACTGATGAGGGGACAGCGGTAGACTGGTTAGCAAGGTTAGATCTCAGGAAATATAGGGAGAACTAGCCATTTGGATACAAAACTGGCTCAAAAGTAGAAGACAGAGGGTGGTGGTGGAGGGTTGCTTTTCAGACTGGAGGCCTGTGACCAGTGGTGTGCCATAAGGATCGGTGCTGGATCCACTACTTTTTGTCATTTATATAAATGATTTGGATGTGAGCATAAGAGGTATTGTTAGTAAGTTTGCAGATGACACCAAAATTGGAGGTGTAGTGGACAGTGAAGTAGGTTACCTCAGAGTATAACAGGACCTTAATCAGGTGGGCTAATGGGCTGAGGAGTGGTAGATTGAGTTTAATTTAGATAAATGCAAAGTGCATTTTGGAAAAGCAAATCAGAGTGAGACTGATACACTTCATGCTAAGTTTCTGGGAAGTGCTGCTGAACAAAGGGACTTTGGAGTGCAGGTTCATAGTGCCTTGAAAGTAGAGTTGCAGGTAGATAGGATAATGAAGGCGGCGTTTGATATGCTTTCCTTTATTGATCAGAGCATTGAGTATAGGAGTTGGGAAGTTATGTTGCGGCTATACAGAACATCTGTTAGGCCACTTTTGGAATATTGCGTGCAATTCTGGTCTCCTTCCTATCGGAAGGATGTTGTGAAATTTAAAAGGGTTCAGAAAAGATTTACAAGGATGTTGCCAGAGTTGGAGGATTTGAGCTATAGATTGGGTTGGGGCTGATTTCCCTGGAGCATTGGAGGCTGAGGGGTGACCTTATAGAGGTTTATAAAATCATGAGGGGCATGGATAGGATAAATAGACAAGTCTTTCCCTGGGGTGGAGGAATAGAGGGCATAGGTTTAGGTTGAGAAAGGAAAGATATGAAAGGGACCTAAGAGGCAACATTTTCACACAGAGGTTGGTACGTATATGCAATTAGCTGCCAGAGGAAGTGGTGGAGGCTGGTATGATTACAGCATTTAAAAGGCATCCGGATGAGTATTTGAATAGGGAGGGTTTAGAGGGATATGGACCACATGCTGGTAAATGGTACTAGATTAAGTTAGGATATCTAATCGGCATGGACGAGTTGGACCAAAGGGTCTATTTCCATGCTGTACATCTCTATGAGATGTGCAAGGCATGTTTTTTTCAATAGGGTGGTAAATATCTGGAATGCACTGCCATGGGTTGTGGTGGAGGCAGATATGATAGGGGCAGTTATGGGACTTTTAGATAAGCAGATGAATATGCAAGGGATGGAGGGGTATGGAACATGGCAAAAGTGAGGACTGTAGATGCCGGAAACCAGAGTTTAGATCAGAGTGGTGCTGGAAAAGCACAGCAGGTCAGGCAGCATCCGAGGAGCAGGAAAATCGACATTTCGGGCAAATGGGCCGACAGAAGGAATTAGTTTAATTTGGCGTCATGTTCAACACAACATCTTGGGCTGAAGAGCCCGTTCTTGTGCTTTTCTGCTCTACATACTTTGTGATTCATGTATCAGGGCATCCAAATCCCTCTGTACTGCAGAGATCGGCAATCTCTCTGCATTCAAATAATATGCTGTTTTACCTGTTAAAGAAGGTAAGTACTTTTTTTTTATGCTCCAACTGCTAAATGTTTGCCCACTCAATGGCCTATATATATCCTTTTTCAAACTCATTATATCCTCTTCACACAACACCAGGTTATAGTCCAACAGGTTTATTTGGAAGACTAGCTTTTGGAGCGTTGCTCCTTCACAGCTGCCTGATGAAGCAGTGCTCCGAAAGCTAGTGCTTCCAAATAAGCCCATTTATACACAACTTTTCAAGTCCTCAGAATACTCTAAATTATTTCACAGCTATTTAATTAATTTTAAACGTGCCTCAAATATGACATCCAATTATTATACAGTAAAATGTCAGGCAAGATGTGAAGTAAATGTAAAGTTAGAGATAGAGAATGTTTTCAAAGCCAGCAGGAATTCCTGTCTCCTAACAGCGCTGTGGAAACTTTATGCTCAAGAATGTGTTCTTCAGACCTAAGTAGGGCATGAACCCACGTCTTTCTGAATTCCCACTCCAAAAGATCATAAAACCGTAAGAAATAGGAACAGAATTTGTACTTGCAGAATTACATTTTACTTTGCTCAAAAACTGCATGAATCCATGTAAGATTCTGTAAATCCGTTTTTTAGATTAGAATAAGTCTGGCCATTGTGGCACAGAGGGAATTAACACCTTCAATACCTTATCTGGGCCAACATGACTCCAATTGTTAAAGTGCACTTGAGAATGTAATTTTTAAAAAACGTTTTGCGATTTACATATGAAAGAACCAAAACCAACAAGGTCATTCTAAAAGATGAGACTTAACAAACAATCCGGGTATTTTTCAATCTATAATTTCAGTTACATCACACTATAAGCTTTTGCTATAAATTCTGTGTCTAACAATCTTATTCTCCACAATCACCTGATGATGGAGCAGTGCTTCGAAAGTTAGTGCTTCCAAATAAACCTGTTGGACTATAACCTGGTGTTGTGTGATTTTTAACTTTGCCCACCCCAGTCCAACACCGGTGTCTCCAAATCATGAATAAATTGTGTTTTGCTCAATCTCAAGTGGTTTGATCAGTCGCCTTGTTTCTGGAGCAGGCACTTCATATTTCCCTTTAAAACTAAGGAAAAGTTAGGGTCTGGGGTACCTTCTTAAAATATTTTGAGGGGGTCTGGTCTGGTCCATAACACTCTCCCATCCTAAGGAAAAGACCTTTGCTATTCACTTTATCTATGCCCCTCATGATTAACCTCTATAAGGTCACCCCTCAACCTCCTGCGCTCCAGTGAAAAAAATCCCAACCTATCCAGCCTCTCCCTATAACTCAAACCCTCCGGTCCTGGCAAGATGCTGTTAAATCTTTTTTGATCCAATCTCTGTAATCTGTTCATATGCCTCTCACAACCTGACTTTCCACCTATTCTAGTGTTGTCTGCAAATTTGGCTACACTACAGTACTTCTTCCAAGTCATTAATATATATTGTAAACAATTGCGGTCCCAGCACTGATGGCTGTGGAACCCCACCAGTCACAGGTTGCCAACCTGAAAAAGAACCCCTTATCCACACCCCGGTTGCTGCGTACCAGCCAATTCTCTACCCTTGCCAATATACTACCTCCAACATCGTGTACTCTTATCTCATGACGTAACTTTTTTTGAGGTACTTTGTTAAACGCTTCTGGAAGTCCAAGCCCTACTACTGAAATAGTTCTGTATTTGAATGGGAGCAATTGGTGACATGATTCCAGACCTAATCTTGCGATGTCTTGGTTGCAATTTAACAGCCTGAGAAGTTCCCATTTACAGCTATATAGTTAACTAAAAATTAAGAAACAATCTACTACTGTCCTACTATGTCCTACTTCTGAGATCATTTAATCATTAATGAACAAGCTAGAACTTTGCCAAAAACTTTCAGAAAATCCAAATATAAAATTGATTGAATTCCTTCTGTCTATTAACAAGTCAACAGTTTTGGAATAAGGTAAAGTTTTTGAAGGTTTAAGCACTAGTCCAATGAAAGTAGTTTAATAGTTGAATAATCATTGCTTTCCATTTTCAATCATCTGGAACTTCTCCCGAATATATCTAAATTACAAAAATATTTGTTAAAGCTTCCTTGATACAAATATATGAATATACAAATTAGGAGCAGGGATAGGCTAGGTCAGCCCCTTAATACCTGCTCTGCCATTCAATAACCCCCTGATCGGGGGTTCAACTTCATATTCCCATCTACCCTCGATGACCTTTGGCTTACTTGTAATTCAAGAATCTATTTAACCTATGCCTTAGAAATACTAAAGACTTTATGGAATCTTTATAGAAGAATGTTTGTGAAAGAATTTCAAACAGCTACAACCTTTTCCATCTCTCAGATGAAAAACCACTTCTTTTTAAACTGCATCTCTCGTTCTAGTCTCTCAAACAAGGGGAACATCCTTTCAGCATCCATCACGTCAAATTCTCTCAGGATTTTATATGTTGCAATAGGATAAGAACAGAAGAGCATTAGAAATAGGCCTTTTAGAAGTAGAAGTAGGCCTTTTAACTCTTGAAGTCCACTCTGCCATTCAATGAGATTGTGGCTGTGCTTCTTCTTAACACCTACAATTTAAATACCCATCCTCATATCTCTTGATGTTTATAAAATGTAGAAATCTATCAATTCCTGGCTATCAATACATGAAACAATTGAATCTTCATAGCCCTCTAGGGCAGATAATTCCACATTCAATAAGACCATAAGAAATAGGGCCATTCGGCCCCTTGGGCCTGCTCTGCTATTCAACAGGATTATTCAACGGCATCCCTCACAACCATTTGCCTGTGTGTTTTCCTCCTATCCCTCAATTCCCCTACCGATCAAGAATCTATCTATCTGAACCTTAATTATACACATGGACTCTGTCCCAACTTTCTCTATGGCAAGGAGTTCCAAATACTCTCAACCCTCAGAGAAGAAATTCCTCATCCCAGTCTTAAATTGTCACCTCTTTATTCTGAGACTATTCCCTCTGATCCTAGAACCACACTTTGAGTGAATAAATTCCTCTTCACCTCAGTCCAAGCTTGTTTCTGCCCTTGCTCAGTGTTTTACACCTATTCAACTTTCTAGCAAGGATCAGTGAGTTAGTGGCAAACTAAGCTATAATCAGCTGTAGTAATGGGCCAAACCTTTTGTTAGTCCATTTATAACACACCTTGCAGCTGGTTTGCCAACTGAGCCACTACAGAGCTCATCATTTCCTATTTTCATGATTCCCACAACAGACAAGACAGTGGCAATATCCGGTGGTACTTAAAAAAGGTGCACTGAAACACGTATTATTCTAAACTGAACTTTGTGACTATACCTTCCACAATTTATTGTATCTGAAACTCAGTAATTGAGATTCAAATGGAAATGAAATAGTGACGAGTTAAAATGCTATCTTGCCAGTTTGCATTGATTTGGGTCTCTATAAAAGGACATAGTTCAGATGAGGGACAGATTGTTGGCCCAACACAAGGGAAACATTGACACTACAAACTCATGAAAGATGATCATATACCACTCCATTATTAATGGACAGTTGCCTCTCTGTCTTTATCGTTAGTGTTCTAATCATGTTGCACTCTGACAGTTTGTTCTGGACTGTGGACTCATCCTAATGAATAATGAAAGGAGCTATTTTTCATCGTTCCACAGAATCCACTGCTCTCTGTGACTCTATCCTGATGATAATAGACAGCAGTAAAAGACAGTGAAATGGATCTTAAAGTAAAATATCGTACATTTACTTCTGGAGAAGAGTAAAATATTAATTAACAAAAGAAAAGGAAAAGCTCATCCTTAGACCAAGTGATCATGTAACTGCCAATGACCAATACGACCGACATCTGTTAAACAAAGATCAAACTGGCATTCTAATGGACACATGATGTATTTCAATCTTCATCAGATAAATTGAACAATCTGAAAGTTAATTTAGCTCCAATTAATAAATTTTAATGACTTAATAATAAATAAATGAATTTATTAATTAAACATTAGTTCATATCTCACTAAAATAAAGATAAAAGAATCCACTTTCAAGGAACTATGAACCTGCAGTCCAACGTCTCTTTGTTCAGTAACACTCCCCAGGACCTTACCATTAAGTATATGAGTCTTGCCCTGATTTGCTTTTCCAAAATGCAGCACCTCACATTTATCTAAATTAAACTCCATCTTCCACTCCTCAGCCCATTGGCCCATCTGATCAAGGTCTGTTGTACTTGGAGGTAACTTTGTTTGCTGTCCACTACACCTCCAACTTTGGTGTCATCTGCAAATTTATTAACTATAACTCGTGTGTTCAGATCCAAATCATTTACATAAATGACGAAAAGCAATGGATCCAGCATTGATCCTTGTGGCACATCACTGGTCACAGACCTCCAGTCTGAGAAGCAACCCTCCTCTGCCACCACCTTCTATCTTTAAGCCAGTTCTGTATTCCCATGTGATCTAACCTTGCTAACCATTCTACCATGAGGAACCTTGATGAATGTCTTACTGAAGTCCATGCAGATCACATCTACTGCTGTCCTCATCAATCCTCTTGATTACTTCTTCAAAAAATTCAATCAAGTTAATGAGATATGATTTCCCATGCACAGCCATGTTGACTATCCCTAATCAGTCCTTGCCCCTCCAAATACATGTAAATTCTGTCCCTCAGGATTCCCTCCAACAACTTTCCGACCACTGATTTCAGGCTCACCGGTCTATAGTTCCCTGGCTTTTCCTTACTACCTTTCGTAAATAGTGGGCAATCTCTAGTATCTCACCTGTGACTATCAATGGTCCAAATATCTCAGGAAGGGGCCTAGCAATCACTTCCCTAGCTCCCCACAGAGTTTTAGGGCACACCTGGAAGTGGTGTCTCAGGTAGATAGGATAGTGAAGGAGGCGTTTAGTATGCTGGCAAATGGGATTAGATTAATTTAGTGTATCTGGTCGGCGTGGACAAGCTGGACCGAAGAGTCTGTTTCAGTGCTGTACATCTCTATGACTCTATAACTGCAGATGCTGGAACTCTGAAACAAAAACAATTGCTGTGGAGCAGCATCTGTGGAGAGAAAAACCGGGTTATGTTTTTAGTCCAGTGACCTTTTATCAGAATTGAAAATAGTTGGAAACGTTGGGTGGGGGAATGAATAGAATATATGGAGATGGGGCCCTGAGAGAGACAGGAAGAAGAGATCGGCAAACAAAGAGATTGCTGATGGTCAGCCGAGAGAGATGAATGCTTAAAAAGGGTGTGAATGAGAAGTGCAAATGGTTGAAAATGCATTGGCTATGCTGAGGGCAACAAAATTTTCAACCATACACGCTTCTCATCAGCACCCTACCTAGCATTCACCTCTCTGGACTGGAATCAAAACATACTTTTTCTTTGCTGTCTACAGCTGCTGCCAGACCAGAGTTTCTGCAGCACTTTTTAAAATACTGGTACTCTGATACAAAAACATATATTGCTTTGGAACTTTGATATTGTTAGTCTATTTAGTACTTCATCTTCTATATGCCTCGAAACTTGAACCCCACCTCAAGGTCCTTGAGCATTACCATCACCGTTGTTTGAGACAGATTCTCCACATCATCTGGGAGGCCAGGTGCACTAACATCAGTGCACTTGAAGCAGCTAACAGCACCAAGACCATGACCATCTGTACAGCCACACGTTTAGGATGTCTGAGCTCTGACTGCCAAAGCAAATCATTTTCGCTCAGTTCAAGTAAGGCATCCGAACAAGAAAGCAAAGGAACCATTTCAAAGGCTCCCTGAAGGATCCCTTCAAGAAATGCAACATAGATATCAATAAGATACCAGTGTTCAGAAGAAACCAACTTGGAAGAAGCTCCTCAATGAAGAGACACAATTCTTTGAGAACACCCATTGACAAGAGGAAGTACAGAAAAGGAATGCCAGCAATTACAAGGCCAAAAACTAATTCCTTGAGGAGAAAGTGAGGTCTGCAGATGCTGGAGATCAGAGCCGGAGATGTGTTGCTGGAAGAAGGGCTTCTTTCCTGAAGAAGGGCTTATGCCCGAAACGTCGATTCTCCTGTTCCCTGGATGCTGCCTGACCTGCTGCGCTTTTCCAGCAACACATCTCCGGCCAAGAACTAATTCCACTTTGTGGGAACAGGTGCCAAATGTGTGGTCAGAGATATGGCTTTAGGTCCAGGCACATCAGCCAGCAAGGATCCAAAGAACTCATGACCAGTGACATGGAATTTCCTAGGTTGGCAACCATTAGCGAGTGATTGCCAATTTGGTATTTCAGTAACATATTCAGGTCATAGACAGTGAAGAAGGTTATCTAAGATTACAAAGAGATCTTGATCAATTGTGCCAATGGGCTGAAGAGTGGCAGATGGAGTTTAGTTTGGATAAATACGAGGTATTACATTTTAGTAAAACAAACAAGTGCTGGACTTATACAATTAATGGTAGGGACATAGGGCATGTTGTAAAACAGAGAGACCTAGATGTTCAGGTACATAATTCTTTGAAATTTGCAACAGGTAAAAGGGTGGTTAAAGAGGCATTTAGCATGCTTGCCCTCATTGCTCAAGCTTTTGAGTACAGGAGTTGGGACATCATGTTGAGATTATACAAGACGTTGATGAGGTCTCTATACAATTCTGGTTGCCCTGTTACAGGAAAGATATCATTAAGTTGTAGAGGGTACAGAAAAGATTCAGAATGTTGCGAGAAATGGAGGGTATGAGTTATAAAATTAGGCTAAATAGGCTGGGAGTTTTTTCACTGGAATATAGGAGGTTGAGGAGTGACCCTGTACAGGTTTATAAAATCATGAGGGCCGTAGATATGGTGAACAGCAAAGGTCTTTTCCCTACAGTGGAGGTGTTCAAAACCAGGGGGCACATTTTAAGATAACAGGAGAAAGCTTTAAAAAATACATGACGGTAAACTTTTTTTTTACATAGAGCATGATTCATGAGTGGAATGAACTGCCAGAGGAAGTGGTGGATGCAGATACTAGTTACATTTAGGAGAATTTGGATAAGTACATGAATAAGAAAGGTTTAGAGCGATATGGGCCAAATGCAGGCAAGTGAGACTAGCTTAGTTTGGGAACAGGGATGGTGGGGATTGGTTGGACTGACAGGTTGTTTCCATGCTATTTGACTATATGACTATGACATTTCGTACTGAACAATTGAGGAGGGTTACATTAACTAGCTCTAAAATATGGTCAACATTTTCTTATTATTTATTCGTGGTATGTGGGCTGCTGACTAGGCCAACATTTATTAACCATCCCTAAATGCTTTTCAGATGAGCTGCCTTTTTGAACACTGCAGGCCATTTACTGCAGGTAGACACAATGTTGTGAGGGAGGGAGTTCCGGAATTTGATCCAGAGATACTGAAGGAACGGCGATATATTTCCAAATCAGGATGGTAAGTGGCTTTGAATGGAACTTGCAGCTGGTGGTATTCCCACATGTCTGATGGTCTTGTCCTTCTAGTGGTCATGGTTATGGGTTTGGAAGATGTTGTCGAAGTAACATTGTTGAATTCCTGCAGCTCAATGCATAACTGGTACACACTGCTGATACTGAGCATCAGTAATAGAGGGAGAAATATTTGTTGATGCAGCTTGCTTTATTCTGGATGGGATTCTGGATCAATAGTGCTGGAAGAGCACAGCAATTCAGGCAGCATCGAGGAGCTTCAGCAAAATCGACGTTTCGGGCAAAAGCTCTTCATCATGAAGCTCCTCGATGCTGCCTGAACTGCTGTGCTCTTCCAGCACCATTGATCCAGAATCTGGTTTCCAGCATCTGCAGTCATTGTTTTTACCTTATTCTGGATGGGGTCTAGTTTCTTGAACGTTGTTGGAGCTACTCATCCAAGGAAGTGGGAAGTAGTCCATCACACCCCTGACTTATGTTTTGTAGATGGACAAGCAGGAGTTAAGAGACTTGCTGGAGATTCCTGAGCCTCTGACCTTTCAAGCCTTATTTCAAAGGGAATGGAGGATAAAAAAGTGGGGACGTTTTGCTAAAATTATACAAGCCAGACCACAGCTGGAATACTGTGGAAGAAAATATTGGTCCCAACCTTCCCATGACATGGCCGCAAAACAGACAACACAAAATGTCTGCACCGAGCCATTAAGTCTACCCACAATGCCTCAAATGGGCCAAACCAAAAGATTGGGAAAGGTGAAATCAGTTGCATGACAAATTATGGAAAAGTTTTAGGGGGCAGGGGCTTGGCAGGGGGCACTCAGCATAGAATCATAGATATGTACAGCACGGAAACAGACCCTTCGGTCCAACTCGTCCATGCCCACCAGATATCCCAACCCAATCTACTCCCACCTGCCAGCATCTGGCCCATATCCCTCCAAACCGTTCCTATTCACATACCTAGCCTATTCAGCCTCTCCCTATAGCTCAAATCCTCCGACCCTGGCAACAACCTTGTAAATCTTTTCTCAACTCTTTCAGGTTTCACAGTACTTTTCCGATAGGAAGGAGACCAGAAGTGCACGCAATATTCCAACAGTAGCCTAACCAAAGCCCTGTATAGTTGCAACGTGACCTCACAACTCCTGCACTCAATACTCTGACCAATAAAAGAAAGCATACCAAATGCCTTCTTCCCTATTCTATCTACCTGCGACTCAACTTTCAAGGAGCTATGAACCTGCACTCCAAGGTCTCTGTTTAGCAACACTCCCTAGGTCCTTACCATTAAGCGTATAAGTCCTGCTAAGATTTGTTTTCCTAAAATGCAGTACCTCACATTTATCTAAATTAAACTCCATCTGCCACTCCGCAGCCCATTGGCCCATCTGATCAAGATCCTGTTGTAATCTGAGGTAAACTTCTTCGCTGTCCACTACACCTCCAATTTTGGTGTCATCTGCAAACTTACTAACTATACCTCTTATGCTCGCATCTAAATCATTTATATAAAAATGATGAAAAGTAGGGGACCCAGCACGGATCCTTGTGGCAATCCACTGGTCACAGGCCTCCAGTCTGAATAACAACCCTCCACCACCTCCCGCTGTCTTCCTTCTTTAAGCCAGTTCTGTATCCAAATGGCGAGCTCTCCCTGTATTCTATGAGATCTAACCTTGTTCACCAGTCTCCCATGAGGAACCTTGTCGAATGCCTTACTGAAGTCCATATTGATCACATTTACCGCTCTGCCCTCATCAGTCCTCTGTTACGTCTTCAAAAAACTCAATCAAGTTTGTGAGACATGATTTCCCACGCACAAAGCCATGTTGACTATCCCTAATCAGTCCTTGTCTTTCCAAATACATGTACATTCTGTCCCTCAGGATTCCCTCCAACAACTTGCCCACCACCGACGTCAGACTCACTGGTCGATAGTTCCCTGGCTTGTCTTTACCGTCCTTCTTAAATGGTGGCACCATGTTAGCCAACCTCCAGTCTTCCGGCACCTCAACTGTGACTATCGATGATACAAATATCTTCGTAAGAGGCCCAGCAATCACTTCCCTAGCATCCCAGAGTTCTTGGGTACACCTGATCAGATCCTGGGGATTTATCCACTCTTATGCATTTCAAGACATCCAGCACTTCCTCCTCTGTAACATGGACATTTTTCAAGATGTCACCATCTATTTCCGGACAATCTATATCTTCCATATCCTTTTCCACAGTAAACACTGATGCAAAATAGTCATTTAGTATCTCCCCTATCTCCTGCGCTCCACACAAAGGTCGCCTTCTGATCTTTGAGGGGCCTTATTCTCTCCTTAGTTACCCTTTTGACCTTAATGTATTTGTAAAAACCCTTTGGATTCTCCTTAATTCTATTTGCCAAAGCTATCTCACGTTTCCTTTTTCCCTCCTGATTTTTCTCTTAAGTATACTCCTACTGCCTTTATAGTCTTCTCAGGATTCACTCAATCTATCCTGTCAATACCTTGCATATGTTGCCTCCTTTTTCTGAACCAAGCCCTCAATTTCTTTAGTCATCCAGCATTCCCTATACCTCCCAGCCTTTCCTTTCACGCTAACAGGAATATACTTTCTCTGTACTCTTGTTATCTCATTTCTGAAGGCTTCCCAATTTCCAGCCGTCCCTTTACCTGTGAACATCTGCCCCCAATCAGCTTTTGAAAGCAGCAGTGGTTATTAAAGTTCCAGAACAAGTATGGAAAGGGTCAGAAGGATCAGGAATCTAGCACAGCGGATAACGAGTAGGAGTTCAGCCAATGCAGGACTTAGGGTGTTGTACTTCAATGCAAAAACAGAAATTGCTGAAAGAGCTCAGCAGGTCTGGCAGCATCTGTGGACAGAAATCAGAGCTAATGTTTCGGGTCGAATGACCCGCCCTCAGAACTGAGTACTTAAATGCACTTAGTGTACGAAACAAGGTAAATGAGCTTGTAGCGCACATTGGAATTGGCAGGTATGACTTTGTGCATATTACAGAGACATAGCTGCAAGGGGATCCAGGGCTGGGAACCAAATAGGAGAAAGTGAGGACTGCAGATGCTGGAGATCAGAGCTGAAAATGTGTTGCTGGAAAAGCGCAGCAGGTCAGGCAAAATCCAAGGAGCAGGAGAATGGACGTTTCGGGCATGAGCCCTTCTTCAGGAATGAGGAAGGTGTGTCCAGCAGGCTAAGATAAAAGGTAAGGAGGAGGGACTTGGGGGAGGGGCGTTGGAAATGCGATAGGTGGAAGGAGGTTAAGGTGAGGGTGATAGGCCGGAGTGGGGGTGGGTGGGAGCGGAGAGGTCAGGAAGAAGATTGCAGGTTAGGAAGGTGGTGCTGAGTTCGAGGGTTGGGAC
>NC_057710.1:32917976-32919416 GCF_004010195.1 Chiloscyllium plagiosum
TATCCCTGGTGGTGGGGTCTGTTTGGAGGTGGCGGAAATGACGACGGATGATATGATGTATATGGAGGTTGGTGGGGTGGTAGGTGAGGACCAGTGGGGTTCTGTCCTGGTGGTGACTGGAGGGGCGGGGCTCAAGGGCGTTGGAGTGGGAAGTGGAGGAGATGCGGTGAAGAGCATCGTCGATCATATCTGGGGGGAAATTGCGGTCTTTGAAGAAGGAGGCCATCTGGATTGTTTGGTATTGGAACTGGTTCTCCTGGGAGCAGATGTAGTGGAGACAAAGGAATTGGGAATATGGGATGGCGTTTTTACAGGGGGCAGGGTGGGAGGAGGTGTAGTCTAGGTAGCTGTGGGAGTCGGTCGGTTTATAGTAAATGTCCGTGTTGATTCGGTCGCCCGAGATAGAAATGGAGGGGTCTAGGAAGGGGAGGGAGGAGTCTGAGACGGTCCAGGTGAATTTGAGGTCGGGGTGGAAAGTGTTGGTAAAGTGAATGAACTTCTTCCGCTGCCCTCGCCTCCGCACCTACTTCTTCAACCAGGATTCTCGCCCACCCTCTGACGACCCCTTCTCCTGCCTCCAACACACCCCATCCACCTAAACACCCCGTGCTGGCCTCTTACCTGCCCACGATCTCTTCATAGCCAACTGCCGCCGCGACATTAACCGCGTCAAACTGTCCACCCCTCTCACCCACTCCAACCTCTCACCCTCAACGCGCAGCCCTCCACTCCCTCCATTCCAACCCCAACCTCACTATCAAACCGGCAGACAAGGGAGGCGCGGTAGTAGTTTGGCGCACCGACCTTTACACCGCTGAGGCTAAATGCCAGCTCGCGGAGATCTCCTCCTACTGCCCCCTTGACCATGACCCCACCTCCCACCACCAAACCACCATCTCTCAGACCATCCATAACCTCATCACCTCAGGAGATCTCCCATCCACCGCCTCCAACTTCATAGTCCCACAAATCCGCACCGCCCGTTTCTACCTCCTGCCCAAAATCCACAAACCTGACTGCCCTGCCCGACCCATTGTCTCAGCCTGCTCCTGCCACACCGAACTCATCGCTGCATACCTTGACACGGTCCTGTCCCCCTTAGTCCAAGAACTCCCCACCTACGTTCAGGACACCACTCACGCCCCCCACCTCCTCCATGATTTTAGCTTCCCCGGTCCTCAACGCCTTATCTTCACCATGGACATCCAGTCCCTGTACACCTCCATGCCCCGTACACCTCCATCCCCCATCACAAAAGACTCAAAGCCCTCCGCTTCTTCCTTTCCCGCCGTACCAACCAGTACCCTTCCACTGACACCCTCCTTCGACTGACTGAACTGGTCCTCACCCTGAACAACTTCTCTTTCCAATCCTCCCACTTCCTCCAAACCAAAGGAGTAGCCATGAGCGAAACGTCGATTCTCCTGCTCCTTGGATGCT
>NC_057710.1:32920177-32970623 GCF_004010195.1 Chiloscyllium plagiosum
GGACTCCTCCATCGCCAGACCATAGCAACACGACGGTTGGAGGAAGAGCGCCTCATCGTCCGCCTAGGAACCCTCCAACCACAAGGGATGAACTCAGATTTCTCCAGTTTCCTCATTTCCCCTCCCCCACCGTGTCTCAGTCCCAACCCTCGAACTCAGCACCACCTTCCTAACCTGCAATCTTCTTCCTGACCCACCGTTCCCACCCTGGCCTATCACCCTCACCTTAACCTCTTTCCACCTATCGCATTTCCAACGCCCCTCCCCCAAGTCCCTTCTCCCTACCTTTTATCTTAGCCTGCTTGGCACACTCTCCTCATTCCTGAAGAAGGGCTCATGCCCGAAACATCGATTCTCCTGCTCCTTGAATGCTGCCTGATCTGCTCCGCTTTTGGGAACCAAATAGCCCAGGATACATGTCCTATCGAAAGACGGGTAGACGGACAGAGGGGATGGGGTTGCCTTGCTAGTAAGAAAAGAAATTAAATCGATAGCAAGAATTGATGTCGATTCAGAAGGCATGGAACATGTGGGGGTAGAGCTGAGACTTCAAATGCAGGTGAACTGGGAAAATCAGGTTAGTAGCAGATCTCAAGATAAGGAATTCATGGAATGTCTATGAGATTTTTTTTTAAGAGCAACTTGTGGCAAAGCCCACTAGGGAACAGGCAATTCTGGATTTGGTGATGCTTAATGAGACAGACTTAATGAGGGAGCTTAATTTGAAGGAAACCCTAGGGGACACAGACTATAAAAAGATGGAATTCAGTCTGCAGTTTGAGAGGAGAGACTGGATTCAATTCTAACAGTATTACAATTGAGTAAAGGTAACTACAAAGACATGAGTAAGGAGCTGATCAAGGCTGATTGAAAAGGTGCCAAGCAGGGAAGACAGTGCAACAGCAATGGCAGGAGTTTCTCAGGTGATTCTGGGGGCACATCACAAGTAAGAAGCAGCATTCTAAGGGGAGGATGAGGCAACTATGGCTGACAAGGGAAGTCAGGGACAGTATAAAAATCAAAGAAAAATCTAGTGAAGATTAGTAGGAAGCCAGAGGATTGTGAAGTCTTTAAAAACCAGCAGAGGATAACTGAAAAAGCAATAAGGGGGAGTAGATGAAACGTGACAGTAAGCTAGCTAGAGTTTATTTTGAGATATCTAAAAGGTAAGAGAGAATCAAGAGTGGATCATGGACCACTAGAAAATGTGGCTGGAGAAGTAGAAATGGGGAATGAGGAAATGACAGAGGAACGGAATTGGTACTTTGCATCAGTTTCACAGTGGAAGACATTAGCAGCATACCATAACTTTAAGACAGTCAGGTAGTGGCCAACATAATGGAGAAGATTCCGGGGAAGTTGTAAGGTCTGAAGGTGGATAAATCACCCAACTGATGGATCATATCCAGAGTTCTGAAGTGAATATCTGTGGAGATTGTGGAGGTATTGGTGGTGATCTTTTAGGAATCAGTTGTCTGGAAAATACAGGCTGGTTAGCCTGACCTCAGTTGTTGGTAAGATTTCATAGATTATTCAGGATTATTATTAAGGATGAGATTGTGGAGTACTTGGAAGTAAATGGTAAATAGAGTTGAGTCAGGACAACTTCAACAAGGGGAAAGCTTGCCTCATAAACCTTGTTAGAATTCCTTGAGGCAGTAATAAGCATGTTTGACAAAGGCAAGCCAGTGAATGTGATTTACTTGGATTTCCAAAAGACCTTTGACAAGGTGCCGCACAGAAGGCTGCTGAATAAGAGTCCATGGTGTTTGGGGACAAGTATTGACATAGATAGAGCACTGGCTGAATGGCAGAGGCAGGCAGTGGGGATAAAGAGGTCTTTTCAGGATGGGAGATGGTGACTACTGGAGTTTCACAGGGATCAACATTCATGTGATGCATTAATGATCTGGATGATTAGTAGGAAGCCAGAGGATTGTGAAGTCTTTAAAAACCAGCAGAGGATAACTGAAAAAGCAATAAGGGGGAGTAGATGAAGGTATTGTTGCTAAGTTTGCAGATGAAAAATACTTGAAGAGACAGATGGTGTTGAAATAACAGGGAGGCATCAAAAGGACTTGGAGTGGCTAGATGAGTGGACAACAAAGTAACAGATGGAATACAATGTGGGAAAGTGTGAGGTTATGCACTTTGGTAGGAAGGACAGACTATTTTCTAAATAGGGAAAGGCTTTGAAAATCTGAAGCACAAAGTGAATTCGAACAAAGAAAATTTACAGCCTAGGAACAGGCCCTTTGGCCCTCCAAGCCTGAGCTGATCCAAATCTACTTTCTAAACCGGTCGCCCAATTCCTAAGCAACTGTATCCCTCTGCTCTCCACCTAATCATGCATCTGTCCAGACGCATCTTAAATGAATCTACCGTGCTTACCTCTACACTTCTGCTGGCAACATGTTCCAGATACCCATCACCAATTAGGATTACTGTGTCAGGATTCTCTTAAGGTTCACATGCTGGCAGTTAGGAAGGCACATACAATGTAAGCATTCATTTAGAGGGGCGAAAATATAACTGTAGGGATGTACCATTACTACTGAGATTGTATAAGGCTTTGGTCAGACTGCATTTGGAATGATAACAATGTTAACAAGGGTGATAGCTAGACAATATGTTGAAGGTGTTGGCCCCCTGTGTTCTCTGTCTATGCCATGATGTTTAGATTGATTCTAATCTAAAAAGTGAGATAACAGAGTTTTACATGAATTCATGCAGTTTTTGAGCAAAGTACAATGTAACTCTGCAAGTACAGATTCACCCCACAAAATGTGCGTGCGCATTTGGGTCTTTGTCTGTCTGTCTGGGTTGGGTGTTGTGAGTGTGAGAAAGTGAGTGCGTGTGTGTAGTGAGTGTAGAGTGTCTTAAGTCTGTGAGGGGGTGGGTGTGAGAGTGTGGGAGTGAGTGTGTCTGTAAGGGCGTGTGGGTGTCTGTGTGCGCGTTTGTGTATATGCGTATCCGTGTGTGTGTATAGGAGTGCCTATGTGTGTGTGCGCGTGTGTGTGTGTGCATGTGTAGGAGTGTCTGTGTGTGTGTGTATAGTGCAATGGTGGTCACCTGTAATGTGACATAACCCCAAGGTCCCGGTTGAGGCCCTCCCTATGGATACTGAACTTAGCTATCACTCCTGTCTGTTGATTGTTGTGCGGTTACGACAACGGATGAATGTGGGCACTGCACAACAATCAACAGACAGGAGTGGTCCCTCCCAGTTGGGGAACACTTCAGTGTCCAGGACATTCGACCTCGGACCTTCGGGTGACCATCCTCCAAGGCGCACTTTGGGATAGGCAGCAGAGAAAAGTGGCCGAGCAGAGGCTGATAGCTAAGTTCGGTACCCATAGGGAGGGCCTCAACCGGGATCTTGGGTTCATGTCACATTACAGGTGACCACCATTGCACTACACACACACACCCTTACAGACACACACCCTTACAGACACACAGACGCGTACACAGACACACACCCTTACAGACACACACACTCACACATGCACCCCCTCACAGACTTAAGACACTCTACACTCACTACACACACACACACTTTCTCACAATCTCAACGCCCAACCCAGACACACACACAGACAGACAAAGACCCACATGACACATATATTTTGTGGGGTGAATCTGTACTTGCAGAGCTACATTGTACTTTGTTCAAAAACTGCATGAATTCAGGTAAAACTCTGTTATCTCACTTTTTAGATTAGAATCAATCTAAACATCATGGCATAGACAGAGAACACAGGGGGCTTAGCACCTTCAACATATTGTGTAGCTATCACCATTGTTAACAGCTAACCTGAGAATGCAACTTTTTAAAAAAAGGTTTTGTGATTTACACATGAAAGAAGTGAAATTATCATGGTATTCAAACAGATGAAAGACTTAACAAACAATCAATTTTTCAATGTATAATTTCAGTTACGTCACACTGTAAATTTTTGCTATAAATTCTGTGTGTTAGGATTGAGCCCTCCACTATCACCTGATGAAGAAGCGACACTCTGAAAGCTAGTGCGCTTCCTATTAAACCTGTTGGACTATAACCTGGTGTTGTGTGATTTTTAACTTTGTCAAATGAAGAGTGGTTGAGAGCTCTGTACTCAGTGGAGTTTAGAGGTTAAAATGGGATCTGATTGGAACTTCCAGAATACAGACAGGCCTAGATAAGGTGGTCATGGGCAAGATGTTTCCACTAATAGGACCGATTAGGACTCGAGGCACAACCTTTAGTACTCAGGATGAGGACGGATTTCTTCAGCTAGAGGATGGTGAATCTGTGGAACTCATTGTCTCAGAAGGCTGCGGAGGCCAAGTCAATCAATATCTTTAAGACAGAGATAGCTTGGTCCTTGATTAGTGAAGTGATCAAGGGATACAGAAAACAGGCAGGCGAATAGGGTTAAGAAACATATTAGGTTTGCTAGAATGGCGAGCAGACCTGATTGGCCAAATGTCCTAATTGTGCTCCAATATCTGGCCTAATAACTATATCATACTCCTTCTTGAATACATACAAAGTTTCGGCCTCAACCACGTTCTGTGACAGAGAATTCCACAGGTTCACCACTCTCAGAGTGAAGAAATTTCTCTTATCTCAGTTCTAAATGATCAACTCTGTATCCTTAGACTGTCACTCCCTAGTTCTGGACTCTAAGAGTCACTAGGAACCTCCTTCCTGATCTTACCCTGTTAGAATTAAATCAAATTCAATTGAATTGAATGAGCTTTATTGTCATATATATTCAAATAAGTAGTGAAATGTTTATAAGTCACCACTTCTAGCGCCATCTTGGGTACAAAGGTACCTAGGTACAGCATCTTCAGTTACAAGATTGTCACCAACACATAGTGCCATCTTAGGTAGGTTCTTTTAGAGATCTCCTCCTCATTCTTCTAAACTTCAGTAAATGCAGTCCTAACTATTGCAGTCTCTCTTCGTATGTCAGTCCTGCCACCCAAAAGCCTGTTCACCAACTACGAGGAACAAGTAAGGTCTGTGATGAAATACTCCCCACTTGCCTGGAATAGTGCAGCTCCAATAACACTCAAAAGGCCATCCAGGACAAAGCAGCCCACTTGACTAGCACTACATCCACAAGCATCTACACCCTCCACAGCTGTTGCAGAAGTGTGTACTATCAATAAGATGAACTGCAGAAATTCACTGAAGATCCTCAGACAACACCTTCCAAACCCACAATCACCACTACCTAGAAGGGCAGCAGATACATGGGAATACCACCATCTTCAAGCTCCTCTTCAAGTCACTCACTGACTTGGAAATATATCACTGCTCTTTCACTGTCACTGCATCAAAATCTTGTAATTCCCTCCCTCAGGGCATTGTGGGTCAACCCACAGCAGGTGGACTACAGCGATTCAAGAAGGCAGCTCACCACCACCTTCTCAAGGCAACTAGGCCGGCCAGTGATGACCACATCTCACACAGAAATGTAAAAAAAGATACATAGGAACATCGCCAGCTGCAAGTTCCCCTCCAAGACGCACACCATCTTGACTTAGAAATATATCACCATTTCTTTGATGTCACTGGCCCAAGCTCCTGGAATTCCCTCCCTAATGGCATTGTTGGTCTACCCACAGCACTGGTTCAAAACGGCAGTTCATCACTTGGATGTATGGATTACTCACCAAACAGTATTGCCACTATCTCACTACCTCCCTTGTTTATAATACACTTCCAGATGCATGACCATTAGCATCTAGAAGAATAAGAGCAGCACATAAATCGGTCAATTACAATCCAAAAGTTCTCCTCCAAGTCACTCAATACTCAGACTTGGAAACATATCATTGCTCCTCTAACATCCCTGGGGCAAAGCCTTGGAACTCCCTCCCCAGCATTTTCCATGAAGTGAAGGTTCAAGAAGATGGCTCACCATCACCTTCTCAAGGGTAATTAGATATCGGCAATAAATGCTGACCTCTGAGAATGAAGTAAAAGAAGTTCTACCTTAATCTAATGTGCATATCTCATTAATTTTGCTCTTTGCAAAAGTTAATAAGCAGTAAACAAAATAACTCAAGGAGCAGCAAGTGAGGACTGCAGATGCTGGAGATCAGAGTCGAGAGTGTGGTGCTGGAAAAGCACAGCAGGTCAGGCAGCATCTGAGGAGCAGGAGAATCGACGTTTTGAGCATAAGCCTTTCCTGATGAAGGGCTTATGCTTGAAACGTTGATGCTCCTGCTCCTCAGATGCTGCCTGACCTGCTGGGCCTTTCCAGCACCACACTCTCGACTGAAAATAACTCAAGGTAATTGACAAATTACCCACCTTGATGGTATAATTGTTGTTGGATGCCTACAGATCTACTGATTTGGTGCCATACTCGAAACAATGTCAGGAAAGAAAAAGTCTATGTCACACATATTGCTAGATCTTAGTGAACGGTTTTCTTCAAGGTCAGCGTCTGGGCCACTCCATTTTGCCATGCAATGTACACACCAAACACTCATAAGTAAAGGCCACAGTAGAGCAAAACATATAAATTTTGTCATTTTCCACATTTGCCATCCTGATGGTCGTACAAACATTGTCAGTTTGTGCTGAATTGAAAGTAACTTTTCTCTGTACACTCTTGCTTATTAGGAACTGAGCTGAGTTTATCTAACTCTTTTTCACATCTAGCAGAATGAAAGAATTCTTACAGCCCAGAGATGAAAAGCCACTGCGTCAGGTTCCTGCTGCACTTGCACAATTATTAATCAGGTTGAAAGATCTGTCTCACTGCAAAGGAAGCAGACAGGCCAAAAAAAATTGACTGCAGAATGCTTGTCTTGAGAATTTCATCTTGGTTACCTAGCATGCATGAGGCAATGGGATGGCATGATACCCCATGCTGTGATCAGCTAATGAATAAACTCAGGAAACAGACACAAAAATGTGGTTTGCTGCAAAGAAATGCTTGGGCCTGAGATAACATCTCCAGAGCAGGCTCAGTCTACATAAAAATATGCCGATGCGAGATGCGGAGCAATTGCTTTTCCCTTTGCAAGTTATCATCCAGCCATGATACATATCAGAAAACAAGCCAACCCAGAGACAAACTGGCTTAGACTTGAAAGGAAAAAGTAAATAAAACATTGTTAACAAAGCTCATATAGTGAAGTAAAAAAAAACTGGGGATATGTGCAATGGAAAAGAATTTCAGTCTTTTTCCATTTCTATGAACAATCATGATTAATTCTATGACTGTAAAAGAGTGTAATAGTCAATGCCATAACAATAAACAGAGAAACAGACACAGACATACTGTCACCAACCAATACTTCCTCAATCTGATTGGCTCATTCACTTCTCTTATCTACTGTAGCTGGGACGTGTTATCCAACAACCCCTCCACAGTGAAAATGGAAGCCACTGCATGATTCAGCCTTCATTTTAACTCTTTAAGCTAATTAAGAGTGATTGTTTTCTCAAAAAAAACTCTTTCACAATTAGGAATGTTGCCTACAATGGTAAAAAAGCACACACCACCATAGTAGTTATTCATAAATATACAAATGCTCCAAGATTCATTATTGGTAGACAGATATTTTCAATTAGCTCAGAGACGGAATTACACACCACTGGAACAGGTAGGGTTTAAACCTGGGCCTCCCAGAGGTACAGACTCTACTCCCATAACAAATGATCCCCTAAATGCTTCAGCCTGGTTTTGACCAGGGAACTTTTTCAGGTGAAGCGAATGTTATAACCAATACACTACAGAAACAGATATGTTAACCAACGTGTTCAATGTGTTGTGACACACCTACTGAAACAGGTAGGCTTTGAATCCAGGCCTTCTAGCTCAGCGGCAAGGGCACTGCCATTGGGCCACAAGAACCCTTTCTACTATTGGTTTATATGTTAAATAATCTCAGTGGAAGCAGGTGAAGGGCTACAATTGATTTAAGTACACCAGGATTAAGGAAAAAGCAAACCTGGATGGATTTGTTGCATGTGATTGCTGTCCAGAGAGTATTACTGTAAAGGCTCTTTACATGGACAGTTCTTGCCTGTTTGTATGATCACCAAGTGAAATCAAAAATAGATTCGGCAATGATGTCTTCCATTGCTTCTTTGGCTCGTGTGAAGCATGGCTACTCTGGAAAGTCTTCCTATCACAGCAGTGTGAATCAGCACTTTCAGAGCAGAAGGAAATAAAAACTGAAGAAATGAAAATTTTGTCCAGCCCAATCATCATCTTTGTAGAGTGAACTGTACAATCCAAGCTCGAGAAGCAGATTGTTCTTTTCCTTTATTCAGTTACTGACTGTTCAGTTCTAAAACTTTGCTATAAATGCTTCATTCACTTATTACAATTTGTTGATTTGCTGACCAAGTCCCTCTTTACAATGCGCTGCCTAGTGCCTCCAGCATGATTCATTGTGGTCACCGTTTATAGGTCTCAAGATTTCTTGACACCAATCATACAGACACACACGACAGACAGCGGTGTGGTGAGGTCACCCCACCACAGGATTACCCATTTGAATAAACTGCAGACATACTACCTATAAGTGGAACAGAACTGGAGACAGATGTGTGTGTCCTTGCACGTATCATAGCTAAAATATATGCAGATCAGGATCTACAAACGTTTTAGCTCCTAAGTTTAAAATATAGTAGCTTGACTTACCCCAAAGTTCATCAAAGTTATCCTAAAATTATGTGCAATATACAGACCAGGAAAATGCAAAACACGTTGAGTTAATTGAATTTAGCATGGTATTAAAAAGTTGCTTCCAGTTACAAGAGAAAATTGATCAGAATTACTTCACCTTGTTATTAGCTCTTTCTGGGACGCTGGGAGGTGATGGGTGGATAATTTGCTAAGATCCCCAATCAAGGGTTAACTGATGAGTGAGGGAAGTTTAGAAGGGCAGCTGATAGATTTATCTCATGTATCAAGTTACCACCTCAAGAGAGGCAGTGAGGAGGGTACTTCACATTTATTTCATTTTCAAACAAAGCTACTTTTTCTCCTCTAACCTGCTATTCATGTTTCCTTTCCTGAAAGGTAACTTTCTTTCCCAACAGAATCTCATCTCATTAGTGTGGGCACACGTATAATATATGAGTGAATACATAAATGAGTCTGGAGACCAAGTGTCACCAGGTGTGTGAACATGGGACATCACCAATTCAAACGGTCTTCAGACTTTCAGGCAGTGGAAAGAGATCAATTGTGTAAAATACAATGAATCTTTTACCTAGAAAATGTTCAAGATGGTTGTATTGACAAACCAGAATGTTGCAAATTTTACCTGTGGGCAGCATCCCAGTTTTGGGATAAAATAGAGGAGGTGACTGCTCTGAGCCTGTGACCTTTTCTGGCAAAGTCTGGGTGTCAGGAAAGGGCAAAATCAGACATTATCATGATACCAATCATGGCAAATATTATCAGTGATTTTTAAACAAGTTATTAAATGAAGGAGAATCCCATTATTTCTAGTTGGTTAGACTTTAGAAACACAGAAAATAGGATCAGCTCTGCCATTTGACATAATCACAGCTCATCATTCCATTCAGTACACTGTCCCTGCTTTGTCCCCATAGCCTTTGATTTCTTAAGCCCTAAGAACTATAGCTAACTCCTTCTTGAAAACATTCAATGTTTTGGCCTCAACGTCTTTCTATAGCAGAGAATTTCACAGGCTCACCACTCTCTGGGTGAAGAAACTTCTCCTCATCTCAGTCCTAAATGGCCCAACACATATCACTAGACTATTACAGAAAGTGAGGACTGCAAATGCAAGAGATCAGAATCAAAAAGTGTGGGCTGGAAAAGCGCAGCAGGTCAGGCAGTATCTGAGGTGCATGAGTCGATGTTTTGAACGATGTTCATCAGGAACGCTAGACCATTACCCCTGGTTCTCCACTCCGTCATCAGGAGCATCCTTCCTGCATTTACCCTTTCTAGTCTTGTTACGCTTTCTAGTAAAATGAAAGCTCATACAACTAATACTCACTTAAGGAGTCTCAGCCTGTCATTAGTAGGGTTTAACTAAAGTGGGAGAGGCCCATGCTAGGACACAGCCTAGTAATCCTTCTGCATAGGCTGGTAGTGTTAGCCCATCAAAATTTCACTCTCCCTTTCACCAACAGCCCCCCTCCCCTACCTAAAGTCTCCTTTACTGCATAGTCTATCAAAGCTCAGCCCAGCCCAGCCCCCATCTCACTGGGTGCATACCAGCTTGGATTCTAGTCACTTTAAAATGGTTCCAGTGCAGCCTGCCTACTGAAGTGGATACTGCTTCTGGCAGCAGCTCTCTGAAAGAGAACTTCCTGATCTGGAATGGCATAAGCCCCAATGTCAGTCTATGACATTGTTTCCGTTGGCATTGGGTTCCCTTGACATTTTTGCTAGCAGGGGGCAAATCCAACGTCCTGTGTATTCATAATTCAGCCCCAGGAGAAGGATTGTAACAACCTTCAGGAAGATACAAGACAGGTTGACAAAATAGGCAGATGAAATTTAAGTTTAGATTAGAGTGGTGTTGGAAAGGCACAGCAGGTCAGGCAGCATCTGAGGAGCAGGAAAAATCAACGTTTCATCCAAAAGCCCTTCATCAGAAAGCTGAAATTTAATGCACATAACTGTGAGCAAACATTTTGGTACAAAGAACGAGGACAAACAATTTAAACTAAAGGGTACAATTTTAAAGGGAATGCTGGAACACAGAAGTGGAAATGTGCATAAACATACTCTGAATGTGACAGGTCAAGTTTGGAAGACTGTTGAAAAAACACTTTATTCATGAAGGAAAAAAGGTATGTCAAAGCTTTATAAACACTGGTTATGCTTCAGCTAGTTTCAGTACATGGCATTAAATTTTGGGAAGGGTTTCAAAGTCTTGGAGATGGTACAGAAAAGATTTACCAAATTGCTACCAGAAATTAGGTTATGGGGAGTGATTGGAGAAACAGGAATTATTAACCTTAGATCAGAGAAGAGAAAGAGAGTTGGTAGAGGGTTCTCAAAATCATGACAAGTTTTCATAACAGTAAATAGAACGTAGAACAGTGCAGCACAGAACAAGCCCTTCGGCCCTCGATGTTGCACCGACCTGTGAACTATTCTCAGCTTGTCCCCCTACACTATCCCATCATCATCCATGTGCTTATCCAAGGACTGTTTAAATTTCTCTAATGTGGCTGATTTAACTACGTTGGCAGGTAGGGCATTCCACGCCCTTACCACTCTGAGTAAAGAACCTGCCGCTGACATCTGTCTTAAATCTATCACCCTTCAATTTGTAATTATGCCCCCTCGTACAAGCTGACGTCAAGGACAAGTCATTTCTGTTGGCAACAGGGTCAGTAACCAGTACTTCTGAAAGGCAGAAAAGTCAATCAAGCAATTTGAACACAGCAAACTCTTTTTGTAATGTTAATTGAAGGGTAAATGTGGACTAAGATACGGAAGTTAATGGCACTTATTTAGGAAAAAGTAGGATTTTTTTTATGCTCGCCTGTCAGAGGAGATGGAGTGTTTCTTTAATGCTTCATCCAAAAGATGCCATTTTTGACTGTACAATATTCCATCATTCCAGCAATGGACTGACAACCTTGTATTTTCTGGTGGAAGCTGATTCAATATTAACATTCAAAATAACACTTCCTTTATATTCATTCACAGCGAGGCAGCATTTATTACCCATCCCTCATTGCCCAGAGGACAGTTAACAGTCAACCACATTACTGTGGTCTGCAGACACACGTAGGTCTGCAGACAGATGTCGGTCAGACCAGGTAAGGATGGCAGTTTCCTTCCCTAAAGGGCATTGGTGAACTAGATCCGTTTTTGCAACGAGAGACAAGAAAACTGCAGATGCTTGAATCCAAAGTAGACAAACAGGAGGCTGGAACAACACATGCAGCAACAGGAGGTGGAAATGTCAGTGTTCCGGATATTGATCCTTCTTCAGGACTAGGTGTGGGAATAGGGGGAGCTACAGAGAAGGGTGTGGAGTGGGTGGGTGGGGCAAGTAGTGAAATGGCGAGGTAGTGATAGGTGTAAACAGGTAGTGGGTATGACATGGTTGGTCGATGGGAGGGATGAATCCAGTTGGTAGCTGGAAGGAAGGGTCGGTAGGTGGAATGGAATGGAGGAGGCGAGACTGGAATGGAAACCGGGAGATTTGAAATTAGAGGCACCCCTTCCATTGACCAACCAGGTCATACCCACTACCTGTGTCCACCTATCACTACCTCACCATTCTGCTACTCTCCCCACCCTACCCTTCCTCTCTCTTCATTTGTTGTCCCCCCTAGCGTTGAAGAAGGGTTAATATCTGAAACGTTGACTTCTCCACCTCCTGATGCTGGCTGGCTTGTTTGGTTTTTGCCAGAATTGGCAATGGATTCATGGTCATCATTAGATTCTTAATTCCAATATTTTTGCTTTTCTCCCCACCCTACTATTCCTCTTTCTTTATCTGTCGTTCCCCATACTCCCACATCTACTGCTGAAGAAGGGTTAATACCTGAAACATTGACTTCTCCACCTCCTGATGCAGCCTGGCTTGCTTGGTTTTTGCAAGAATCAGCAATGGATTCATGGTCATTGTTAGTTTCTTAATTCCACTATTTTTGTTTTTAATTGAATTCAAATTCCACCATCTGCCTTGGATTCTAACCTGGGTTCACAAAACTTTATCTGGGTCTCTGGGTTAACAGCCTAGCGATAATACCATTAGGCCAGCACTTCTCCTTGCTACAACATGCAAACACACCAACCACATCAGTCTTTCTACCTTTGTATTTGCAACACAGTCAAATTAAGCCACTGAAGACCCTAACAGTTACTCCAATAGTTCCTAACCAGACACTGTGAACAATTAATTCCGGACACCAGTTTTCTATCTCAAACGAAAGACGTAACGGTTTATTAAATACACAATTTAGCAGAGAGAAAAAAATAAACAAGGTAATCTGATTAATCTCCATGCTTTAAACCTGAAACATTTGTTTTCAGCCGCCATTCACAGTAAAGACAGACAAACAAACAGAATTAAAGGATAAACAAAAGAAAGTAACAAAACCAGATTACCTAAATAGCTTTTAAAATGCATTAGACTAGATTAGATTACGTACAGGCCCTTCGGCCCAACAAGCACAACCCACCCATACCCCGACATTTACCCCTCATAGATATGGACTCTTTGTTTGCTTTTCTGTAACTGCCAATCAGGGTCACCTTCTTAGTTCAGTCAGGTACAGGTAAGATTCTGTAAATTTCATTTTAGAAACAGAACCAGTCTGACTGGAGTTCTAGGATTTACATATCAATGAACCAAAACTAGCAAAACCGCTAAAAGATGAAAGACTTAATCTAAGTTTGTTTAGTACATTTCAGCCGCATGGCACTGTAACCTTTTGTTATAAATTCTGTCTTATGGTCCTGCTCCACAACCAATTGATAAAGAAGCAGTGCTTCGAAAGCTAGTGCTTCCAAATAAGCCTATTGGACTATAACCTGGTGTTGTGTGATTTTTAACTTTGTCCTCCCAGTCCAACATTGCCTCCTCCAAATCAGGTACAGGTAGTAATATTAAGCCATTCAGCCCATCGAGTCTGTGCCGCCATTCAATGCTGGCTGATAAGTTTCTCAACCCCATTCTCCTGCTTTCTCTCCATAACCCTTGATTCCCTTTATAATCAAGGACATATCGATCTCGATCTTAAGTGTGCTCAATGACTGGCCTCCACAGCCTTCAGTGGCAGTCAATTCCATAGATTCACCACTCTTTGGCTGAAGAGGTTTCTCCTTACCTCTGTTCCAAAAGGTCTTCCCTTTACACTGAGGCTGTGACCTTGGGTCCTCGTCTCTCCTACCAATGGAAACATCTTCCCAACATTCACTCTGTCCAGACCATTCGGTATTCTGCAAGTTTCAATTAGATCCTCCCTCATCCTTCTAAACTCAGAGTGTAGACCCAGAGTCCGCAAACATTTCCTCATATGTTAAGCTGTTCATTACTGGGACCATTCTTGTCAATCTCTTCTGAACATGCTCCAAGGCCAGTACGTCCGTCCTGAGATACGGGGCCCAAAACTGCACACAATACTAAAAATGTGACCTGACCAGACCCTTACAGAGCCTCAGCTTTTTAAATATTCTTTTTATATTCATTTGTGGGACTTGGGCGTCACTGGTTGGCCAGGATTCATAGCCCATCCCTATTTGCCCTTGAGAAGGTGGTGGTGAGGTGCCTTCTTGAATCGCTGCAGTCCACTTGCTGTGGGAGGGAATTCCAGGATTTTGACTCGATGACTGTGAAGAAATGATAGTATATTTCCAAGTCAGGGTAGTAGGTGACTTGGAGGGGAACTTGCAAGTGGTGGCGCTCCCAAGTACCTGCTGCCCTTGTTCTTCTAGATGGAAGTGGTCATGAGTTTGGAAGGTGATGCCTAAGGATCTTTGGTGAACTTTTGCAGTGCATCTTTTGGAATACTACACATTGCTGCTACTGAGCGCCAGTGGTGGAGGGATTGAATGCTTGTAGATGTGGTGCCAATCAAGCGGGTCGCTTTGTCCTGGATGTTGTCAAGCTTTTTGAGTGTTGTTGCAGCTGCACCCATCCAGGCACGTGGGGGGTATTCCATCACACTCCTGACTTGTGCCTTGTAGATGGTGAATAGACTTTGGGGTGTCAGGAGGTGAGTTACTCACCACAGTATCCCTAGTCTCTGACCGGCCCTTGTAGCCATTGTGTTTATGTGGCGAGTCCAGTTGAGTTTCTGATCAATGGTAACCCCAAGAATGTTGACAGTGGGGGATTCAGTGATGGTAACACTGTTGAATGTCAAGGGGTAGTGGTTAGAGTGTCTCTTATTGGTGATGGTCACTGTTTTGGCATTTGTGTGGTGTGAATGTTACTTGTCACTTGTTGACCCAAGTCTGGATATTGTCCAGATCTTGTTGCATTTGATTGCTTCATCTAGATTGTTAATGCATAAAGTAGAAAGTTGTGGTCACAACACTGAGCCTTGCAGAACACTACTTGTCACTGACTGCCACTTTGAGAAGGATACTTTTTGCCAGACAACCAAGCTTCTATCCATGCTAGTGCTTTGCTTCTAACAACAAGGGCCTTATCTTACTCAGTAGCCATCTTTGCAGCACCTTGTCAAAGGCCTCCTTGAAATCCAGTAGATAACATGCATTGGCTCGCCTTGGTCTAATCTGCTTGTTATTTCCTCAAAGAATTTTAGCAGATTTGTCAGGCATGACCCGCCCTTGATGAAACCATGCTGACTCCACCCTATTTTAGCAAGTATTCAGAAATCTCATCCATCATGATGGTTTCCAGGATCTTACCCTGACCGAGGTTAGGCTAATTGGTCCGTCATTTTCTGTCTTACTCCCTTTTTAAACAGGGGTGTCATTTTAGCAATTTTCCAGTCCTCTGGGACCCTCCCTGATTCTACTGATTCCTGAAGCTTACCACTAGCACCTCCATTATCTTCCTTAGGACTCTGGGTATAGTCCATCTGGTCCAGGTGATTTATTCACCTGTTGGCCATTCAGATTTTCTACTGCCTTCTCCTTGGTGATGGCCACCATACTCAGCTCTGCCCCCTCACTCTCTTGAACTTTTGGGAAATAACGCGTGTCTTCCACCAATAAAACTGATGCAAAGTAATTATTCAGTTCCTCAGTCATTTCTTTGTTCGCCACTACTATTTCTCCTGTGTCATTTACCAGTGATCCAATGTCCACTTTAGTCTCTTAGATATCTAAAGAAAGTCTTATGGTCTTTCTTTATATTAGTGGCTAGGTTACCTTCATATTTAATCTTCTCCCTCGTCATTTTTTTTTTTGTTGCCCTCTGTTGCTCTTTATAAGTTTCCCAATCCTCTGGTTTCCTACAGCTCTTCGCCACATAATATGCTTCCTCTTTTGCTTTTATGCTACCCCTGACTTCCCTAGTTAGCCATGGTTGCCTCATCCTCCCTGCATCATGCCTCATTTTTCTCGGGATGAATCTTTGCTGTGCATCCTGAATTACTCCCAGAAACTCCTTCCATTGCTGTTCCACTGTCTTTCCTGCTGGGCTCCTTTCCCAGTCAATTCTATCCAACTTCTCCCTCATGCCCTGTAACTGCCTTTATTCAGCTGTACTACTGTTACCTTGATTCCATCTTCTCTCTCTCAAATTATGGAGTAAATTTGATCTTGTTATGATCACTGCTTCCGAAGGGTTCCTTCACCTTAAGCTACCTTATCAAGTTTGCCTCATTGTACAATGCTAAACCCAGTATTGCCTGTTCCCAGTGTGCTCCATCACAAGCTGCTCCAAAAGGCCATCTTGTAGACACTTCACAAATTCCTTTACTTGCAATCCACTACCAATCTGATTTTCCCAGTCCACCTGCTTATTGAAATTCCCCATGATCACTGTAACTTTGCCTTTCTTACACATAGTTTCTATCTCTTGGTGTATCTTGCACCCCAGCTCCTGACTACTTTTTTGACTACTATTTGGACCCCTATACATGACTCCATCTATGGTTTTTCCACTTTTGCAGTTTCTCAATTCTACCAAAAGGTGAAATCATATGGTATCGGGGTGAGCTGGCAAGACGAATACAGAAATGGCTTAATCACAGGAGACAGAGGTGGAAGAATGTTTTTCGGAATGGAGGGTTGTGACTACTGGTGTTCCACAGGGATCAGTGCTGGGAGCTATGCTGTTTGTGGTCTACATAAACTATTTGGAGGAAAATGTAGCTGGTCTGATCATTAAATATGCGAATGATACAAAGGTTGGTGGAGTTGTGGGTAGTGAGCAGGATTGTCAGAGGATACAGCAGGATATAAATGTGTTGGAGGCATGGGCAGAAAAATGGCAGTTGGTGTTTAATCCAGACAAATGTGAGGTGATGCATTTTGGAAGGTCAAGTACAGGTGGAAATTATACAATGAAGGGCAGACCCCTTAATATACAGAAGGATCTGGGTGTGCAGGTCCACAGATCACTGAAGTTGGCAATGCAGGTAAATGAGGTTGTAAAAAAGGCCTCTGGCATGCTTGCCTTCATTGGAAGGGGAATCGAGTAAGGATAGGCAAGTTATGTTGCAGCTTTACACAACTTTAGTTAGGCCTCACTTGGAATATTGCTTACAGTTCTGCTCACCACACTACCAGAACGATGTGGATGCTTTGGGCAGGGTACAGTAAAGGTTTACAAGGATGTTGCCTGGTATGGGGGATTTTAGCTATGAAGAAAGGTTGGCTAGACTAGGTCTGTTTTCACTGTAACATAGGAGGTTGAGGGGCAACCTGATACAAGTTTATAAGATTGTGAATGGATGGATGGAGAGGAAAGTATGAGACCTTTTCCCAGGGTGGACTAGGGGACACAGGTTCAAGATGCGAGAGGGTAAATCTAAAAGAGGCACATTTTTCACACAAAGGGTGGTGAGTGCTGGGAACGTGTTGCCCAAGGAGGTGGTGGAAGCAGACTTATTAGCAGCATTCAAGAAGCAATTGGATGAATACTTGAATGGGAGGAAATGGGAGGGAATAGAGGGAAATCCACCCTGTAAATGAAGACAGTTTTAGTAAGGAGGAGTACAATGTGTCAGCGCAGGCTTGGAGGGGTGAAGGGCTTTTTCTTGTGCTATATTGTTCTTTGTACTTGTCAGAACGAATTCCCAGGCACTGATCTTGTTAATAGCCAACGTCTATTGTCTAGGGCAGTACAGTGGCTCAGTGGTTAGCACTGCTGCCTCACAGCACCAGGGATCCAGGTTCGATTCTAGCCTCGGGTGACTGTCTGTGTGGAGTTTGCACATTCTCCCCGTGTCTGCATGGGTTTCCTCCGGGTGCTTTGGTTTCCTCCCACAGTACAAAGATGTGTAGGTTAGATGAATTGGTCATTCTAAATTGCCCATAGCATTAGGTGCATTAGTCAGAGGGAAATGGGTCTGGGTGGGTTACTCTTCGGAAGGTCGGTGTGGACTTGTTGGGCCGAAGGGCCCGTTACCACACTGTAGGGAACCTAATCTAATCTTAACCTATTTAAGCACATTGCACTTCCTGAGGTCACTGCGTCTGTAGGAATCCCTTTGATCAAGACTCAGTCTGCAACTAACTCCAGGCCTGGCCTCACAAACAAACAAAAGCTTGCTTGGTCACTTCTTTACCTTTTACAACAAACTGTTTTACAAAGTCCACAAGTCATCTTCAGCTCCAAACTAAAATTGATAAAAGAATAAAAATAAAAAAAATGTCAAAATCAATGTGGTATCTTACACACTAAAGATTTACAAGGATGTTCCCTAGACTGGGATTTTGAGTATAAGGAGAGACTGAATGGGCTGGGACATTTTCATTGGCGTGTCGGAGTTTGACGAGTGATCTTTTCAAGGTTTATAAAATCATAATGTGAATAGCAAAGATATTTTCCCAAAGGGTAGAGGAGTTTAAAACTACAGGGCACATTTTTAAGGTGAGAGGTGAAAGATTTAAAGGGACATGAGAGGCATTTCTTTCCACAGAGAACATTGTTCTTATATGGAATGAACTGCCAGTGGAAGTGGTAGATGCAAGTACAGTTACAACATTTAAAAAATTTTTTGACATGAATTGAAAAGGCTTAAAGAGATATAGGCCAAATGCAGGTAAATGGGACATGGACAAGTTGGACCGAAGGATCTGTTTCCCTGCTATATGACTCTATAAACTGGCTGCAGTGATTCAAGGAGGCAGTTCACCACCACGTTCTCAAGGGTAACCAGGGTTGGGCAATAACTACTGGCCCGGTCATTGAAGCCAACATCTGAACAAGCAAAATAAAATACTGACCTTGCTGTATACATGCATCCAATCAGAGAAACATGATAAAAAAAAAGCTGTGTCATGTAACTACTTTTCGTGACACTGATATTGAGGGAGAGCACAACACTGGCATAGTATAGAAGGAATCATAATAGTCCAGCTTCTTTAACATTTCAGAATTGAAAATTCCACGCTCTGTTTTGTTCTTTGATTAAGGCTGTCTTCATCAGTGTGTTGGCGAATGAATTTTCTTTCATAACCTGTGCTGATGTGCTTACAGTTAAACACTTAGTTGTAGGGAATCCGGATACACAGATTTGCTGGTGCTGCGTGTCTCTAATGTGATAAGGAAGAGACAGTCTGGCTCCGGACAGGAGCCACTCAACTAATATTCTTCTGCTGAGGCCTCTGGCTGACTTTCATTTGACCAGTAGTTTATCAGGAAATTGAATAGGTTTTGGAATTTCCCACACTGTTTTATTGTTACATCTTCATTTTTGGTAAAATCAATATCTGAGAGACATTTTGCATCTCATTAGAGCTAATATAATTTATTTTGGTTTGTCACATTTTACAAAAATTTTTTTTTCCACAAATACTGACTGCATGATTATGCTGACATTCCAAATGGACTCATCATTTAGGGAAATAAAAGCTTCTGTGCCAAGACCTATTCAACTAATTTCATATCACCGCTCTTTCAGTTAGTGTTGTAAATGCCTCTGAAAGGGTAAATACTGGCATAAGCACTACCCAACTATGTTGGTGTCAGACAGACGTGTGTGGCAGAACAGCTTTAGATCATGAAGGAGTGAACCTTATACATGATCCTCCTTCAAATCTCTGTAAAGTTATATCAATGTAATGTGCAACAATTTTTTCTATTCAGTCGCGGATGTGGGTGTTTTGGCTGGGCTGCTCTTTATAGCCTATCCGTGGTTGCCCTTGAGAAGATGGTGATGAGTTGCTGCCTTGAGCTGTGCAGTCCGTTTAATATAGGTACACTCACAATGTCATTAGAATGGAGTTCCAGGATTTTGACCCAACAACACTGAAGAAACTGCAATACTGTATAGTTCAAGTCAGGATGGTGAATGGCTCAGAATACAGTAGCGCCTTGACATACAAACGACCCCGTTCATGAACAAATCGGTTTACGAACAGGATTGTATGTAAAATGTGGCTTCAACGTACGTATGAAATTCAAGGTACGAATGAAGGTGAACATTTTAAATGACAATGTGATGTCCCATTTTCGGAAAATTCTGCAACAAAGAAAAAAAACAAGTTTTTCTGGATCGTTTCCTTGTGGCATCACCAACCTCCAAGAGACAAAAAAGAGAAAAGACTCCGGAAATATCCGAACAATGGGAAAATTGATTCAGTTCGCGAACTGGATCCCGGAACGGATTAAGCTCGAAGTTGAGGCGCTACTGTATACAAATATAGAAAAACTGCAGGAAATAAGAGTCAAGGGGGAAAATGGTGAAAAGGCAAAATTAATGGCTCTTTACTTGAATTCTTGTAGTATTCAGAACAAAATAAATGAACAAATTCAGGTTAATGGGTTAAAGCTGGGAACAAAATATTCAAAGGTATGTTACTTTTAGAAAGGACAGGAAGGAAGGGAAAGGTGGTGGGGTAGCATTTTTGGTGCAGGATAGAATAAGTATGAGAGCTACAAATTATCTTGAATCGGAAGATATATGGGTGGGTCTTGAGCTGTTAGGTGTGTTCAAAACCAATCTCATTTAGCTTGGTGGTTATGCTGCACAATGTGGCAGAAATTGGTATGGTGGTTGGGAGGCAAGGTGGTATGAGGTGATCAGTGAAAGTTGTTTTGACCATATTCAATCTGAGGGACAGGACATATTCAGGAATGGCGATGCTGTTATCTAGAATATAATTATCTGGGCTCATGCTCTTTGCTACAGAGAACAGCGTCAATCTCCCTCGGTGTACTTTCCCCTACTACAACTACTACTACATCCTTTTTTATTTCTACCCTTAAGTGCCTTCCTATACCATGCTGCCAGGGGCAGTTAGCTTATCTGCCTGCTACTCCTCTCCCCCACCCTGCCCCCAGCAGCCCTAACTCTTGTCCAGACAAGCTGAAAGAATCTCAAATTTGTTACACAATTGTAACGGTGAGGCTCCTGTCCTCTGGGTCCCCTTACCTTTCCCTTATATGTGGAGGTGCCAGTGTTGGACTGGGACGGACAAAGTTAAAAACCACACCACACAGGTTATTGTCAAACAGGTTTACTTGGAAGTACTAGCTTTCAGAGCACTGCTCCTTCAACAGGTAACTAGACTAGTACTTCCAAATAAACCTGTTAGACTATACCTGGTGTTGCATGATTTTTAACTACTTCCTTGTAGGTACAGTATCCTGTCCTAGGACACTGACCAAATCAGACTGACTCCTACTACCAAGAATCTACTACCAAGTAACATTCCTCCTCATTGATGTATCACTGTGTCTGTAGTTCAGCCTCCAACTCAAAGTCTGAGCTAAAACTGTTCAAATTTCAAATACTTGATACAGACATGTTTGCTCTGAATCAAACTGGTATCCTGGAACATGACATGCTGTATCTGTGACATATCACCTTTCCTGTCATCATTCATGTGCTCTAACGAACTATTTAGTTATTGTATTCAACTTTATATTTAATTTTGTAAAAATATATATTAATACATAAACACCAGTTGCTATACTACTTTGAATCTCAGAAATAGAATAAAACTATAATTACTTACCAGCTACTTCTCCTGTGGCAAAGTAAGAATGAATCACCTGTGTGTAGACCTACAGGAGATGGGCGAGGTCCTCAATGCATATTTCCCCTCTGTGTTTACCACAGAGAAAGACAAGACGACCTGGGGAAATTAGTGGTTATATCTTGGGGACAGTCCATATCAGGGTAGAGGTAGTGTTGGATTAGAATGAATGAAAATGGATAAATCTCCTGGTCTTGACCAGATATATCCAAGAACACTGCAAGATGCTCGAGAAGAAATTGTAGGAGCCCTTTGCTGATATTTTTGCATCATCGTTAGCCACAGATGAGTTCCCGGAAGACTGGAGGGTAGCAAATGTTGTGCCATTATTCAAGAAGGGCTGCAAAGAAAAACCTGGGAACTATAGACCAGTAAGCCTAACATCTGTGGTATGTAAGTTACTGAGATGATTCTGGGAGCTAAGATATTTGCATTTGGAAAGACAGGGTTTGATTAGGAATAGTCAGCATAGCTTTGTGCGTGGGAAATCATGCCTCTCAAATTTATTTGAGTTCTTTGACCATGAAGTGACCAGGAAGTTTGATAAGGGCAGGGCGGTACATGTAGTCTATATGGATTTCAGGGAGGCGATTGATAAGGTTACACGTGGCAGGCTGCTTTGGAAGGTCAGATTACATGGAATCCAGGGGGAGCTGGTGTATAGGATACACAATTGGCTTGATGGTAGAAAGCACAGGGTAATAGTGGAAAAATGCTTGTTGTAACTGGAGGCCTGTGACTAGTGGAGTGCCTCAGGTGTTGGTGCTGGGACCATCGCTGTTTGTTATTTGTATCAATGATTTGGATGAGAATGTATTTGCATGATTAATAAGTTTGCAGATGACACTAAAATAGGCAGTACCATGGACAATGAAGAAGATTATCAGAAGTTGCAGCAGGACCTTGAACAGGTGGGGAAGTGGGCCAAGAAATGGCAAATGGATTTTAAAATAGATAAGTGAGAGGTCTTGCATTTTGGGAACTCAAATCAAGGTAGAAGTTTCATAGTGAATGGGTAGGGCCTTAAGGAACGTAGTGGAACAGAGGGACCTTGAGTTCAGGTATACTGTTCTCTGAAAGTGGAGTCACAGGTAGACAAGGCAGTGAAGGCAGCTTTTGGCACACTGGCGTTCATCAGTCAGGGCATAGAAGTTGGGAAGGTATGTTGCAGTTGTACAGGACATTGGTGAGGCCGCACTTGGGAGTATTGTTTTCAGTTTTGGTCACCTTGCTAATAGGAAGGATGTGATTAAACTGGAAAGAGTGCAGAAGAAATTTACAAAGTTGTTGCCAGAACTCAACAGTCTGAGCTATAGGGAGAGGTTGGACAAGCTAGGACTTTTTTTTCTTTACAGCGTAGGAAACTGAGGGAGGATCTTACAGAAGTATATCAGATCATGAGATATAGATAGGGTGAATGCACTCATTCTTTTTCCCAGGGTTAGAGAATTGGAGACTAGAGGGCAAAGTTAGTGTAAAGTTAGAGGGGAAAGAATAAAAGGAACCCTGAAGGGCAACATTTTTACACAGAGGGTGGTATGCATATGGAATGAGCTGCTGGCAGAAGTGGTTGCGGCAGGTACATTAACAACATTTAAAAGGCATTTGGACAAATAAATGGATAGGAAAGGATTAGAAGGATATGGGCTAAGTGCAGGGAAATGGAGTTAGTGTGGATGGACACTTTGGTCGGCATGGACCAGTTTGGGCCAAAGGCCTGTCTTCATGGCTCAATCCCTGGTGGCTGATAGTATTTAGGAAAAGCAAAAGCAACAGCATTCTTCTTGCCCTTCTTCCCTAAATAACTTATCTCTAGTTCTCTATTGTAAGGTACACTCAAATGCAAATTTGCATTAAGTTGGCTTGTTTTCTATGCTCCGAACACAAAACGCATAACTGACTCACCGAATGAGAATCCAGTTTCAGCTGGTTCTTAATTAAGCTGGTCTTTCATTGGAACCCTTGAAAAATCTCTGCTTAAGGCTGGCATCAATAGGATTTAAATTGGGTATTAGTTTAATGTCAATTACAATCTAAGTTAGAGGTGTACAAAATAAAATTTAAATTTTCTTACCCAAGTGTGGGCCACTTAGGATTGAGATAAAACAGGTTTTATTCTCACAAGATTTGCATATACCCAATGAGTTTATTAAAATGAGTTTTGAATACTCGGTGAAATCTAGGAATATGGGAATAATCTGGCTAAGTCTAGCCAAGGAAGATAATCAATCACAATCTGACTGGTGTAGCAGATTAAAAGGGGTGAATTCCTACTTATTATTGACCTTGATTGCTGGTACTTGAAGTTGAAAAATAACATCATCGATTCTACGATTGTTCAATGATACACTTTTTAAATGCTTAATTTCATCATTAGAAAACTCTGCACTATCACAATTAGTATCCTGGGCTACCAGGTTACATTTTGGAATCATTTATTTTTTTGCCAATTTTTGTTTTTCTTATATATTCTATCCAATCTTTTGACTTGCCATCAATCTTTCTGTAGACTTTATGCTTCCTCTTTAATTTTGACACTACGTTTTAGCTTTTTACATTAACCATGGATGGTGCCTGCCCTTTGAAATTTCATTTTCATTAGAATTCGATTAGATTAGATTACTTACAGTGTGGAAACAGGCCCTTCGGCCCAACAAGTCTACACTGACCCGCCGAAAAGCAACCCACCCAGACCCATTCCCCTACATTTCCCCCATCACCTATCACTATGGCCAATTTAGCATGGCCAATTCACCTAACCCACCCATTTTTGGACTGTGGGAAGAAACCGGAGCACCCGGAGGAAAGCCACGCAGACACGGGGAGAATGTGCAAACTCCACACAGACAGTTGCCTGAGGCAGGAATCGAACCCAGGTCTCTGGCGCTGCGAGGCAGCAGTGCTAACCACTATGCCACCGTGCCGTCCACTAGTTCTGAGTTATTCTGAAATATCTCCTTAAATGTCTGCCACTGCATCTCTACCACCTAATCCCTTAACATAATATACCAGTTCATTTTAGGTGGTTTTGTTTTCGTATGCTGATAACTGCCTTTATTGAAGTTTAAAATACCAATCTGGGCCCACCTATTGAGCACACATCCCAAATTCGGTTATGTGGTCGGCAATATAGCCACCTGAGCTCTCATTCGTTACATGCAGAGAACAATGACAATCCCCCTCAATACATTGTCCCCTATTAGCAAATGTTTGATCCCCCCCCACAACTTGAGTGCTTCCTATACCAAAGGTCAGATAGCTCACCCAGCCCTATTCTTACTCTCAACCAAACCAGCTGAAACAACCTCAGATCTGAAGGTCCTGTACTCTTACCCTCTGGACCCTCTTACCTGCCTCACTTGCAGTTATATTCACCTGTTCCTGACCAATTTTCAAATCAAAAGATCCTATTCTAAAGATGGTATCTTGCCTTAAACATGTTGTATCACAGTACCTGCAGCTCGACCTCCAGCTCAAAGTCTAAGCCAAAGTTCCTCAAGCCATAAACACTTCCTGTATATAAACACATGTTTACTGTGGCTCACGTTGGCAGGAATTGGTTCTTACTCCACTAAATGGAAGTGAGGACCAAGGAGGCCGTTAAGGTCAATGATCTAAGATAAAATAGCAACCAAGTATTTCAGCTAGTTTTACCTTGATGACCAAATTGAATTGAAGCAAAGACTGAGCAAAGGTATAATTCAAGAGCTGCGAGCAAACAGAGTTATAGAGATGTAAAGCACGTAATTAGACCCTTTGATCCAACTTGCCCATGTTGACCAGATATCCTAAAGTAATCTAGTCCCATTTGCTAGCACTTGGCTCATATCCTTCCAAACCCTTCCTATTCATGTCCCCATCCAGATTCCTTTTAAATGTTGTAACTGTACCAGCCTCCATCACTTCCTCTGGCAGCTCATTCCATTCACGCACCACCCTCTGCATGAAAAGGTGCCCCATAGGTCCCTTTTAAGTCTTTCCCCTCTCACGCTAAACCTGGGGAAAAGACCTTGACTATTTACCCTATCCATGCCCCTTATGATTTTATAAACCTCTGTAAGGTCACCCAACAGCCTCCAAAACTCCAGGGAAACTCACTGTACAACTATATTTTGGAGAGATAGACTAATGATTTTTCTACTCTCATTACACTAAACTAAAGCACTAAAAGGCATAAGGCAATGTTCTCTCTCCTCCAAGGTGGGAATGTTGGTCTTGTGTTTTCCATTTTCAGAGAAAATTATATCATATAAAGTTTACATATGCTTTGTGAAGCTATCACAATGTTACAGAGGGGTTACACCATCCAGGAATTGGACAATGGCTGTGTTTTCAATTTATTTCCTGATACTTGAGGTTATTGTCATCTGTGGAATTATGTTTCAGTAAGGAATCAATGTCTATAGGAAAGGGAAAAAACTAGTAAAAAGCACTGTTGCTCCTTAGTAGCTTCCTTGGCCAAGATCAAACAACTCAGCAAAGTCAAGAATTGACCTACATCCTTCTACTCTGCATGGCTCAGTAAACAACCATGAGTGAATTTATTCATTAAGCCATGAAGGATTTCTTGTTAGGAAATCAGAGCGATCACAGGATGACTAATGATTGAACTGAAAAAGCTACCATACTGATCAGTGGGAGATATTCTGAAATTGGGCTGTCAGTACAATTTCCTAACAAGAAATCCTTAACATCAGCAAGTTTAGAAGGGACAGAAATTGGCAAAGTTACACTCAAAGACCATTCATATCCCTGGAAATCAATCCACCATGATCACTATACCTCTGTTCTGAACATCAACCACACTGCTGACTGTATCTGGAGTTGCAGAGAGGTAATAAGGCAAATCTTGGATTTCCTTCTCTAAACGTTGAGTAAATCACACTTTACATCGAACACCTCTTGACATCCCAACGTCTGTCCACCAACTACATGGCACAAGTCAGGAGTGCGATGGAATATTCCCCGTTGGCCGGATGGGTCCAATTCCAACAACACTCAAGCAGCTTGACACAATCCAGGTCAAAGCAGCTTTCTTGCTTGGCACTATATCCATCAGCATCCACTCGTAACACTGATACTCAGTAGCAGCAGTTTGTACTATCTACACGATGCACTGCAGAAATTCACCTAAAATCCTCAGACAGCAAATTGCAAACTCATGATCACTGTCATCTAGAAGGACAAGGGCAGCAGATATATGGGATTACCGCCACCTTCAAGTTCCTCACAATCCTGACTTAGAAAAATATCGCTGTTCCTTCACTGCCGCTGGGTCAAATCCTGAAATTTTCTCCCTAATGGCATTGTGGGTGAATCCACAACAGGTGGACTGCAGCGGTTCAAGAAGGCAGCTCACCAACACCTTCTCAAGGGTAACTAGGGATAAGCAATAAATGCTGGCCAGCCAGCGATGAATAAAGAAACATGGAATTTTACGATAATTTGGTACATATGCAGCCAGCATTATTGAAACTATGCTTTTATTCCAGATTAATTTAATGTAAATTCACCAAACCTCCAAGGTAGGATTCTAACTTTTGTCTCCAGACCTTTACTCCAGAAACATAACCAGTAGGTCACTGTCTTAGGAGTTTCAGGAGCTGTTTAGTGCAATTCAGAGTTGAGTGTCAAGGAAGCATACAAGCAGTAATTTCTTCATGCAAGGAGGTTTGAGCTAAAAGAATCCCAGGCATTACCAGCTTGCTGAAGCTAACTGTCTGCGAAAGAGCCATAATTAAGCCAATTTTTGATAGGACTGCAGCTTTGACAGTCCAGTGGAATTCACAAATACAAATGAAAATACTCTCGGATGAGATTAAGCCACCAGAAAATGAGCAGTCATTAAAGCAGTGCACCCTGAAGCGATTTTTGTTGAGGCTAGATATTCCAACTGAACATTTGGAATCCCTTTTGAAGGATGCAAAGTTTCCATGAGATCTGCTGAACACAATGTCACTAACATCTAGGAAGATGCTGAGAAATCCAAGGGATCGGAGTTGACTGCATCGACAGCCTGATATGCTTTGTGTTCATTTATATTTTACCTCATGTTAATTCTGACTGTTAGAATATGAATTATTGGTGCACATATAGTAGTTTTTACTTTTCTAATTTTGTATAACAGCTTATTTTTAATAAGGTGACGTTAGCTGTTTCACATTATTATTAAGCAGTAACTGCACGAGTGATGTTCGCTACTAGATATATAGGTCTTACATTCTAAAGATTAGAAGATAGTATCAAACAACATGATGCTTCAGCTGTTCAAACAAGGCATTGTATTGACCATGACACTGTAAATACAGAACCCAATATTAGGTGTGATTCGGTAATTAGACAAAATTTGTTAAATATCCTGAGTTTGCTAAGAAATATGTTGACAACCAATTTAAAATATTCAGGCTCACAGCGTAGTGCACTTGAACGTACTGGAAGATACATAAATTAATACATAGAGTGCTGTTCTTTGCAAACAGAATGCAGTTGTACACACAGTGCGCATATTTCAAATGAACAAAATAGGGGGCAGCCACTCTCTGGTTCGTTCCTCAGGGCAATTTCTGTCACCTTGCACGATTTAAAATAGAACAAAGCTTGATGGTTAACTGTTAATCATTATCCATCTGTTGCTTTCTTTATGGTAACTTTTCTGCAATCAGTCCACTTGTCAACAAATCAGTACAATCTACTCAGCTTAAAAATGTTGTTCGCCTTTATGTTGGCAATCTTGTAAACCATACTGATGCATGCAACATGAAAGGATTTGACAAAATATTTTTTGTTCAGCAATACTGAAATTCATTTTGTTTGTTCAAAACCTTAGAGTCATAGAGATGTAAGCACGGAAACACACTCTTCAGTCCAACTTGCCCTTGCCAACCAGATATCCTAAATTAATCTAGTTCCATGATCCAGCATTTGGCCCATATCCCTCTAAAAACCCTTCCAATTCATATACCCACCCAGATGCCTTTTAAATATTGCAATTGTACCAGCCTCCACCACTTCCTCTAGTTGTTCATGCCATACATGCCCCACCCTCTGCATGAAAAATTGCCCCTTAGGTCCCTTTTAAATTTTTCCCCTCTCACTTTAAATTGATGCCTTCTAGCTTTGCATTCCCTACCCTGGGGAAAAGACCTTGACTATTCACCCTATCCTTGTTCCCATAACCCCTCAGCCTCTGATGTTCCAGGGAAAATAGCCCCAGCCTGTTCCGCCTCTCCCTATAGCTCAAACCCTCCAAACCTGGCAATATCCTTCTAAATTGTTTCTGAACCCATTTAAGTTTAACAACATCTTTCCTATAGTAGGGAGACTAGAACTAAACACAGCATTCTAAAATCTTGGGACAATTTAGCTTTATTTCTTAGTGAGTGCCACAGGTTTAAAATTTGCTCTCCTTAAAACAAAGATATAGGTTTCTATCATAGCATCACAAAAATGTAGCTGTCTTGGCTGGGATAGTGGTGAAAATGTGTTGCTGGAAAAGCGCAGCAGGTCAGGCAGCATCCAAGGAACAGGAGAATCGACGTTTCGGGCAGGAGTCTGAGGAAGGGCTTATGCCCGAAACGTCGATTCTCCTGTTCCTTGGATGCTGCCTGACCTGCTGCGCTTTTCCAGCAACACATTTTCAGCTCTGATCTCCAGCATCTGCAGTCCTCACTTTCTCCTTGGCTGGGATAGTAACATACATTTGAGATATCAGCCAGGATCAAAACAGGATGCATTGCTTGGAGTGGTACTCAGCAATGTAAACCATAAGTTTGGTCACAGCACTTCTGAATTTAATTGATCATAATTATTGAGCTTAGTTGAATACTACTTGTGTTTGTACAAATAGCTTCAGTAAATCATTGTATGATTGTGAGGGCCAGTGGAATGGGGAAATCATCACCAGAGTTTTGTGGTTGAGTAAACTTTGGTAACAATAGATGCTCAAACACATGATGAGTTCATATTTGAGCCTTTTTTCATGAGAATTAATCACCTGGAAGAAGTATCAGAGCATTATTGGCACCATAAACCAACATGAGATGGAACTTTTCAGTTTAATCAAGAATAAAACTGCCTTTAGAGAAAGATGTGGAGGTGCCAGTGTTGGACTAGGGTGGACAAAGTAAGAAAAAAATCACTGAACATCAGGTTATCGTCCAACAGGTTTATTTGAAAGCACTAGCTTTCAGAGCATTGCTCCTTCATCAGGTAGCTGTGGAGCTCCACAGTTACCTGATGAAGGAGCAACACTCCGAAAACTAGTGCTTCCAAATAAACCTGTTGGACCTAACCTGGTGTTCTGGGATTTTTAATGTCAGAGAAAGAAGAATTCCTAGCGGTCAAGTATCAAACCATTAATCCAGTTTTGCTCTTGCAAAAATCCAACTGGGTGACTAATAGTTGTGAGGAAGGGCATTGGCCACCCTAAACCAGCCTAGCCTACAAATCACTTTGATCCTACAGCAAACAACCACTCATCACAACCAGAGACAGGGAATAAATATTGCATTCCTCAGTAAATCTCAAGAATAAATAATTTAATAGTCTCAGCTTCAGACCTCTATACATCATTAGCTTATTCTACTGAATTAAGATTTGCTAAATTTCTAATTTTAATTTCCTAACTCATGAATTAGTAACATGAAAATGCTCTCTTCTTTATGTGTTTCAGTGACTTGCACAACTATCACTTACAGCCAGTAATGTGACAATGTCAGCATGTTTGGCACTGGTATTTCGAAACATTAAATATTTCGTGCAGATGGTGACATTGTGGCTACGAGTAGCTTCATGCATGAACCTCAATTTTTTCAAAATAGCTTACTTTGCATGATCAAATCAGCTTTTACAATTGATTGCTTGGCCAATGGTAAGCTTCGCATGTCCTGCAGCTGGCACTTTTAAACCAGTCTGCTTCAAAAAGGCTCTGATACATATCCAGCAGTTAGTCGTCTTAAGTTCTTTTTACTGTTAATGCAATAATTTAGAAATAATGTTTGAAACCCAGCTCTAATTATACACAATGAATCTGATCCAGATTCACATCTTATCAATTTCACAGTGCTGTGTTTAGTAGTGATTAATTTAGTGAGTTTTGAGAAGATTTGTAGCTCAGCTTGAGGTTCTGGATGTAGGTTTGCTCGCTGAGCTCAAGGTTCGTTTTCATTTCAAAATGAACCTACCAGCTCAGCGAGCAAACCGACATCCAATGATTAATTTATTCAGACTTTGGTGTCAATACCTCACCATTGCAAGGTCATTATTACACAATTTGAAATGCAAAAGTGTTTGGATTAGACTTCAGTTGACTGCACCTAGATATCTTCAATTGCTCAGTGAGTTTACCTATTCTGTAGTCAAAAGGAGTGGCACTGGAAAAGTATAGCAGGTCAGACAGCAGCTGAGGAGTAGGAGAGTCGACGTTTTGGGCAGAAGCACTTCATCACGTACTGAGTATTATCAAACTTTTTTATTCATTCATGGAGTTAGGGCATCACTCGCTCGGCCTGCATTTAATGCCTGTTTCTAATTGCCCAGATTGCAGTTTAAGAGTCAACCACATTGCTGTGGGTTTGGAGTCAAATGTAGTCCAGACCAGGTAAGGATGGCAGTTTCCCTTCCCTAAAGGACAGCAGTGAACCAGACGGGTTTTTCTGACAATCAGCAATGAATTCAGAGTCATCATTAGACTTTAATTCCAGATTTTTATTGAATTCAACTTCCACCAATTGCTATACTGGGATTCAAACCTGGGTCCGCAGGACATTACCTGGGTCTCTGGATTAATTGTTTAGTGATAATACCACTATGTAATTGTCTGCTGATACTTACTGAGGAATCAAGCACTGAGGATGGCAATGGTGCAGAATCAACTTTGGTCAGTAATTTCAATGTCACCACCAAGAGTGGTTTGAAAGCAATGCTACTAAAGGGTCCTAAAGGACATTGCTGTTAGACTGGATCTGCTGCAGGTGGTGAGGGAACCAACAGGAGTAAGACGCTTACTTAGAGTCAGAGATGTACAGCATGGACCAGATATCCCAACCCAATGGGGCAAGCTTAGAAGGGTGGACGCTGGGAATTTGTTTCCGTTAGGCAGGGAGACTAGGACCCATGGGCACAGCCTTAAACTTAGAGGGGGTCAATTTAGAATGGAAATGAGGAGACATTTCTTCAGCCAGACAGTGGTGGGCCTGTGCAATTCACTGTCACAGAGTGGAGTGGAGGCCGGGACGTTAAATGTCTTCAAGGCAGAAAATGATAAATTCTTAATCTCGCAAGGAATTAAGGGATATGGGGAGAATGTGAGTAAGTGGCGTTGAAATGCCCACCAGCCATGATTGAATGGCGGAGTGGACTCGATGGGCTGAATGGCCTTACTCCTACTCCTATTTCTTATGGTCTTATGAACGGTGATGGACAATCAAACAATTCACTGCAGGAGGTGGCTCTACAAATATCCCCCATCCTCAACGATGGGAGAGCACAACACGGCAGCACGGTGGTTAACACTGCTGCCTCACAGCGCCCAGGGACCGGGGTTCGATTTTAGTCTCAGGCAATTGCCTGTGTGAAGTTTGCACATTCTCCCAGTGTCTGCATAGGTTTCCTCCACAATCCAAAGATGTGCAGGTTAGGTGAATTGGCCATGCTAAATTGCCCATAGTGTTAGGCATGCTAAATTGCCCATAGTGTTAGGTGCATTAGTCAGGGGTAAATATAGAGTAGGGGAATGGGTGTGGGTGGATTACTCTTTGGAGGGTCAGTGTGGACTTGTTGGGTCAAATGACCTGTTTCCATACTATAGGGAATCTAATCTAATCAGTACAAAATTTAAGGCTGAAGCATTTGCAAAACTCTTCAGCCAGAAGTGCAAAGTTGATTATCCATCTCAGCCTCCTCCAGTGGTTCCAGCATCACAGATACCAGTCTTCAGCCAATTCAATTCACTCCACATGATATCAAGAAATAGTTGGAAGCAACACTGTGGCACTAATACTGATTATTTGTGTTCCAGAACTTGCCTAGCCAAGTTGTTCCAGCGCAGCTACAAGACTGGCAAACACTAAATAATGGATATGTCCTGTACACAAAAAGCAGGACAAATCCAACTTGAATAACCTACACCCCATCAATATACTCTCGATTATCAGTAAAGTCATGGAAAGCGTCAATAACAATGCTATCAAACAGCATCTGCTCAGCAGTAACCTGCTCACTGATGCCAGGCTGTGTTCTGCCAGAGCCACTCAGCTCCTGACCTCATTACTGACTTGTTTCAAACATAGACAAAAGAGCTCAATTTCAGAAGTTAAACATTTCAGAGCTACCGCTCTTGACATCAAGGCCACATTTGGCCAAGTGTGGCATCAAACCGAGCAAAACAGAAATCAATGGGAATAAGGGGGAAAAACTCACAGATGGTTGGAATTATACCAAGTTTCTCTGAAGATGACTGCGGTTGTTGGAGGTCAGTCATCTCAGCTCCAGGACATCAGTGCAGGTGACCCTCAGGGTTGTATTCTAGGTCCAACTATCTTCAGCTGCTTCATCAATTACCTTTACTTCCACCTTAAGCTTGATGATTGCATAATGTTCAGCATCTTTTGCTTTCTCTCAATACTGAAGCAGTCTACGTCCAAATGTAAAGGATCTGTACAATATCCAGGCTTAGGTTGGTAAGCGGGAAGTAACGTTCATGCCACACAAATGACAAGTAATGACCATCTCAAACTAAAGTCAATTTAACCACTGCTCCTTGACATTCAATGGTGTTAACATTATTGAATCCTCGACTTTCAACATCCTGGGAGTAACTATTCATCAGAAACTGAATTCGACTCACCACATAAATGCTACAGGAGCATGTCAGAGGTTAGGAATAATGCAGTGAATACTCTTGACTCCCAAAGACCATCCACCGTCCATGGGGCCCAAGTCAGGAATGTGATGTAATATTCCCTATTTGCCAAGATAAGTGCAGCTATAACACTAAAGAAGGCACAAAGGAGCCGGCTTGATTAGAACCATATCAACAACATAAGGCCATAAGACACAGGAGTGGAAGCAAGGCCATTCGGCCCATCGAGTCCACTCTGCCATTTAATCACGGCTGATGAGCATTTCAATTCCACTTATCTGCACTATCCCCGTAGCCCTTAATTCTTTGCGAGATCAAGAATTTATCAATCTCTGCCTTGAAGACACCCAATGTCCTGGCCTCCACTGCACTTCATGGCAATGAATTCCACAGGCCCACCACTCTCTGGCTGAAGAAATGTCTCCTAATTTCCATTCTAAATTGACCCCCTCTAAATTTAAGGCTGTGTCCATGGGTCCTAGTCTCCCTTCCTAACAGAAAGGACTTCCCAGCATCCATCATTTCTAAGCCATGCATTATCTTATAAGTTTCTATTAGATCTCCCCTCAACCGTCTAAACTCTAATGAATACAATCCCAAGGTCCTCAGCCGATCATCATATGTTAGACCTACCATTCCAGGGATCATCCGTGTGAATCTCCGCTGGTCATGATCCAGTGCCAGTATGTCCTTCCTGAGGCGTGGGGCCCAAAATTGGACACAACATTCTAAATGGGGCCTAACTCGAGCTTTATAGAGTCTCAGAACCACGTTGATGCTTTTATATTCCAACCCTCTTGAGATAAATGACAACATTACATTGCTTTCGTAATCATGGACTCTACCTGCAAATCAACCTTTAGAGAATCCTGGACTAGCACTCCCAGATCCCTTTGTACTTTGGCTTTATGAATTTTCTCACCATTTAAAAAACAGTCCATGCCAGTAATTTTTTTCCAAAGTGCAAGACGTTGCACTTACATTGAATTTCATCAGCCATTTCCTGGATTACTCTCCTAAATTGTCGAAATCTTTCTGCAGCCTCCCCACCTCCTCAGCATTACCTACCTGTCCGCCTAACTTCATTATCATCGGTGAACTTCGCCAGAATGCCCCTTGTCCCTTCACCCAGATCATTAATATAAAGTGAACAACTGCGGCCCCAAATCTGAACCTTGCGGGACACCACTTGTCACCAGCGGTCATTCCGAAAAAGAACCTTTTCTCCCAATTCTCTGCCTTCTGTCAGGCAGCCAATACCCAATCCATGCCAATAACTCACCTCGAACACAATGATCCTCACTTTATGCAGCAGTCTCCTGTGAGGCACCTTATCAAAGGCCTTTTGGAAGTCTAGATAGATAATATCCACTGGTTTTCCCTAGACTAACCTACTTGTTACCTTTTCAAAGAATTCTAACAGGTTTGTCAGAAGTCAGTCACTCCACCACTAATGCTCAGTCGCAGCAGTGTGCACTATCTGCAAGATGTACTGCAGAAATTCACCAAAGATTGAGACAGCACTTGCTAAACCCAAAATCACTTCCAACTAGAAAGACAAGGGTGACAAAGATGAAGACCACCTGCAAGTTTGTTTCCAAGCAACGTACCATTCTAAGTTGGAAATAAATTGCCATTTTTTTACTGTCGCTGGGTCAAAATCCCAAAATTCCCTCCCTAACAGCATTGAGGGTAAACTACATAGACTACAACAGTTCAAGAAGACAGCTTACCACCACCTTAAGGGCAACTAGGAATGGGCAATAAATGCAGCACCAGCCAGAGACACCTAAGTTCCATGAGTGAATTTAAAAGACATGGACACATTCCATGCTATTTGTCCAAGTGGATATTCTTCCTGCACCAGATATACCATATCACTAGACAAGGGCGGCACTATGGTTCAGTGGTTAGCAGTGGTTAGCACTGCTGCCTCACAGCGCCAGGGACACGGGTTTGATTCCACTCTCAGGTGACTGTTTGTGTGCAGTTTGCACATTCTCCCCATGTCTCAGAGTCTCTCACTGGCCAAAGATATGTAAGTTTACTGTAGGTAAAGGGACGGCTGGAAAATGGGAAGCCTTCAGAATTGAGATAATAAGAGCCAAGTGGCAGTATACTCCTGTTAGGGTGAAAGTGAAGGCTGGCAGGTGTACAGAATGCTGGATGACTAAAGAAATTGAGGGTTTGGTTTAAAAAAAAGAAGGAAGCATATGCCAGGTATGGACAGGATAGATCAAGTGAATCCTTAGAAGAGTATAAAGGCATTATGAGTATACTTAAGATGGAAATTAGGAGGGCAAAAAGGAGACGCGAGATAGCTTTGGCAAATAGAGTTAAGGAGAATCCAAAGTGTCTTTACAAATACATTAAGGACAAAAGGGTAACTAGGGACAGAATAGGGCCCCTTAAAGATCAGCAAGGCAGCCTGTGTGTGGAGTTGCTGGAGATGGGGCAGATACTAAATGACTATTTTGCATCAGTGTTTACTGTGGAAAAGGACATGGAAGATATAGAATGTAGGGAAATAGATGATGACATCTTGAAAAATGTCTATATTATAGAGGAGGAAGTGCTGGATGTCATGAAATGCATAAAAGTGGATAAGCCCCCCAGGACCTGATCAGGTGTACCCCAGAACTCTGTGGGAAGCTAGGGAAGTGATTCCTGGGCCCCTTGCTGAAATATTTGTATCAACGATTGTCACAGGTGAGGTGCTCGAAGACTGGAGGTTGGCTAACGTGGTGACACTATTTAAGAAAGGTGGTAAGGACAAGCTAGGGGACTATAGACCATTTAGCCTTACGTTGGTGGTGGGCAGGTTGCTGAAAGGAATCCTGAGGAACAGGATGTACATGTATTTGGAAAGGCAAGGACTGATTAGGAATAGTCAACATGGCTCTTTGCGTGGGAAATCATGTCTTACCAACTTGATTGAGTTTTTTGAAGAAGTAACAAAGAGGATTGAAGAGGACAGAGCAGTAGATGTGATCTATATAGATTTCAATAAAGCGTTCGACAAGGTTTCTCATGGAAGACTAGTTGGCAAGGTTAGATCTTGTGGAATACAGGAGGAACCACCCATTTGGATACAGAACTGGCTCAAAAGGTAGAAGACAGAGAGTTATAGTGGAGGTTGTTTTTCAGACTGGAGGCACGTGACCAGTGGTGTGCCGCAAGGATCGGTGCTAGATCCACCTTTCGTCATTTATATACATGATTTGGATGTGAGCCTAAGAGGTATAGTTAGTAAGTTTGCAGATGACATCAGAATTGGAGGTATAATGGACAGCGAAGAAGGATACCACAGATTACAATGGGATCTTGACCAGATGGGCCAATGGGCTGAGTGGCAGATGAAGTTTAATTTAGAGAAATGTGAGGTGCTACATTTTGGGAAAGCAAATCTTAGCGGGACTTACACTAGGAAGTATTGCTGAACAAAGAGGCCTTGGAGTGCAGTTTCATAATTCCTTGAAAGTAGAGTCATAAGTAGATAGGATAGTGAAGAAGGTGGTTGGTATGCTTTCCTTTATTGGTCCGAGTATTGAATACAGGAGTTAGGAAGTCATGTTGAGGCTGTATAGGACACTGGTTAGGCCACTTTTGGAATACTGTGTGCAATTCTGGGGTCTCCTTCCTATCAGAAGGATGTTGTGAAACTTGAATGGATTCAGGAAAGATTTACAAGGATGTTGGCAGGGTTGGAGGATTTGAGCCATAGGGAGATGTTGAATAAGCTGGGGCTGTTTTCCCTGGAGTGTAGAAGGTTGAGGGGTGACCTTAGAGGTTTATAAAATCATGATAGGCTAAATAGACAAGGTCTTTTCCCTCGGGTGGGGGAGTCCAGGACTATAGGGCACAGGTTTAGGGTGAGAGAGGAAAGATATAAAAGAGACATAATGGGCAATTTTTTCATGCAGAGCTGCCAGTGGTGGTGGTGGAGGCTGGTATAATTGCAACATTTAAAAGGCATCTGGATGGGTATATGAATAGGAAGGGTTTAGTGGGATATGGGCTGGGTGCTGGCAGGCGGGACTTGATTGAGTTGGGATATCTGGTCAGCATGGACGAGTTGGACCGAAGGGTCTGTTTCCATGCTGTACAACTCTATGACTATGACTCTGAATTAGGTGGATTAGCTATGGGGTATGCAGGGTTACAGGGATAGGCTAGTGGGGTGGGTCTGGGTGGGATCTCTTTGGAGGATTGGTGTGGACTCGATGGTGCAAATGGCCATCTTCCACACTGTAGGGTTCTATGTAGCGAACTAAACAGAACCTCACAATTAAGGTAAATCCTACTCTTGTCTATGACACAGATGCACTGTCACTATAGAACGATTAGGAAGGAAATCTTTATTTTCCTCTCACAACTCACAGCACCAAGCTAAACTCCATCCCTCCTACTGCAGTCATTTTTAAAGATTCTCAAAATGAATTCCTGCTAAAGTATATTCACTTAAAAGCAATTTAAGTCATGCTTTTATAAGTGCAAGGCCCATTTTATGTGAAGCTTGCATTCCTTCAGCGATTTCTATTTTTAAAGTTTTTCATATTGGCAAAACAAGGCCAACTTAGTTGAATCGCTTCCAATTAACCAGTAACCCTCATCTAAAGATGGTAGATGGGAGGAGTGTCAAAACAGCCCAAGGGAACTGTTGATTTTCTGTCTGTATGTAATCTCAAAATTTTTGTTGCCATGTAATTTTCTTCCAGCTGCTGACTTGAACTGCCGATGTTAGTCCACACTGTCCAGAGTCTTTAAAAAACTCCCTCGAGCAGCTGTTCTCCATGATTGTACAGGACAGACTACTCAATCAGAAGGGAGCATCATGGCCGAATATCACCCTACCTAAAATACTCATGGGATATTCAGCAGTAGTTGGGAACAGGAATCCTTTCGATTTATCTCCTTTCCAGTCCAAGAGATGATTTTACCTATTTTGACACGAAGGATCACTAATTCATCTCCACCTTTTAAAGACACTGAACAAAGCTACTGTCAACTAATTAGAGGAGTCTGGTCAACTAGGTGATGGTCAGCCTGCCCAATAGGGCCTTCAGGATGGGATGGTCGGGAAGAAAATCAGTCACAGGCACCCTGGTTGGTGGCAATTTATTAAACTACAGTTTAGAGCTAGAAGACTATGAAATCTTTTAAATTTCTGGTGCAGCAAAAGATAAAAGCTTGTTACTAAATTTTGCTGACTCGTGTGCCAGCACAGTTACACTCCGGACCCCTGCCAGGGAATAAAAAAAATTGTGTGCACTTGTCCCATTTCCTCACAAACAACAAGTGTTAAGACAATGATTCAAATCCTTTCCTTTACCTCTCCTAGTCTCTCCACAGAGGCTAGAAGATCACCATATGGAGGAGAGAATGGAGGGGGCATTCAAAGAACAAAGAACCTTACAGCACAGGAACAGGCCCTTCGGCCCTCCAAGCCTGCGCCAATTCAGATCCTCTATCTAAACCTGCCGCCTGTTTTCTAAATTTGGATTAGATTAGATTAGATTCCCTACAGTGTTGTAACAGGTCCTTCGGCCCAACCAGTCCATACCGACCCTCCGAAGAATAACCCACCCAGACCCATTTCCCTCTGACAAATGCACCTAACACTACGGGCAATTTAGCATGGCCAATTCACCTGACCTGCACATCTCTGGACTGTGGGAGGAAAGCGGAGCACCCGGAGGAAACCCACGCAGACACGGAGAGAATATGCAAACTCCACACAGACAGTTGCCAGAGGCTGGAATCGAACTTGGGAACCTGGTGCTGTGAGGCAGCAGTGCTAACCACTGAGCCACTGTGCCGCCTCACTGTATCCTTTTGTTCCCTACCCATTCATTTATCTGTCTAGATATTCCAAAAGTGGCCGAACCAAAGTCTTATACAACTGTAATAACGACATTCCAACTCTTGTACTCAATACCCCATCCAATGAATGAAAGCATGCCATATGCCTTCTTGACCACTTTACTGATCTGCACTGGGTCCATGAACAACAATGACAATTTTTATGACAACTCCCACTGTGTCGTCAATATATTTGGATTTTTAGAAGGCATTTAGTAAGGCACCACACATTAGGCTACTTAATAAGTTAAGAACCCATGATGTTGGAGTTAACATACTAGCACAGATGGAGGATTAGCTAACTAATAGAAGACCTTGAGTTGGGACAAGAGGAGCATTTTCAGGACAACAACCAGTAACTAGAGGTGAGGAATAAAAATTGATATTGGGACCGCAAATATTTACAATATTTATCAATGAGTTGGATGAGGAAAGTGAACATCCTATTGCTAAGTTTGTGAATGACACAAAAATCGGTGAAAAGGCAAGTGGTAAGAATGACACTAAAGAGTGTGGATGTAGCAGTATTAGTTAAAAATCTATTACAGTTGTGAAAAGGGATGATATTCTAAATGGGTTAACAATATCATGCTTCCATGTGTCAATCTGTGCACTTGGTTCATCTGTCTTGTGGATATTGTACTCCAAGAGAAACAGCATGAAATATTGAACAAAATAATGAGAAAGTGCTCGAGCACTTGGAATCCTTGAAAGTGGAAAAGTCACCATGGCAGATGGATTATTCCCTGTGATGTTGAAGGAGGTCAGGGAGGAATAGCAGATGCTCTGAAGATTACTTTCCAACCTTCATGAGACACAGGTGAGAGATGGTGGAGGACTGGAGGAATGCAAATGCTCTTCCATTATATAAAAAGCATACAAAACAAATGCCAAACAACTATAGGCCAGTTAAATATTATTTTGGAGGTGGCAAAATGTTGGAATCAATTCTAAGAGATTGGATAAACTGTCAATTAGAAAGTCATGGGCTCGTCAGGGATAGTCAGCATGACTTTGTTAAGTGAAGTTACATGCATTACAAATTTCTTTGAAGATGTGACAAGGAGGATTGATGAGGGTAGTGAAGTGGTTGTTGTCTACATGGATTTTAGTAAGATATTTGAAAAGGTCCTACATGGCCAAATACTCAAAATTATAAAATCCTGTGGGATACAGGGTAATGTGTTGAATTGGATTTAAGTTAGTTTAATAACAGGAAACAAAGGGTAATGGTCGATGGCTGCCCTTGTGGATGGAAAGCTGTTTCAAAAAGTGTTCTGCAAGGCTCAGCATGGGACCCCTGCTGTTTGTTTCATACATTAATGATTTGGACTTGAACCTAGGAGGCACAATTGGGTAATTTATAGGCAACACAAAAATTGGCTGTGTAGTGGATAATCTCGATCACTGATGTAAACTCCAAAATGATATAGGTGGATTGCTGGAGTGGGCAGGAATTTGGCAGATGGAGTTCAACTCTGAATACAGTGAGGCAATGCATTTAAGGAGGTTGAACAGAACTGAGATTGGTAGATGAAGTGAAAGACTTTGGTGTGTAAGTGCGCAGCTCGCAAAAGGTCAGTTGTAAATAAGGCATATGGCCTTCACTGGCAGATGTAACGAATACAAAAATAGGGATATAATGAAGAAACTGTATAAGACACTGGTGAGGTCACAACTTGAGTACTACGTGCAGTTCTAGTCACCAGATTGCAGGAAGAATGTAATTGCTTTGGAGAATGTGAGGAGATTTATTACAATACTGCCATGGCTGGAGAATTGTGGCTATAAGAAGAGATTGGAGAGTTTAAGGTTATTTTCCTTGGAACATATAAGGCGGGTGGCAACATGACTGAGATAAAAAACTTTTGAGGGGTTAGAAATAGAGTAGACAGGAGGAACCTATTTCCCTTGGCAGAAAGTTCAAAAACCAGGGGTCATAGACTTAAGGTAAATACCAGAAGGATTAGAGGGGATAAAAGGAAAAAAGTTTTAATGTAGAGTGCACCTGAAATCTGCTGCCAGAGGTGGTGGTGGAGGCAGAGCTTTAACTCTTTCAAAAAGTACCTGGATCTGCATCTTAAATGCTGAAAGCTGCATGGCTATGGGCCTGTGCAGGAAGATAGGAATTAGAAAGGGCAACAGTATATTTGGGCTGAATGGTCCCTGAAATAGCTCCATGAACGCTGGTATCCCATCATCAAGTCACCCTTTATTTACACGTGCATAGTACATGACATTGACACTACTTACTCAGAGTCAACTCCATGAGCGAACAGAATCCCTGACTCTCCCGTTTATATCAGTTAGCCACGGTTCCCTGATTGGACCAATTTAACAGCACCAATCAGGGAACACATATTCTATGACCTCATTCCAATCACTACAGCCCTTCAAGTCCTGGGCTGTAGATCCATTCCTTTATCTGTAGCTCTTCCTGGGGCGTTTTTGCACCAGGTCCAGTTCTTTTACCTCTGCCTGGTACTGGACCGTAGCCCACCTCTTGCGCCTGGAGCATCTTGGAAGAAATTCAGCTTCATCAGGCAATAATGGCGTAAAGGTTTCTTTGATGCAGGGTGGAAGGGGAGAACCCACAGGTTCTGACAGCCTTGCCGGACGTTCTGAGGGGCAGGATAGGTTTTGCTCCTGCCCCATTTGCAAAGTTGCAGCTTTCAAGTGGTCCACATACTTGTTCAGGACCGTATCTCCTACCCAAACTATGCACATCACAGGACCTGGCCTCGCATTGAACATGCCTCTTATCCACGCAGGGCCATTGGTGTGATTTCGATATCACCGTCCCCTGAATTACACTGCCTCTCTCAATTAGAAGTGTCTTGTGTCTGGTATTGGCTTTTCTGATGCCATTTCACTCTCCCCCAATATGGGAAGATCAGGATTAACTTGGTGCTGAGCCTTCTCCCCACGATGGAGCTGTCCCTGTAGTCAAAAAGGAACCAGATCTATTTGAGTGAACCTGTAGGCTATTTCTTTAATCCTGCCTTCAAAATTTGGACTGCTCTTTCCACCAGAGCGTTGGAAGGTAGCTGGAATGGGGCTGACCTCACATGTTGAGTGCCATTTGAGTTTAGGAAATACTTGAATTCCTGCTGGTTAATGATAGCCTGTTATCTGTGTCCAACACCTCTGGGAGTCTGGGTATTGCAAAAGATGTTCGCAGCTTTTCAATCATTCTTCCCTTGTTTGACAAATTAACTCTATGCATGTCCAACCACTTTGAATGGTGTCTACTATAACTAGGTTAGATTAAATTCCCTACAGTATGGAAACAGGCCCTTGCACCCAACAAGCCCACACTAACCCTCCAAAGAGTAACCCACCCAGACCCATTCCCGTACCCTATATTTACTCCTGACTAGTGCACTATGGGCAACCTAGCATGGCCAATTCACCTGACCTACACATCGTTGGATTGTGGGAGGAAACCGGAGCACCTGAAGGAAACCAATGCAGACACTGGGAGAACATGCAAACTCCACACAGACAGTCGCTGGAATTGAGCATGGGTCCCTGGTGCTGAGAGGCAGCAGTGCTAACCACTGAGCCAATGTGCTGCCCCAATTAGACCATACAGCCCATTAAAGACCAGCAGAGTCTAGAACTTATCCATCCAGTTGGGGAGGGAGTTGCAGGTAGTAATTTTTGTCCTTGTTGACACTTTCTGAGCACTGCCCCACCAACATGGCCATGTCTGGCCATCAGACATGACTTCTCACCAACATGTTCAGATTGGAAACCAACCCCTGGTAGAGGGATGACCCTGGTAGAGTTCAGCCAGTATCTGGTGACGATCGTTACTTGGACAATCACATTTGCTCCCCATAGTAATATACCGTCCTCTTCGTGATCTGGTCTCATCAGGTCCAGAAAGGATTCATTTCTGATTGTGATGGCCCTTTTGTTTCCACATCACCACCAGTTGTTTTAGCTTTGCCAGGATGGTATTTTGTATGTCCATGGTCTGATACTGTCAGCAATGACTGAAAGGATGCCCTGTAAGTTTAAAATCAGAACAGACTTTTCTAGTGGCTGCACTACTGTTGGTGTATCCGCTAATGGGAGACGGTCCAAAGAATTGCATGCACTCAGAACAAGAGCTCACCGCTGAATTTGACCTGAAGCTACCTGCAGAAATTCCTCATACCAAAGATGACTGCCAACCTTTCTTCAAAGCTGGTTGCATTTTTGTTTGTCATCAGCTAAAATCCATGAAGAATACTCTATCAGGGGTTCCTCCCCGCTGGGCCATCGGTGAGCCAACACTACTCCGATACCATATAGGAAGGCAACACACCTCGCTTGGGATCGTAGTGGGCTAACACCTTAGATGATACCTGCTTCTTCACATCCCTAAAGGCTACATCTTGGCTACAAGATAATTTCCATGGCTGACCCTTTTTCAATAAAAGATATAAGGGTGCCAGGATGGATGTAAGGTTATGTATGAATTTTCTGTAATAATTCACCAACCCAAGAAAAGACCGAAGCTCTAGTACAGATGTGGGAGTCGGGCAACTTTTGAATGCCCTCACTTTACCTTCGAATGGGTGTCACACAGTCTTGTCGACTCTGTAGCCCAAGTCACTTGGATGCCTGGAACACACATTTTTTCCTCCTAAGGCCACTGCAGCCACCTTGGATAAATGTTTAAGCTGTATCCAGGTATTTTAAATGCTTTTTATTGGTCTTCCCAGTTATTAGCAAATCATCCAGGCAATTGGCGACCGGCGTAGATCTTGCAAAATGCTCTCCGTTGGAAAATGGCACAGGCTGATAGCCCAAAAGGCAGTGTTTAATACTGGTACAAACTCTTATGGGTATTAATCGTGGCATACTTCTGGGAATCCTCATGTAATCGCAATTGCAGGTATGCATGGGTCATTGTCTAGCTTTGTGAAGGACAGCCCCCTGCCAGTTTTGCTTAGAAGTCCTTGATGTGAGGGATCGGATATTTATCCAGCTGTGAAAAGCGGTTTATTGTTTGTCTGAAATTCCCACAAAGGTGAATCGACCCGTTTGACTTTACAATCAGTACAATCGATGCTGCCCATTCCGCATACTGTACTGGTTTGATGATCCCTGTGCTTTCCAGTCTCCTGATTTCTGCCTTTACTTTTTCAAATGAGGCAAATTAAGTTTGTGCAAGACTTTGGCTAGGCTGTGAACCTATACCAGGGAACCCCGACAGATTAAGGGTACAACTTCAGTTCCAGTCTCTTATAAGAAACAACTGGTTCAGTTCCCACTGATTGTAGTAAAAGGCTCGGTCTCAACCTTGATGAGGCAAAATCATTTGAGAAAGATTCAATTTGATTGGCTCGACAGTGAATCGTGCAATTGCTTTTTGGTCAACATACAAGATGGCCTTGGTTCCTTTGATAGTCCCAAGACCTCCCTGAAATACTTCCAGGTATTTAATTAGGACTTCACTCAGGCAGCCAGTTTTATAAATGAAAACTGTCAAGGGTTAAACCAAAATTACATGCCTCTGCCAGTCGTCAGAACCTTGTCAAAAATCCTGAATATGGATTGCTCTGGTTTTCAAACTTTTGAGTAAAACCGATAATGCCTCAGAATTAGAATAGGCTTGGGGTCATAATATTTCTTAGTTAAATCCATTAACTCTTGAAACATTTTAGTATCTGGTGCCTTAGGGAAAGTTAGGTTCCCAAAAACTGAAAAAAACTGCAAATCCACAAGCAGTCAGGAGAATTACTTGTTGCTTTTCATCTGCCCCAATGCCATTTGCCCGGAAATAATAATACATTCTTCCCACGTCCTGGGCCCAGTGTTTGACGGTAGGATTGAATGAGTCAAGCTTCCCAAATAGCAGCATGATGCCAAAAATGCTTACCCCAACTCAAAGACAACTGTTGCAAGCAAATCTCTAGAAGGGTGTATCTTTCTCTCGTTGCCACTGAAGTAACTCCATGAAGGCTGGTATCCTGTCACCAAGTCATTCTTTATTTATATATATAGTACATGACACTGACCCTGCTTGCTCAGATCTGACTTCCAGAGTAAATAGATCCCCGATACTCCTGTTTGTATCTGTCAGCCAGGACTCCCTGATTGGAAGAGGTTAACAGCCCCAATCAAGGAACTCATATTCTATAATGTCCGTCTGGCTGACCTTGTTCCAATCATTACAGTCCTCTTCTGTGCTGTATATGCCTATGAAGTAGTAAAGGCTGTAATATAACAGAGCAACTAATGTGTGTACAGCAAGGTACCACAAACAGCAATGGGATAAACAAGCAGATGATCAGTTATAATAATCCTGTTTTTAGGGGAAAATTTTAACCAGAAGAGTTCCCCTGCTTTTCCAACAATCTAACCATGGTGCCTTTATGCCCACCTGAGGGGGCATGAGTATGGTTTTACATTTGATCGGAAGGAGTGTGAATCTGATAGTAAAGCACTGCCCCATCACAAATCTAGATCTGCTCAAGTCAACTGTAATGTGAATGTATCAAAAAATCCCAATCAGCAAAAAGCAATGCCCATAGTTACTAGAGTAAAAGGGACAATGATGACTTTTATCAACAATTTAGATTTGTTTTATTGGTTGAGATTTTTAAATTAAGGTTGCAAGAGAACTCAAGTTGAAACCCCACATTACTCTATTCTAATGCTGTTCCAAGCAAAACTCTTTATCAGCTGGATTATTGTAGCCATCAATCATTCATGATTGGATTTTTTTTCCTGCCATTGGAGGCAGATCTGGCTCAAATCAGGTGAAACATTACCATGCTTTGCACCTTAAGACCATAAAACATTTAAACTGACGGGAGCTGTTTGGCTCTTTGATTCTGCTCTGCCATTCAATGAGATCATGGTTGATTTGATAATCCTCAATTCCCTTACTTATTGAAATATGCTCATCTCAACCTTCCTGATGAAGGGCTTTTGCCCGAAACATCGATTTACTGCTCCTCGGATGCTGCCTGACCTGCTGTTCTTTTCCAGCACCACACTCTCAACTTTAATCTCCAGCATCTGCAGTCCTCACTTTCAACCTTGAATATGTTTAACCACCCAGGCACCACAGCCATCCGTTATGAAAAATTACACTGAGAGGAGACTTCTCCTCATCTGTCGTAAACAAGTGACTCCTTATCCTGAAATTATATTCTGTGGTCCTATACACTCCACAACAGAAAATCACCTCTCAAGACCCTTAAGAACCTTGTACGTTTGAATGTCTTCTCTCATTTTTCAAAACTCCAGGCCGAATCTACTCAACCTATCATCCTAAAATCCCTCCAGTTCAGGAAATAAGCTAGTGAACCTTTACTGGACTGTTACCAATGCCAGTATTTCAGGAGTGGTCTTAACTAATGCCTCAAGATCCTTTTATTTTAATACTCTATCCTTCTCAAAATAAAACCCAACATCCCATCTATCTCTCCTACTACCTGCAGAAAATGTATGCACACTTTTCGCAATTTCAAAATTGATGGTACAGTGGACACTGAATAAGGTTACCTCAGAGTACAATGGAACCTTGATCAGATGGGCCATTTAGTGGCAGATGGAGTATAATTCGATCAATGCAAGGTTCTACATTTTGGAAAGACAAAGCAAGATAGGACTTGTACACTTAATGGAAAGGTCCGAGGGAGTGGTGCCAAACAAAGAGACCTTGAGGTGTATGTTCATAGCTTCTTGAAAGTGGAGTTGCAGATAGGCATAGTAGTGAAGGTGGCATTTGGTACGCTTACCTTTATTGTTCAGTGCATTGTGTATAGGATTTGGGAGGTTATATTGTGGCTCTGCAGGGCATTGTATTCCAAAAGTTGCCTAACCAGAGTTCAATTCTATTCTTCCTGCTATAGGAAAGATGTTGTGAAACTTAGACCTGTAGTGATGTACAGCACAGAAACAGACTTTTTGGTCCAACTTGCCAATGCCAACCAGATATCCTAAATTAATCGAGTCCCATTTGCCAGCATTTAGCCACTATCCCTCCAAACCCTCCCCATTCATGTACCCATCAAGATGCTTTTTAAACATTGTAATTTGAAAGGGTTCAGAAAAGATTTACAAGTTTGTTGCCACGGTTGGAGGGTTTGAGCAAGAGGGAGAGGCTGAGGCTATTTTCCCAGAGCGTCTGAGGCTGTCATCCTCACCTCTTCCCTTCCTACATATTTTGTGTTATCCACAAATTTGGACATAGTACATTCACTTCCCTCACTCAAATTGATAGTTGATATTGTAAACAATTATGGCCCAGAAATGATCCTTGTGGCACTCTATTAGTTACAGTTTGCCATCCTAAAATGCTTCTTGAATCCAACTCTGTCCTCTATTAGTTCGCCATTTCTCTATCCATTCTAATGTACAAACTCCATTTCTTTTATTAATTAGCCTAAAGTACCTCATCAAATGCCTTCTGAGAATCCAAATATATTACAACCACTGGTTGTCTTTATCTATTCTCATGTTACCCCTTCAAAGAGGCACAATTAGCAGGCATGAATTCCACCCCATGAAAACCAATGCTGACTCTGCTTAATTATATTGTGCAATTCTAACTGCTCTCTTATCTCACACTTTACAATAGACTCTGACATTTTACCAATGATAGACATTAAACTAACTGGCCTATAAGCTACATAATTGTGTCTCTTTCTCATTTTGAACAATTAGCAATTTACTAAGAGTTTCTGGAAAATTATTAACAATACATCTACTATCTCTATACCTACTCCTTTTAATATCCTAAGATGTATCCCATCTCTTCCAGGGGTTCTAGTGGACTTTAGCCTCATCAGTTTCCTTCATATTTTTCTTTAGTGATAGTTGTTGCATCTATTTCCTCTCCCCTTTGATTATTTGGTATTTTTGAAATATTAGTGCTTTCTAACATGAATACTGAAGAAAGCATTTATTCAACTCCTCTGCCATGTCCTGGTCCCTCATTACTATTTTCTCAGTCTTTTTCTCTCGAACCAATGTTTACTTTGGCCTCTCTCTTCCTTTGTGTCTATAAAGAAGGATTTGTTGTCCATCTTGGTATTACTTGCAAGTTTACTCTCAAGGCTTATCCTCTCTCACTTTATTTTTGGTTATCTTATGCTAGTTTTTAACCTTTCCCAATTCTTCAGCTTACCACTACACTTTGCCACATTGTATGCCTTTTTGCTCAATTTGATGCTATCCTCAACTTGCCTGGGAGAAAGTGAGGACTGCAGATGCTGGAGATCAGAGCTGAAAATGTATTGCTGGAAAAGCGCAGGTCAGGCAGCATCCAAGGAGCAGGAGAATCGACGTTTCGGGCATAAGCCCTTCTTCAGGAACTTGCCTGGTTAACCATGATGGGCCTATCCTTTTTCTAGAATCCATCTTTCTCACTGGATTATGTCTCTGTTGTGAGTCATGAACATTTTTTTAAATATCTGTCATTGTTCCTTCGTTGGCTTTGCTGATAAACTGTTTCCCGACTCTAGTTCAGCTAGCACTGCCCTCGTCTCTTTGTAATTATCCTTATTTAAAGATAGCATAGTCATTTCTAATCCAGGTTTCTCATTCTCAAAATGAATGTTGAATTCTATCATGTTTAGTCACTCTTCCCTAAGGGATCTTTTACTCTGATACCATTTATCAAACCTGCTTCATTATACATCACCAGATACATGTGTAGCTCGATTCCTGATTTGATCCACAACATATTGTTCTAGGAAACTATCCTGACTGCACTCGAATAATTTCTCTTCATGGCTACATCTGCCAATGTAACTTTCCCAAACTACGTGAAGATTAATGTAACCTACAATTAATGTACTGCCTTTTTTATATGCCCTCATTATTTTCTGATTTACTCTCTGCACTCCAGTACAGCTACTGGTGATCTATGAACCACTCCCAATAGTGGCTTATTCCCCTCATTATTTCTCACCTCCACCGAAATGCATTCTCATGTTCTGATCCAATATCATTTCTTGCTGTTAAACTTATTCCATCCCATACTGACAAGCTACTCTATTGCCCTTTCCATTTCTGACTGTCCTTTCGAAAAGTCACTAAATGCTGAATATTTAATTCCCAGCTTTTATCTCCTTGTAACCATGTCTCCGTAATGGCTATAATATCATACTCCCTAAGCTCTATTTACGCTATTAATTTTGTTTGAATATATGCATTCAAATAAAAAGCCATTAATTTTGTCTATTTATCATTTTCTCCTCTTATGACCCTTTGCTGCTGTTTTTATGTTTGTACACTCTTTCCTGTCCTACTCAGGGTATCATTATTTAACTAGCCATGTTGTAATGTTGCCATATCTTTTTACTCTATAAGCCTACATTTTTCCTCTCCCAAAACTCACCAACTCCCAAATAGTTTAAAGTGCTTTACACAGCCTTAATTATTTGATTCACCAGTACATTGGTCCTGACATCGTGATGGCAAAGGGCTACCCAAGGCTCCTTTGCTCAATTCTTTGCCTTGCAAATATTTTCCAAAAGCATTTAATGACATGCCTGGAGATATGTTTCAGATTGATTGAACTGTCTGAATGCAAATTATTGTAAGCAGTGGGTTCGTAAGTCGATGAAGACATTAAACTTTCATTTCATTGAGACTACAGAGGTCTCTTCTCATTATAGTGAGACACACTTTATTTAAAATGAAAAATCATATCAATTGCTATACTAAAACAGAAGTAAAACACTGTTGGTGGTACACAAAGTGCTGGAAATACTCACAGTAGCATCTACAGGGCTGTAATAAGTCATATTCAACTGAAAACAATTAATTGTTTCTGAAGAAGGGTCACTGAACCCAAAACATTAACCCAGTTTTCTCTGCACAGATGCCTTTCTCCAGACCTGCGGAGTTTTCCTATCAAGTTCTGTTGTTGTTTTTAATTGTTTCTCTTTTTACAGATGTTGCCAAATCTGCTTTGTAGAGTCATAGAGTCAAAGAGATGTACAGCATGGAAGCAGACCCTTCGGTCCAACTTGTCCATGCCGACCAGATATCCCAACTCAATCTAGTCCCACCTGCCAGCACCCGGCCCATATCCCTCCAAACCCTTCCTATTCATATACCCATCCAAATGCCTCTTAAATGTTGCAATTGTACCAGCCTCCACCAC
>NC_057710.1:32974647-32975989 GCF_004010195.1 Chiloscyllium plagiosum
GATCCATGTTACTGAGCACTTAAGACTGACGAATTTTTTGTTTGCATATTCGTTGTGACCACCGAACATACCCGGGGTGACAGAGGTCGGAACTCTCTTCCTAAAGAGGGTTTAACCGTACAGACGTCTGCCTTAGACCGGTTGTTAAGAGCAGAGATCTGCCACGCGAAGGTCAAGCTTTGAAAGACGTACTGTTCTTGAAGCGGTTCCCTTCAGGGGAGATCCGACATGGGGGACTTGAATTTCGGACCACCTAAGTTGACTCACCTCAGGACAGCACGTCCCGGAGTGCCCTGGTGGCACTGCAGGGACGGTGGGGACATGCCTATTCATAGTCAGTTACTGCTGGATAGCGTAGCCCTGCATAAGGAAAAGTTGGACCTGGTGATTGCCCAAGCACCAGAACAAAAGGGAATTATCCTGACAAGATTGAGGGAAACATTTAAAAATCCAACATTAATGATCAAGATTCTGGACGGTCTCTACAGGTCACCACATTATTCGGCTCTCCAAACAATTGCGCTAGGCAAGCCCCCCGTTGGGTGGGCACCCCCGAGCACTGATAGCTCCCGGGAATGGAAAACAAAAATGGTTGTGACCTTTACCCCGCAGTGGGGATACAGACCGGTTTGTTCCCCTAATGGCCCAACTGTTTCGGGCGGTCTTACCCGGGAGCTAGACTATTTAGCCACGACTGTTACTTTACCCACTGATGTGTACACTGACGAGTCCACCCCAGTCCTGAAAACCCCCGACTCGCGGCCACCAACAGGGGAGATATTGGGGGAGATCAGTACCCAGTTAAGGGAGAATAATACTGCTATGGAAGCTAAAAGAAAGGTCCGTAACCTAGAGAATAGTCTCAAGCTGTGGCGGGTTAAGAACTGGTTCCCTAAGGATGACCAACCCTTCTTTACGACAAGCGAATTTGATGCCTTCCAAGCTAAAATCCTAACCTACCTGCGGGAGAGGAAAGGGATACCAAGAAAGGGTTTTTTAAATTTAGCCAAATCTTCCACTAAAAAGGAGGATGAAGACGTTTACTTGCGGGAGCTTCTGAAACGCTTCCAAAGCCACTTACCGATTTCACCTATTCACACACCAGTATTGGATGAGCAGGGTCCTGTCCCGGAATGTGAGCCTGAGTGGTCTCTGAACCCTACTCCAATTTACCCCCCTACACCTTACACTTCTCCTGTGGCCGTGCCGACCCAAGGTGCCAACCACGAGGGAAGTCCGCCACCCCCTTACACCAGCCCACAGTCAGGATCACCCGCTCCCGGTGCATCGCCCACGGCCCCGCTTGCGGACACCAGGGCACCACTGTGTCCGCTCCAACCGC
>NC_057710.1:32976057-32977495 GCF_004010195.1 Chiloscyllium plagiosum
GCCAGCCGGACGGCATCCCACAGAGATGGGAAGTACAGGACGTAGAGGTACAAGGGGAGGGTTGCTGCCCCGTGCTGGGACAGGATGGCTCCCATGCCCCAAAGTTTCCTTCCCTGGGAAGACATGACAAATTGGCTTCAATGAATAGCCAGTCCGCCAAGTCTGAACAGGCACCCCGGGAATTCAAAAATCCCGGCGGGACAGTAGGTCCTTTGCTGCAGAAGGGGACACTTTAATTGTTACGGGAGCTCGCCTCCAGAGCAAGCTTGTGAAGGGAGGGAGCAAGAATGACTCCCAGCTAGATACCACCTCCTCGGAGGATGAGAGGGAGATGATTGGGGATTTTGATAAGGGGGTCCTACACATCACTCCCACGGCCGCCCAATGCAGGGGACTTTCGCCACTATGCCGCCCGTTCAAGCGCCTCTTCTCGCCACTAGTATGGGGGTAGAGAAGTACGTCCCCTGGTCACGGACAGACCTAGACGCCCTGGTCAGGAGGCTTCCTCCGATTGCCAACGGGGCGTCTGCCTGGATAGCGACTTTTGAGAGGGTGACCTGTCATGAGAAACTAGCGCTGGCGGATTTTAGAACCATAATGGTACGCATCCGAGCAGAGGAGGCGCTGATCAGGGCAGAAAGACTGGCTAGGTGTTCCAGGTCAGATGAAACTGTCTCGTTTGACCTCTACCAAAATTTAATCTGGCGGTCCCTGCGGGACAGCTTCCCCACTACTTTCTCGCTGGACGCGTTGGGGACCCTCAGACTAAAGGACGGGGAGGACGTACATGAATACCTGGGGAGGGCCTGGGACCTATGGGAGGCTGGGACAAGTGAAAGGCCAGATAGCTCTCCCTTGGCAATAGCACATTTTCAGAGGGTGGTGACCGAGGGACTCCCTGCACCAGTGCAGAGCAAATTGAAAGACCTGGTGGGGGTGGATTCAATGAAGGAGGACATATGGAGGAAACAGGTACATCACTATCTGAACAGGCACCGTACATCGGAAAAGATGAAAGCCGAAGGGCAGGCCTCCAAGACGACTATACAGATCTTAGGGAAAATTTTAGAGCAGGTGGGGGCAAAGAGCACCACGCGGGAGCTCGTGCCTCCAGCCGCTCAGATGTACAGTTCCCCACAGCCCAATGCAGGCAAGGCCCTGCCACATCCCAGCCCTGACAGGGCAGAATATGACGGCCATGATGTGTCAGCCCACGACAGCCAACAGCAGCTATCTTCTGACGCACAGAGGCGGTTCCGGGGGGGAAGGCAGCGCGATCACTGCTGGAAACCTGAAGGTCCCTGACCCCTACGTTGCACTGCAGGCGCTCACGCCTGCCAGCCGCTTTTTCTCTGTCATAGACCTGGCTAACGCTTTCTTCTGCCTTCCACTGCACCCAGAGTGTCAGGAGTGGTTTGCCTTCACCGTCGAGGGAGAG
>NC_057710.1:32980491-32989681 GCF_004010195.1 Chiloscyllium plagiosum
ACACTTCTAGCCCTGAAATGGTTAACAACAGCCAAGTGAGCTGCTGCAGGCGATTGCATGACTGCTGGAGCTTGTAAGGGATATGCATAATGTTAATTAAATCTTGGAGCCTGTAAATACCAGCCAGTATCAATTGCGCCATCGAAACTCGGGATTAATAAAGAAACCGATCGGAATCTTAACTGTCAGACAAGTGTGAATTGCTCTATCGGAACCTGTAACTAGTGAGTGTGAATGGCTCTATTTAAGTCTAAAGTTGATAAGTGTAATTGTCAATTTAGTTAAACTGAAACTATTGAAAATGGCTAGCCTGTCAGACGCATAGTAATTCCTTGAAACAATGAACTATTGAATACGGGATTGGAACCGCTCCCGGGGATGGCTGAGCCATTGTCAAGCATAGCAGGAGCTGGACAGGCACTTCGATGCGGCCAATAGGAGGATGGATCCCCAGCGCGCGCAGATGAATGGACCAATGGGGAAGGCGAACTGACCGGGGACTCCAGGCAGCGCGAAGTATAATTGTGTCAACTTTGAACGGGAAGGCAGAACGCCTTCTCCAACGAATGCATGCTTGTAGATTCGTTGTACCAGTTAAGATTCTGTGAATAAACGGCTGTCTGCGTCTAACCATAGTTGCCAGTGTGAGTCTCTCCTTCCGAAAGAACACGCAAAGACGGGACCCCGCGGGTCCGTCTTAACACAGTCCTGCCCATCCCTGAGCCATGTTTCCGTAATTGCTATGATATCCCAGTCCCATGTTCCTAACCATGCCCTGAGTTCATCTGCCTTCCCTGTTAGGCCCCTTGCATTTAAATAAATGCAGTTTAATTTATTAGTCCTACCTTGTCCCTGCCTACCCTGACTGTTTGATTCACTTCTGTTGTCAGCTGTACCCGTCTCAGATTGATCTCTTTCCTCACTATCTCCCTGGGTCCCACCCCCCCACCTTACTAGTTTAAATTCTCCCGAGCAGCTCGAGTAAATCTCCCTGCCAGTATATTAGTCCCCTTCCAATTTAGGTGCAATCCGTCCTTCTTGTACATGTTACTTCTACCCCAAAAGAGATTCCAATGATCCAAAAATGTGAATCCTTCTCCCATACACCAGCTCCTCAGCCATGCAATCATCTGCTCTATCCTCCTATTCCTGCCCTCACTATTTCGTAGCACTGGGAGTAATCCAGATATTATTACCCTTGAGGACCTCCTTTTTAAAATTCTACCTAACTCCCTGTATTCTCCCTTCAGAGTCTCAACCTTTTCCCTTCCAATGTCGTTGGTTCCAATGTGGACAATGACCTCCTGCTGGCCCCTCTCCCCCGTGAGAACATTCTGCACCCTCTGAGACATCCTTGATCCTGGCACCAGGGAAACAACACACCATTCTGCTTTTTCTCTGCTGGCCACAGAAACTTCTGTACTTCCAGCCATGTTTTTATTTGAACTATAACATTATGTTCCACAGAGAAAACTACAAGAAATCAATACCTGAAACCAATGTTTGGCCTACAGTGGAAATCTTTACAAAAAAGATGACTTACGCAGTAAAACTATCACAGAAATTTCTATCTAACTCCATTTATATACAGTTTTGTCTTATTCCTCTTCTCTCCTATCCCCATGCCCATTCGACTCTTTCAGGTTTATTTACTTAATTAAAAACAGAAACTGCAAGAAATATTTCTGCGAGTTCACATTTTTATCCTCCTTTCATTCTGAACAAAAGTTATTACGTTTTTCTCTCTTCCCACAGATGCTGCCAGACCTGCATTTCCAAACTATTCTGTTTTAATTTTAGACCTTCAACACTTGCAGTATTCTGCTTGTATTCCTTACCTAAATAGCAATTTTTTTCCTATACAAGACTAGACATTCAGCATTGGCAGGCTGCTGCACATTAGGAAGCATTAACATAGATTGCCACTGTATCCTCACGCCATGTAGACTAATAGATTACTTCTTAACATGGGTGTTTGCATAGTGATCAAAACTCAGTAGAAAATTTTCTACTGAGCATTGAAGCACTGAAGCATTGAAGCACTCTTATTCCTTGGGAAAAACTCTATGAGTTCAGTAATTGAGTACAAAACCTGAAGACTTCGATCATAAGAAACTAAAGTGGTAAAAGGCAGGCTTGCTCACCTTCAGTTTATCTTTGGGCAGTGCTACGGCTCCCTGTTTGATGACCTCCAGAACTCGTTCCACTGACAGGTCTGCACCAGCCTGTTCCAGCCGATAACTGAAAAAGCTGATCACCTACAATTTAAACATGATTCGTAATCAAAATCTGGTTTCCTAAACACAGAATGACAGTCCATTCTCCACTTAAATATATTTATATGATGAACAAAAGTATTTTTGCCAACTTTGCAAAAGGTTTATGTATTTTCCTTTCTGATTTTTATGAACTGCATGCCCAAACATGAAGCAATTTGTGTACAATATTGATTTGAATTATTATTGTCACATGCACCTAGGTACAGTGAAAAGTTTTGTTTTGCATGCAGTAAAGACAGATCATACCATACAGAGTGCATTAGGGTAATAGAACAGAGTGAAGAATTCAATGTTACGGCTGTGGAAAAGATGCAGAGAGAGTGAGATCAACATTAATTTTTAAATTTGAGAGGTTCATTCAGAAGTATAACAACAGTGGGGAAGAAGTTGTTCTTGAATCAACTTGCAGGTGAGCTATTGGTCAAAACCAATGGGATCTAACAGCATGCTTGGTGATACCCTAGATCGGTAAAACATAGTTGGGAAAAAAAGTGTTCTACCCCCCCCCATTAACTTGACATGTATATCACATTCAAAACTGCATTCCAAAAAGCACAAATGAATGTTTATTATTTTCAGACATAAATAGTCCTAATTTCTAAATAAATAAAGGTATTAGACCGAATCTGTCAGAATTTTCAAGTCCTTTTGTGTTAAGAATGCAAATGCAGATAACAATGGAATGTTAGCTTTTATAGCTAAAGGAATAGAAAAAAAGGAAAGGAAGTATTGTTGCAACTATACAAGGTATTGATGAGACTGCACCTGAAATATTGTGCACAATTTTGGACCCCTTATTTGAGGAAAGATGTAGTGGCATTGAAGGCACTTCAAAGGTTCACTAGATTTATCCCAGAGATGAGGGGCTTGTCGTATGAAGAGAGATTGAAAACTTAAGGTTTATACTTTCTAGAATTTAGAAGAATGAGGGGAGATCAAATTGAGGTATTCAAGATGATAAAAGGTATGGATATAAAATAGACGTGGAGCAGATGCTTCCTCTTGTGGGACATTCTTGGATGAGAAATCATACATAGTCTTAGGATAAAGGGTAGCAAATTTATAACAGAGTTAAGAAAAAACTACTACTCCCTAAGGAACTGTGAATCTGTGGAATTCACTACCCCAAGTGCAGTGGATACTGGGACAGTGAGTAAATTTAAGGAGGGGTTGAACAAATTTTTAATTGGTAATGGGTTGAAGTGTTATGGGGAGAAGGCAAGAAAATGGGGGTGAGGAGCATATCAGCCATGATTGAATGGCGGAGCAAACTCGATGGGCCAAATGGCCTAGTTCATCTTCTATATCTTATGAACCTATGAACTGTATAAATACCATTACTTTTGATGCTGTGCAATCTGGCCTCAATAAAAAAGGGCAAATTCAACTTCATTAATTACCAAAGCGAACAGAACTAATGTTTAAACTACAACATGGAAATGGGTTTTTGGTACTATAAATAAAATAGAAAATACACATACAATGGGAACACAATTGCAAATAACTTATACATTCCCCAGATAATACAGAATATGAATATTACTGTAAAATAGGAGATATGTTGCTAAAACTTTCAACGTGCATTCATCGGGACAAATGCAGGATTACCAAATTTTAACCAATCACAATTCATGAGAAAAGGGTCCTGACTGGTTGGCAAGTTGACTGATCGGCTGAGGTGTTGCCCTGGATAAAGCTCTCATGTAATTTTAAAGCAGCATAAAACTTGCTTACAGAATATTAGTCTCTGAATATGGATATATTTCACTGCAAGCATATGTTCATGGTATAAACTTGACTGATGATCTTAAGTTGGTAGGTAGTGCAGCCATTAGCATACTCAGGATTGTTTTACCAAGTATTGCTCAATAATGGAATCACATCTAATAGTACACATTTTGTTTTGAGTTTTGCAAGTGCAGGCCGATTGAGTGTGGTTAGTACTCTCCCCATTATGAATAACTGAAGGAAACTAAAGTCGATTATACTAGTCAGCTGTTTAGATGTTCGGCTTATGGACAACATTATAGGCGGAGCAGCAACTTGACAGTGGACCATATCACTTGTGACTCTGCATAATAACAGCATGAACCTGCTTGCCTAATTTGTTCAGTTTATCAGAGACATTTTGCCATACCAGGATAAATTGAGGTAGACCCAGCACTATTCAGGTCTGAAAGTGGGGGCCTTTAGCTCACCTTGTAAGCTTGATGCAAAAATAGAACACATCAAAATTAGACTGCATGGCAATGGCTATCCAGATCAAATCATTGTTCTTTTCTTCCACAGTGTATATTGTTCTGATTGTTTGAAATTTGGTTTTCTTGCAATTGTCGTTATAGTAGAAGGTGAAAAGCTTTGATAATATATCTTCTTAAGAGTAAGAAACTAATCATTCTTTTCCTAAGAATAATGTAACAATATAAAGAGTAAAGGATATTCTATAACATTTATAAAGTGAGCAACAGCCAATTATCATTATTTGGAGATGCCGGTGTTGGACTCTGGTGTACAAAGTTAAAAATCACACAACACCAGGTTATAGTCCAACAGGTTTAATTGGAAGCACACTAGCTTTCGAAGCGACGCTCCTTCATCAGGTGATTGTCACAATCATCTGATGAAGGAGCGTCGCTCCGAAAGCTAGTGTGCTTCCAATTAAACCTGTTGGACTATAACCTGGTGTTGTGTGATTTTTAACTAATTATCATTAGTATGCATCTGAAAAGTGTTATGGAAGTTGCTAGTCTAAACTTCATATAAAACAATCATGGGCAGGAAACAAATGAGATTGCTTTTACTTGTAAAATATTGCAATAAAACACTTACAAAACTCATGGCGGTGTAGGTACACACAGAACTTACATGTGGAGAGATAACAGCAAGATAATTTCAGGTAATTAAGAGTGTCAAAAGATAGGTACAAACAGCATGAGTGGAGTGCCAACAGGCTGAATAACAAGCATTTGCAGGTGATCAAAAGTGTTAAATGGTGTGAATAAAGTGTCACCAGCTGAATATGATCAGATTAATTAAGGTGGAGAGATAATTACAATAATTATAAAAAAATAAAATGGTCCTATTGTTTTAAGTTTTAACAATAAGTATTAAAAACTCATAAGGTTTTTGTAAAGATACAAATTCAGTTCATGCTAATGTTGTTCGAGGCTCAGATGAGAAATTGCAGGACATTCAATGGGTTAGACTGATGGTGGCAGGGTAGAAATCAACTAGGAGAAAGTGAGGATTGCAGATGCTGGAGATCAAGTCGAGAGTGGGGTGCTGGAAAAGCACAGCAGGTCAGGCAGCATCCGAGGAGCAGGAGAATTGACACCTGATGAAAGACTCTTGCCCGAAACGTCGATTCTCCTACTCCTCAGATGCTTCCTGACTTGCTGTGCTTTTCCAGCACCCTATTCTCGACTCTGATGGTAGCAAGGTGACGGACAATTGCGACTGGTTCTCAGAAGTCTTAATAGCTTTAGCAATAGCACAAGTGCACAATAGCTTTAGCAATAGCACTGATCCCACACCACCACTTGTGGAGGTGTGGGATCAGAAAATATTTAAATAAATATGGCCGTGTAAACTGGTTTAGTCCAACATGTCCAATTGCTCCTGAACAGCATTTCACAATTACAATTTTTCAGGAGGTGGCTTTTTTTCAAGGTGCAGTTTAAAATTGGAAAGAATATTTCAGCTATGTTTATACATACAATGTTATCTATTACTCATTTGTATTACAAGTTTAATGTCAGTGAAATGTTATTTTGGGGCTTCACATCAATGCTAATATTGTGGAGTGGAAATTAGAGTTCAAGACCTTAACAGAATATAGCCAAGCAAGCCTACCTTACCTCAATAGTCCTTGCTTTTGTTTCAGGCTGGTATTGGATTCCAAAATGGACTGCATTTATACTACAACTCCTTTTGTAGAGGAAAATTGGGATGAAATGTGATCTTCATTCTATTATTTTCAATACTGTATGCCCAAAAGCTCTATTCATACAACATGAAATTTAAAAAACTTCTGATCATAGAATACACAGAAGTAAATATTATTTTAAACTGTTACAACAAGGTTATCCTTGAAAAATCTTGTTCAATATCTGTGGTCCCATTTCTTTTACAAGATGTTCTAATATTGTTGTTGTAGTCAACAAAAGCCAACTTGTCAATATATAAAAGTTAAAATAGGAGTCAAAACTCAGATATCTGCAATCAAGCTGAAGTGGTGCAATAGCAATTTAAGCAACAAAAACAGAAATTGCTGAAAAAGCTCAGTAGGTCTGGCAGAATGTGTAGAGAGAAATCAGAGTTTACATTTTGGGTCCAGTGACCCTTCTTCAGAACTGGACCCAGGGTCACTGGACCCAAAATGTTAATTCTAATTTCTCTCCACAGATGCTGCTAGACCTGCTAAGCTTTTCCCACAATTTCTGTTTTTGCTTCTGACTTCCAGCATCCACAGTTCTTTTGCTTTAAATTTAGGCAAACTTGAATGAACGGAATATTTATTAATTTCATCCATTACCATGTCAAGATTCTGCATCACGTCCTGGAAGGAGGGGTGTGTGCGGAATTGTTCAAAAAGATCTCGTTTGTATAGGAGTGCATACACAAGATTGGGGTTGTGGTGAAGCGAAGTGGAAAGGCAAGAATTTATGATCTCCAGCATCATTCGGATCACCTCTTCAATTACATTGAGGTCCTGAGCCTGTGAGAGGAAAAGTATAAAAATAAGTCGAGCTCACTACAATAGAAACGACATTTGTGCACTGTCTGACTAGTGATACATAGTTATCAGCATCTATGAAATGATAATAATTTGTATAAGAAAGTTGAAATAAAAACAAAGTCAGAAGTCACACAATACCACATCATAGTCCAACAGATGTAGTTGAAATCACATGCTTTTGGCACACTGTTTCTTCATCAGGTGAAATGGAGGGAAGCACACAGGCACAGAACTTACATGTGGAGAGATAACAGCAAGATAATTTCAGGTAATTAAGAGTGTCAAAAGATAGGTACAAATAGCATGAGTGGAGTGCCAACAGGCTGAATAACAAGCATTTGCAGGTGATCAAAAGTGTTAAAGTGTATGAATAAAGTGTCACCAGCTGAATATGATCAGATTAATTAAGGTGGAGAGATAATTACAATAATCAAAGATAAAATGGTCCAAGAGACAAATCAAACGGCTGGAATAACATGATAGGAATACGAGTCGTACGACAAGGGTCTAACCAAAGTAACAGGTAATTCAAAACTGTACAAACTAATTAAGGTAAACAGATAATAAGAAGTTATCAAGGTGACAGTGTCAACACAGAACTGTAAGGAAGATTTGACACAGAACAGTATGGTGGGGTTACATGCTGTGCTGCATGAACCCAAGATCACAATTGAGGTCATCCTCATTGGTTAGGAATTTGGCTGAGTTTCTGCTCGGCAATTCTGTGTTGTTCTATATTTCGAAGGCTGCCTTTGATTTAATACACGCCGGGACGTCGAACAATTCTTCTGTCGCCTCCGCGCTTACTTTCACAATCAGGATTCCCGCCCACCTTCCGAGGACCCCTTCGCCCACCTCCAACACATACCATCATCTCCCAGACCATACAGAACCCTCATCACCTCAGGAGATCTTCCACCCACAGCTTCCAACCTCATAGTGCGGGGTTCCCGGACTGCCTGGTTCTACTTCCTTCCCAAGATCCACAAGCCTGACCACCCTGGCCGACCCATTGTCTCAGCATGCTCCTGCCCCACTGAACTCACCTCTACCTACCTCGACACTGTCCTATTCCCCCCTAGTCCAGGAACTTCCCACATACGTTCGAGACACCACCCACACCCTCCACCTCCTCCAAGACTTCCGTTTCTCCGGCCCCCAACGCCTCATCTTCACCATGGATATCCAATCCCTCAACATCTCCATCCGCCATGACCAGAGCCTCCAAGCCCTCCGTTTTTTCCTCTCCAGACGTCCCCAACAGTACCCTTCTACCGACACTTATTCGTTTGGCCGAACTGGTCCTCACCCTTAACAATTTCTCCTTCGAATCCTTCCACTTCCTCCAGACCAAAGTGGTAGCCGTGGGCACACGTATGGGCCCCAGCTATGCCTGTCTCTTTGTTGGCTACGTAGAACAGTTGATCTTCCGTAATTACACTGGCACCACTCCCCACCTCTTCCTCTGCTACATTGATGACTGCATTGGCGCCACCTCGTGCTCCCGCAAGGAGGTTGAGCAATTCATCAACTTCACCAACACATTCCACCCTGACCTTAAATTTACCTGGACCATCTCTGACACCTCCCTCTCCTTCCTGGACCTCTTCATCTCCATTAATGACGTCCAACTTGACACTGACATTTTTTACAAACCCACCGACTCCCACAGCTATCTGGATTACATCTTTTCCCACTCTACCTCCTGCAAAAATGCCATCCCGTATTCCCAATTCCTCCGCCTCATCTGATCCCAGGAGGACCAGTTCCACCACAGAACACACCAGATGGCCTCCTTCTTTAGAGACTGCAATTTCCCTTCCCACGTGGTTAAAGATGCCCTCCAACGCATCTTGTCCACATCCCGCACCTCCGCCCTCAGACCCTACCCCTCCAACCTTAACAAGGACAGAACGCCCCTGGTGCTCACCTTTCACCCTACCAACCTTCACATAAACCAAATCATCCAATGACATTTCCGCCACCTCCAAAAAGACCCCACCACCAGGGATATATTTCCCTCCCCACCCCTTTCCGCCTTCCGCAAAGACCGTCCCCTCTGTGACTACCTGGTCAGGTCCACTCCCCCCTACAACCCACTCTCCCATCCTGGCACATTCCCCTGCCACCGCAGGAATTGCAAAACCTGCGCCCACACCTCCTCCCTCACCTC
>NC_057710.1:32989988-32999251 GCF_004010195.1 Chiloscyllium plagiosum
GATGAAGGGCTTTTGCCCCGAAACGTCGATTCGCAGCTCCTCGGATGCTGCCTGAACTGCTGTGCTCTTCCAGCACCACTAATCCAGAATCTGGTTTCCAGCATCTGCAGTCATTGTTTTTACCTACCTTGAGGACACTAACCCCACCATACTGTTCTGTGTAAAACCTTCCTTACTGTTCTGCTTTGACACAATTACCTTGATAATTTACCTTTCTACCTTAATTAGTTTGATGTGAAGGATCTGGTGTTGGACTGGGGTGGACAAAGTTAAAAATCACATTACACCAAGTTATAGTCCAACAGGTTTATTTGGAAGCACTAGATTTCGAAATGCTGCTCTTTCATCAGGTAGCTTTAGAAGAGGATCTGTCTTATGATCCTCTTCCAAATCTATGTGATGAAGGAGCAGTGGTCCGAAAGCTAGTGCTTTCAAACAAACCTGTTGGACTATAACCTATTCGTGTGTGATTTTTTAAACTTAATTAATTTGTACAGTTTTGGATTACTTATTACTTTGGTTAGACCCTTGTCACACGACTCTTATACCTATCATGTTATTTCAGCCATTTGGTTTGTCTCTTGGACCATCTTTTTTTTGATCGTTTGTAATTATTTCTCCACCGTAATTAATAGGTCATCCCTTCACTTGCTATTCAGCTGGTGACACTTTACTCGCACCATTTGACACTGCTGATCACCTGTGAAGACTTGTTATTCAGCATGTTGATACTCACACTATTTGTATTTATCTTTTGGCATTCTTATTTACCTGGCATTATCTTGCCATTACCCCTCTGCATGTAAATTCTGTGCCAGTGTGCTTCCCTGTACTTCACCTGACAAAGGAGCAGTGCTCCAAATAAACTGCCTGGACTATAACCTGGTGTCATGTGACTTGTGACATTGCCCATCCCAGTCCAACGCCAGCATCTCCACATCAGAAAAATAAAACACTAAGTTCCAAAAGCATGTGTTTTATTAGGATCTGAAAAAGATGAACTATTCAGTCAAAAAATTTCAATCATGAAAAGCAAAACAATTGAGTTTGACCCAGACCTCCCACAAGGCACATACGTGCAATATGAGTCTAAGGGGTTACTGGATAGTAAGCAAGTACGAAACTTTGAATCAAATCTTAACTCATTTGATTTGCAAGATTTTTAACAAGTAAAACAACTGTTAAATGAAACTATTTATTAAAGACATGACAAGAGGTTCAAAAGTGTTGCACATTTCAACAAAGATTTAAACGGGCTGCAATTGAAAAGTCACTGCTCCCCTGCAACACAAACCTCAGCTGCACATCCAGGGAGGAGAATCTCATTTGCATGTGACAGACAGCTCCAAGTGCTTCTTTGGCCAATTTATTGGTGCCCAACTGTCACACACACAGAATTTTGAATGTGTGTCCAGTCATAAAAGAAACCAAAACAAAATCCATTAATATAACTTTGTCACTTCACCTGACAAAACAGCAGCACTCTGAAAGCTTGCGATTTGAAATCAACCTGTTGGAGTCTAAGCCAGTGTTGTGTGACACATTTTTCCATGACCACCAGATATTCCTATAGTGTTGCACTAGTGGTGCTTAGTTGCTAGTTTTCTGAACAGCAATTGCAACAATGCAGTGGGATTCTTTATGCCCAAAATAAAAGGGAAAACTGTCTTGGTTTTTATGTCTCTTCTGAAAATTCCCCCAGCAGTGCACAACTGCTTGGCACTGACTTAATTAAATGCCAGCCTATATTTTTGTATTCAAGTCCTGGAGTGAGTGTGGGACCCACAACCTGTGATATCCGAGTCATGGCTAACAGGAGGACGATTTACCAGTGAAACATGCGCCATTCCCTAATTCCCACCTCCTCATGATATCTCAGCCCTAATCTAGTGTCTACCTCAGGGGCTAAGCACCCTGGCAGGGCTGGGTTCCACTTCGTTTTAAACTAATTTGTGGGATGTGGGCATTGCTGACTGGCCAGCTCATTCCTAGTTACTCTTGAAAAGGTGGTGGTGAGCTTCCCTCTATAACTGCTGCAGTTCTCCTGCTATGGGTTGACCCAATATTCATATAGGGAGAGAACTGCAGGAATTTAACCCAGCGACAGTGAAGGCATGGCGATATATTTTCAAGACAGGATGTTGAGTGGCTTGGAGGTGAACTTGAAAGTGATGGTGTTCCGATGTATCTTCTCCTCTTGTCCTCCAAGATGTGGGTTGGAAGGTGCTGTCTGATGATCCTTGGTAAACTTCTGCAGTGCATCTTGTTGATAGTATACACACTGCTGCTACTGAGCATTGGTGATGGAGGAGTGGATGCAGCGCCAATCAAGTGGGCTGCTTTGTCCTGGATGGTGTCAAGCTTCTGGAGTGTTGTTGGAGCTGTGCCCATCCAGGCACGTGGGGAGTATTCCACCACACACCTGATTTGTGTCCTGTAGATGATAGACAGATTTCGGGAGTCAGGAGGTGGGTTATTCACCCCAGCATTCCTAGCCTCTGACCTGCTTTTGTAGCCACTGTGTTTATGTGGCGAGTCCAGTTGAGTTTCTTGTCAATGGTAACCCACAGGATGTAGACAGTGGAGGGTCAGAGATGGCAGCATCATTGAATGTTTTGGGGTGGTGGCTAGATTGTCTCTTATTGGTTATGCACATTGAATTAAATTAGCTTTATTGTCACATGTACTCATTTAGTAGTGAAAAGTTTACAAGCCGCCACCTACGCCACTATTTTAGGTAAAGGTACCTAGGTACAGATTCTTCAGTATAAGTTCTTAGAAAAAAAATTAGAAAAGAAAGAAATTAAGAAGTCCAGCAATGCAGACGGCAGACATAAACTAGAAAACAGAAATAAGAAGCTCAGAACAATGGTCCTTCCAACCCAGTCCACAGTGACACCTAGCCTCCAGTCCATGGCTGGGAAACCGCTCTGGAATAATCTCAAGATTGAAAGCCCATGCTGAGCTGAAAGACCACCATGGGCCACTGAAAGATCATTATCCCAGGCTGAGAGATTGTCATGTACTGCCGAAAGACCACCATGCCAGGCCAAGAGATTGATACGCACTGCCAAAAGACCACTACGCTGGGCCGACAGACCTGGCGTGCTCATAGCTTGGCATTTGTGTGGTGCAAATGTTACTTGCCTTTTGTCAGCTGAAGCCTGTGTATTGTCCAGATCTTTTTGCATTTGAACATGGATTGCTTCAGAATTTGACCAATTGTGAATACTGCTGAATATTGTGCTGATCAGTGAACATCCCCACTTCTGACCTTATGATAGGGAAGGTCATTGATGAAGAAGCTGAAGATGATTGGGCCTGTGTGTTTCAGAAAACATGCTTCAGCTTTTGGAACATACAGACCAGGAAGAGACTATCCAACCTAAGTAGTTCCTGCACAAACCCCATTTCTTTAAGAGTTGTGTTGGTATTCTGCAAGTGACACACTATACATATCTCACTAATTTTTCTGCCCCTTCTAGTTCAATAGCATAACCTCTTCCTGTGCCTGAAATTCTACCTCTGTATGTTCCTGACAGTTTCTTCTAAGTGACAGCTTTTTTTGTATGCACTGAAAGTGAAATTTCTAAAAAGAAACTGAAATGAAATTTCTAAAAAGAAACTGAAATGAAAATTCTCTCTGACCTTGCCAAATTTCATGAATCTTTTAAAACATTTTCAATAGTCACATCAAAATAACTATGGCCTAACCATGACTTCTTTCTCAGTCACAAGTCCTCTTTTATTTTAATTTTGTTTCCCCTTCCTTTCTTACTGCACATCTTGTTGCTGAGGTGAGGTTATTGGGCATGGTGTATACTGAACCGGCCTTTCCCAAAGCAGTATTTCCCTTCAGCTTTAACACTCTGCTTCCTCACTTCTACAAGACTTGCTTCTAATCTCTAACGCTTTATTTTTGAAATAATATTACAGTGTACTTATCTACAATGAAAGAACTGCAAATATGGTGATTTGAGGAAGAGTAGAATAAAAGAGTAATATATAGCACTGGCAATGGTAAAAGGGAATCATGGTAATTGAAGCTTCAGGAACGCAATGAAACCAAGAGGGATGTGGTAACAGCATGGGCTTAAAAGGTAAGAGATACAACAAGTGACCCCAAGAGTAGGAAGGGAGAAAAAAAATTCAAGTTTCTGCTCTCGCTTCCGATTACTTCTGCTCCATGTGTATGCATCCAAATTTAATTGAGAACAACATCAACTTGCCCATCATGTTCAAATTACTCTTCAACTATTTTCTTTTTTACAGAAAAAATGTCAATGCTATGTTTTCTTGCATTATCATCAGCAAAAAGTTTCAAAGAGTTTCAATGAACTTGTTAAGCAAGACATTCATCCATAATAAATAATAAATTACGCTTCCTCCCTCTTAATATGACAAATTAAATGTTTCATTATCCTCTTCCAGTATAGATTTATATTTGACACTATACAGTCCACAATTCAAGTAAGGATATTAGTTGGGTTCAATAGTCTAGTTTTCTGTGATGAAATGTTCTAGTATGTGAAACAGGTCAGGTACAAGCTAAAAGAGTTAATTATAAAATTAAATTGGTCTTAGTGGGATCATAACAGTTCTGCTTGTACTGCTTCAAAAATTATATCAATTTATTGGAAATAGTTGAAATCAGAATTGGAAGACTGATTCCAGAAGGATTCTAGAGGTAAAAAACAAGAATTTTGAAAAGTTGGCTACCTTGGGATTAATTGGAATTTTTTTTCAAGTTTCTCTTTTCAAAAAAGACTGAAGGGGGTTTTATTTAAGATAATGAAAGCCTTGAATGAACTTAATTGGATTCAGCTGAACTTCATTGCCATACAAAGTTCAAGAATGAACTGAGAACAACAAAATGATAATGTCATTTTTTTCAGTAAACAGGTGAAACATATTAGTCAGCAAGAATAGTGGTTCAAATAAAAAATTCATTCCGGGAATATGAGGCCAGGATTTATTGTCTATGCATAATTGCCCTTGAGAAGGTGGGAAAACTATAATGTCATTTTAGATAAATTCTTAACAATTTATCTTGTGGAAAATTTAATCAGTAGAATGAGTGGAATAGAAGTCAATTCTACCCTGAATCTGTTTCAATAGCAAACCTCACTTCAGATGATATGTTATATTACAAGACCACATCTAAAAACATTCTAGGTAAAGGTCTGCTTCTGCACTGGTCATTTAGAAATCCTGCAAACTATGGAGTGAGTGCATGTTGGTATCAGGGCTTGTTGAAGTTTGGACTACAGGATTCAGACTCCCAATGTTGACAACCTGTATACCAATATTTATGCTGACCTCTGGTAGTTTTCCTTTTTCCATTAATGTGTGAAAGAATTCTCTTGGTACATACTGAAGTTGCTAAATTTCCCACTTGCAACTATTGTTCAAGTTTCAGAAAAGAAAGTGGAAGATAAAATAGCAAAAATAAACGAGACACTGTGGATCAAAAAAACACTAAAGATGTTATTAAATTGGAGTCCGTTCAGAAAAGATTGTTTTCGGGAGTGGAGGGTTTGAGTTATAGGGAGAGGCTGGATAGGATGGGACTTTTTTCACTGGAGCGCAGGAGGTTGAGGGGTGACTTTATGGAAGTTTATAAAATCCAAAGGGGCATAGATAAGGTGAATAGCAAACATCTTTTCACTGGGGTGGGGGGTGTTCAAAACTAGAGGGCATATTTTTAAGGTGAGGAGAAAGATTTAAAAGGGACCTGAGAGGACCTTTTCACAAAAAGGGCAGCTCATATGTGGAATGAGCTGGCAGAGGAAGTGTTGATGCAGGTACAGTTACAATGTTTATAAGACATTTGGACAGGTACATGAATAGGAAAGGATTAGAGGGATATAAGCAAAACACAGGGAAATGTGACTCGATTAGTTTTGGAAATGTGGTTGGCGTAGACAAGTTGGACCAAAGGTTCTGTTTCAATGCTGTATGACTATAACTATTTTAATGCCATTTAATTATTGTTAATGCTGGTTCTATTTTTACAACTATGCATGCGGAAATTATATATCAGTGCTTGCTTTATAGCAAAATTGAAGATTGAGCTCATGCACAGCACTCAAGCACAAATATTAAGCACCTTCTGCTTTGTTTACTAGATGGTGCAACTCAGTTGGTGAAATGGAAACTGAACGTTATTTAACTGAACAGCCACATGAGCCATAACAATGTAGTGAAATAAAGAGGAATAAGCTGATTAGGGATAGGCAACAGTTTTGTGAAGGGTATGACGTGCCTCACCATAAGACATAGGAGTGGAAGCAAGGCCATTCAGCCCATCGAGTCTACTCGGCCATTTAATTATGGCAGATTGGTGTTTCAATTCCACTTATCTGCACTCTCCCCGTAGCCCTTAATTCCTTGCGAGATCCAGAATTTATCAATCTCTGACTTGAAGACACCCAATGTCCTGGCCTCCACTGCACTCTGTGGCAATGAATTCCACAGGCCCATCACTCTGGCTGAAGAAATGTCTCCTCATTTCCATTCTAAATTGACCCCATTTAAATTCAAGGCTATGCCCAAGGGTCCTAGTCTCCCTTCCTAACAGAAACAACTTCCCAGTGTCAACCCTTTCTAAGCCATGCATTATCTTGTAAGTTTCTATTAGATCTTCCCTCAACCTTCTAAACTCTAATGAATACAATCCCAGGGTCCTCAGCCGATATGTTAGGCCTACTATTCCAGGGATCTTCCATGTGAATCTCCGCTGGACAAGCTCCAGTGCCAGTATGTCCTTCCTGAGGTGTGGGGCCCAAAATTGGACACAGTATTCTAAATGGGGCCTAACTCGAGCTTTATAAAGTCTCAGAAGCACGTTGTTGCTTTTATATTCCAACCTTCTTGAGATAATTGACAACATTACATTGCTTTCTTAATTACAGACTCAACCTGCAAATCAACCTTTAGAGAATCCTGGACTAGCACTCCCAGATCCCTTTGTATTTTGGCTTTATGAATTTTCTCACCATTTAAAAACAGCCAATGCCAGTTTTTTTTTCCAAAGTGCAAGACCTTGCACTTACTCACATTGAATTTCATCAGCCATTTCCTGGACTACTCTCTTAAAATGTCGAAATCTTTCTGAGGCCTCCCCACCTCCTCAGCACTATCTACCAGCACTATCTACCTGTCCGCCTAACTTCGTTATCATCGGTGAACTTCGCCAGAATGCCACAGTCCCTTTATCCAGATCATTAATATATAAAGCGAACAGCTGTGGCCCCAAATCCGAACCCTTCGGGACCCCACTTGTGAGTTGCCATTCGGAAAAAGAACCTTTCAACCCAACTCTCTGCCTTATGTTAGACAGCCAATCCCCAATCCATGGGCCATCACCTTACTCAGCCTTCTGGAAATAGATGACATCCGCTGGGTCTCCCTGGTCTAACCTACTTGTTAACTCTTCAAAGAATTCTAACAGGTTTGTCAGGTACGACCTCCCCTTGCTAAATCCATGCTGACTTGTTCGTATCCGACCGTTCACTTCCAAGAATTTAGAAATTTCATCCTTGATGATGGATTGCAGAATTCTATCTACAACCAAGGTTAGGCTAATCGTCCTATAATTTTCCATCTTTTGTCTTGATCCTTTCTTGAACAAGGGGGTTACAACAGTGACTTTCCAATCGTTTGGGACTTTCCCTGACTCCAGTGATTTTTGAAAGATCACAGTCAGCGCCTCCACTATTTCCTCAGCCACCTCTCTCAGAACTATACGATATAGCCCATCGGGGTTAGGAGATTTATTGATTTTTAGACCTTTTAGCTTTTCTAGCACTTTCTCTTTTGTAATGGCTACCATACTCAACTCTGCCCCCCGACACTCTAATTGTTGGGATATTACTCACGAACTTTATTGAGTTCTTTGAGAAAGTGGCGAAACAGGTGGATGAGGGCAAAGCAGTTGATGTGGTGTATGTGGATTTCAGTAGGCACTTGATAAGGTTCCCCAATGTAGGCTATTGCACAAAATGCAGAGGCGTGGGATTAAGGGTGATTTAGCAGCTTGGATGAGAAATTGGCTAGCTGAAAGATGATGGGGGTGGTGGTTGATGGGAAATGTTCATCCTGGAGTTCAGTTACTAGTGGTGTACCACAAGGATCTGTTTTGGGCCAGTGATGTTTGTCATTTTTATAAATGACCTGGATGTGAGGTGATTCACTTTGGAAGGAGTACCAGGAATACAGAGCACTGGGTTAATGGAAGATTCTTGGTAGAGTGGATGAGCAGAGAGATCTCAGCGTTCACGTACATAGATCTCTGAAAGTTGCCACCCAGGTTTTTAGGGTTGTCACAAAGGCATTCAGTGTGTAGTTTTTATTAGTAGAGGGATTGAGTTTCAGAGCCATGAGGTCATACTGGGGCTGTACAAAACTCTGGCGCGGCCGCACTTGGAGTATTGCGTACAGTTCTGGTCACCGCATTATAGGAAAGACATGGAAGCTTTGGAAAGGTTACAGAGATTTACCAGGATGTTGCCTGGTATGGAGGGGAGGCCTTATGAGGAAAGACTGAGGGACTTGAGGCTGTTTTCATTAGAGAGATGATGATTGAGGTGACTTCCTTGAGACAAATAAGATAATCAGAGTTAGATAGGGTGGATAGTGAGAGCCATTTTCCTCGAATGTGACGGCTAGCACGAGGGGACTTACCTTTAAATTGAGGAATGGTCGATATAGGATAGATCTCAGGAGGTAGTTTCTTCACTCAGAGTAGTAGGGGTGTGGAACACCCTGCTTGCAACAATGGTAGACTTGAGGAGAAAGTGAGGTCTGCAGATGCTGGAGATCAGAGCTGGAAATGTGTTGCTGGAAAAGCGCAGCAGGTCAGGCAGCATCCAGGGAACAGGAGAATCGATGTTTCGGGCATAAGCCCTTCTTCAGGAATGAGGAAAGTGTGTCCAGCAGGCTAAGATAAAAGGTAGGGAGGAGGGACTTGGGGGAGGGGCGTCGGAAATGTGATAGGTGGAAAGAGGTCAAGGTGAGGGTGATAGGTCAGACGGGGGTGGGGGCGGAGAGGTCGGGAAGAAGATTGCAGGTTAGGAAGGCGGTGCTGAATTCGATGGATTTGACTGAGACAAGGTGGGGGGAGGGGAAATACCTTGTCTCAGTCAAATCCATCGAACTCAGCACCGCCTTCCTAACCTGCAATCTTCTTCCCGACCTCTCCGCCCCCACCACAGTCTGACCTATCACCCTCACCTTGACCTCCTTCCACCTATCACATTTCC
>NC_057710.1:33001481-33020555 GCF_004010195.1 Chiloscyllium plagiosum
CGGGAATCTTGGTTAAAGAAGTGGGCACGGAGGCGAAGGCGGCGGAAGAATTGTTCGATGTCACACCGCGTGTTGAATTCATTAATCCGGGAGCGTAGGGGAATGAAGGTGAGGCCCCTGCTGAGGACTGATCTTTCATCCTCAGAGAGGGGTAGGTCTGGAGGGTAGGTCTGGTAGACTTGCCAACTTTTAGGGCATTTAAATGGTCATTGGATAAACATAACGCTGAAAATGGAATAGTGTAGGCTAGATGGCTTCAGAATGGTTCCACAGGTCAGCGCAACATTGAGGGCCGAAGGGCCTGTACTGTGCTGTAATGTTCTGTGTTCCATGAACACGATTCAAAACATTTCCCCATGCAGCCTGCTTTGGAAGCAGCTTACTTCTCTTAACTGTGCTTAAATTTCTGGCCTCAGTCCCTAAGTCAGGTATGCAGTTGACTCAACACTGAAGATTTCACTCAATGGTTTGACAGCATTTCTCACTACCTGTTTGTGTCGCATCTTTGTATTTCTTGCCTAAAACTTAAAATTTTAAAAGGACAGGATATAAAAATTACTGGTGCACAGAAATGCTTTTCAGATTTAGTTCGTTTTGCTATATAGCCATTCTACACATTCAAGCCTGTCTCTCAAACCATAAGTATTTATACAAATGCCTCACAGTTATTCCTGGAACACAACATATAGCCAGTTATATTTACAATAAGCATACGCGCTGCAGTTTTTAAGGTACATTTTAATCAAAGACAGAAGGACTCTTTTTTGAGGTATACAACGTACCAGTAAATCATCAACATGCTATGAGCCAAATAGTGCTTTTGTTTTATTTTCTTCCATAACCTTACCTTTTAGATTCCAAGAGTATTTAGACTTTATTTGACCTCAAAGTACTTCAATGAATCAACTACTGCCTGGAATCTGGAGCGTTTCCCCAAAAATACAATTCCAATTTTTGTTTTCAAATTAAACATGTGGCTACTGCTCAAAATATATTTGATTTTCTTTCGAAGAATTTTGTAAATAAAGTAACACTGTAGATTGCACACCTGACATACTTCTTTGGTATGGATTCATACAGTGCAGATAGAGGCCATTCGGCCCATTGAGTCTGCAACGATCCACCCTACTCCTGTAACTCCACAGCTATCGTAGTTAGCCCACCTAGCCTACACACCCCTGGACACTACAGAGCAATTTAGTATTGCCAACCCACTGAACCTGCACATCTTTGGACTGTGGGAGGAAACCAGAGTACCTGGTGGAAACCCACACAGACACATGGAGAATGTGCAAATTTAACACAGACTGTCTCCTGGGATTGGAATCGAACCCGATCCCTGGCGCTGTGAGACAGCAGTTCTAACCACTGAGCTGTGCCACCCTGTATAAAATTACAGAAAAATAATTAAGCCATAAAATAACAACCCAGCAGAATAACCAATTTAGATGCAGCTTGCAGAATGAGTAACTCTAACGTGGGTGGTTGGATGGTAGGAGAAACCTCCTTTGCCTTACTTGAGCAATCTCTCTTCAGAAAGTATGACGACAGCCAGGTAGCAATTTGCCAATTGAGCATAGGTCACATGGACTGGAGAGACCAGAGGTGGGGGAAACTAAATTAGAGGATAAAGGGGAATATATTCAGTGCCATCACCATGCATTAATAAGCAGTCATCCCAAACAGGATTAAATTCTTCAATTTCCTCCTCCAATTCTTTCTGCTAGTTTCATAGGGGCACTGACTTGTGCAGGAATTTGGTTCTGCAGATGTTAACTGCCCTTATACTTCACTCATGCTTTCACTCATTCTTTATATGCGAACCCAGACAGCGAGAACTGGCAGACTGTTTAAATTATATAGACCTGAGTTCTCTCATTCAATTTCACACTGGGTACTTCAAATTGAGAAACTAAGCTAAACACCAAGGAAAGACATGACTAAGATCACAGAATTATTGAAGGAGATGATTCTGCCCATTGTGCCTACATTGGATTTAAAACATAATTATGCAAATGATTTTTATTTGAGCATTTCAATTCACATGAATTCAGCTATGAGGCCATCGCTCGAACAAAACTGATGGCTATTTGTCAACAGCAGCAGTTCCATCTCCTGGATGGACAGGAGTTGCATGTCGTATTAAATCAATGGATTGGTCTACAGGGATCATTATTTGAGAAACTGGTTCCAAGAAAGATCATAATCCCTACAGTGTGGAAGAAGGCCACATAAACCCTCGGGAGAACATCCCACTCAACCCACCCTCTATGCCATCCCTGTAACTATGCATTCTCCATGGCTAACCCACCTAGCCTGCACATCCCTGGATACAATGGGCAATTTAGCATGGCCAATCCACCTAACCTGCACATCTTTGGACAGTGGGAGAAAAACCACACAGACCTGGGGAGAATGTGCAAACTCCACACAGTCACCCAAGAGTGGAATCGAACCAGAGTCCTTGGACTGTGAGGCAGTAGTGCTAATCACTGAGCCACTGTGCTGTTCCTATTGAGTCAATGCATTACTTCATTCTATTGTATTTTATTGATGTTTGGTCAGAAATAGATACTTCATTTTAAGAATTTTAGAAACAAGTATAGTTCATTTAAAATCTGTTCACCCGTCTTTATGTGTAAAGTACTAAGACTGGGCTGGAGCAGGAAAATATTCAGTTGGAAAGGAGAAATGGATTTCATTGGCATTGACCAACAGTTAAAAACACTTGGTAGTCAAAAGCGAGGATGTAACTGGGCACCTAAATGACGACGGGTTTTTTATTGCCCAAATAAACCACCTTAGAAAATGATAGCACAGAGCTTCCATTCATGCTAGTCATTAATATTAACTCACTATCCATTCATTTAACTAGTCCAAGCAAATAATTAACTCAAAAGCCCAGATCCAAGTTGCCACCTATCAAGTATGTGAAAGGGCCAGCTGAGGTCACCTCTATGTGCTCCCTCTCTATGGGATTTGAAGGTGATAGGTATAAAGCATCATGCGATAAGGGTTGCTGCTAGTCTTCAAATATGTAGATGAAATTTCCAACTATGCCTAACAGTCATGCAATGGACTCTCAGCTAGAGTATTTTGCCCATTAATGCCTGCAGGTGTATGGATCACCACTGTAAAAATCTTTTGCCGGGTTCGTCATCACTGTCTGAGATGGTTTGGGATTTTGACAAACTTGGTACTCATCATGTGGGTCATTCCTCCCACTCTATTTTTACCAACTGTATGAACTATCAGTGTCCTATTCACAGCAACATGACCTCTGATCAGAGCCAGGTAAACTTTGGCAACCAAATGGTCTCTGAAACAATAATAGGCCTTGGCAGCTTCCATCTTTCTTAAAGTAAAACACAGAACCCCACTGGTGGAAAGGACCAGCTGATAGCAAAATCTAAACCCATAGTAAGTATCTGAATCAACAAAGTCAGGAATGATGCATTTAAAAAGTAAAGTAATTGAAAGAAAAGTGATTGCACAAAGTCAACTTTTGAGTTTGTGTCGGATGAACATCGCGCATGTTGGGATTTTAGGATTTTAGAAATGAGTTAAGCCAAGGGAGGGGCAAAATTAAAGATTGAAAGCTTGAGGATGCAGAGAGATGGGTCATTAATTATTTTTTTCCTGTTAATCTCAGTCATGCCAAATGTTATTTCTCAACCTTCCTTTGTCACTCTACAATGTTGAGCAATCATGACATCTTTTTCCAAAATCCGACAGTGAGACTCTGCTTCAACTTGGCCCAGTACAGCTAGCACAGTTTCTTCTGAAGTTCCCCAGGGATCTACAAATGGAGCTCTGAGTTTCAGGACAGAAACTGATTAACACATGGTGTGCTCTCCAAATCAGCTTTAAATTCTGCACCAGTTACGCAGCTGCTTTGCCAGTACACAGGACTGATTAATCAATCGATCTAGTTTTCACAAACCTAATAAAGAAAAACACTTCTCAGTTTTGAAGACTGTCTCCTTATTCTTCCTTTATTGATATTCTTTGTCCCATTATCTATTATAACCTCAAATATAATTCTTAAATCTCCTCATCACTAATAAAAATCTTCTTTTTCCATAGAAAAATGCATCAAAGTATTCCTCAGAAAAACAGCAGATCCAAAGCTTTGCAGGAGGGTTAGGAAAAATGATTAAAAAATTTGGTTGAAAAGTTTTGTTTTGAGAATGGCGAGGAAGAATGAAAAGTTTAAGTTTGGGAAAAGAACTTTAAAGCAGACTGCCAAATTACGGTAAGATTGGATAAAGTCAGAGGAGGGTGGGCTGGAGACAATGAAGCAATTTGTACAGGAGGATGTGGAATTAAAATCCAGTGTGTTAGGGATTGAGAAGTGAAGTAGGTTTGAGATGATGTTGCTAATGGAAAAGTAGAAGTTAGTGCTCGAGAGGATAAATTTTAATAATTTATAACACCATATTCAATGCCTGTTCTTAACTGACCTGAGGAAGCGGCAATGGATTTCCTCTTTAACTGCCGCAGTCCTGTGGTATTGGTGGTCCCTCAAAGGTTTGCGATGAAAATACATTTTTTTATATATACTAACATCATCGTATAAAGAGTTTGAATTTCAAAGCAGTGACATACAGACCTTATGAAGGGATCTAATAATTAATTAGGTCAGTCTTTCTGGAAGCAAGACGTAAAATCAGTTTGTGCCAGACAACAGATTACGCAAAGTCCCCTGAAGTGATAGTGTTGAAACGGTGGAGGTTTACCACAGGGGAGAGAAAAAATTAAACCATCAGCTGCGCCACAATGTTGGATGAGCAAATCCCCCCCAGATGACAGAAGGAAAATATTGAAGAGTTAACTCAGCTGAGAATGTCTTGCTCTACAATGATGCTTATGTTTTATGAGCCCATCCAATCTTATTACTTAGCTTCAGTGATTGGATTATGGAATTGGTGTCTGGAATTAAACTCCAACCACATACTTTTAAGATACTGAAGAATGTTATGGAGTAGTGACTCATAAAAAATTGTGGAAATCCATAAGGGTCACTTTTGATTCATGTCTGGAAGAAGCATCATAAATTCTATTTTTGTTAAGACGAGTAGTTACAAAATGTCACAAAGGCCAATGGAACACAAAAGCTGCTTCAAAAACAGAGATTGCTGAAGAAACTCAACAGTTCTGGCAGCAGTGGAAACAGCATTAACATTTCAAGTTCAGTGACCCTTCCTCAGAACTGATGGTAGCTAGGAAGAAGCTTTTTTTTAATGCAGAAGATAGGGTGCAAACAATAGGTGAAGTTAGAGCTCAAAGCGACCTTTTAGAACTGAGATGTGGAGGAATTTCTTCAGTCAAAGGGTGGTGAGTCTGTGAAACTCATGACCACAGAGGCCAACCCATTGAGTGTCTTTAAGACAGAGATAGATAGGTCCTTGATTAATAAGGGAATCAAGGATTACGGGGAGAAGGCAGAAGAATGCAGTTGAAAAACATATCAGCCATGGTCAAATGGCAGGGCAGATTTGATGGGCTAATTGGCCTAATTCAGCTTCTTCATATTATGTCTTATAAGACAACCCCTCGGAGGCTGAGGGGTGACTTTATAGAGGTTTATAAAATCATGAGGGGCATGGATAGGATAAATAGACAAGGTCTTTTCACAGTAGTGGGGGAGCCAAAACTAGAGCGCATAGGTTTAGGGTGAGAGGGGAAAGGTATAAAAGAGACTTAAGGGGCATCTTTTTCACACAGAGGCTGGTGCATGTATGGAATGAGAGGAAGTGGTGGAGGCTGGTACAATTACAGCATTTAAAAGGCATCTGGATGGGTATATTAGTAGGAAGGGTTTAGAGGGATATGGCCAAGTACCGGCAAATGGGACTAGATCAGGTTAGAATGTCTGGTCGGCATGGACGATTTGGACCGAAGGGTCTGTTTCTGTGCTGTATATCTCTATGATTCTATGACAGAGAACAGTTGGACAAAGGAGGGAATAACAGTCAGCCTAGAAGAATGAATAGCTATTAATGGGGACTACTAATGGTTAACAATGGGTTGCATGTAATAGCAGACCACATGATAATAAGAGCTGGTGTGTGGGGATTGAGATAAAGGTATGAGAGAAAATATTGAACTTGATACGTAGTCCAGAAGACGGCAGAGTTCAGAAGTGGAAAATTAGGTACTGTTATTCCAGTTTGTGTTGAGCTTCGCTGGAGCACTGTAGCAAGCCTGAGACAGAGATATTGGCCAGGGAACAAAGTGGTATATTTAAGTGGTAGGCAACTAGAAGCTCAGGGTCTTTCGTGCATACAGAACATAGGTGTTCTGCGAAGCGGTCACCCAGTTTACTCTTCGTTTACCCAATGTAGAGGAGACCACATTGTGAGCAGGAAATGCAGTCGACGAGATTGAGTCAAGAGTAGGTAAAGAGCAGCTTCACCTGGAAAATGTGTTGAGGCCTTTGGATACTGAAGAAAGTGGAAGTGAACAGGCAAGTATTACACCTTCTGTGGTTGCAGGGGAATTGAATTAAACTGAATTGAATTGAATTGAATTGAATTGATTGTCACGTACCGAGGCACAGTGAAAAGCTTCGTCTTGCATGCAATACAGGCAGATCACATAGTTAAGTAGCATAGATAAGTGAATAATAGGTAAACAGCGCCAAAACCAAAAACACAGTTAAAGGCGAATGTTAAGAGCTTGAGAGTCCATTCAGTATTTAAAACAGTCGGGTAGAAACTGTCATGAAACCGGCTGGTGCATGTGTTCAGGCATCGGTACCTTCTCCCCAATGGTGGGGGTAGTAGAAAAACATTGCCAGGGTGGGATGGATCTTTAAGAATGCTGGAGGCCTTTCCTTGACAGTGCGCCTGGTAGATGGATTCTGCAGATGGGAGGTTAGTCTTTGTGATTGTCCAGGCCGAGTTCACCACTCTCTGTAACCATCTCTGATCTTGAATGATACAGTTGCAATACCAGTTCATGGTAGATCCAGACAGAATGCTCTTGATGATGCATCTATAAAAGGTGGCAATGGTATTCACTGTCATGCCAAATTTCCTCAGCTGTCTGAGGAATAAGAGACGTTGTTGGGCCTTTGTAACCAGTGCATCCACATGAAGAGTCCAAGAAAGCTTGTTGTGGATGACCACTCCCATGAGTTTGACACTCTCTACTTGTTCCACCTCTGTGCTGTTAATGTGTAGGGAGGGCATGAGTAACACTCCCACCGAAAGTCAATAATGAGTTCCTTGATTTTGCTGGCATTGAGAGCTAGGTTGTTTTCAGGGCACCATTTTTCCAGGTCTTCCACCTCCCGTCTGTAGTCTGTTTCGTCGCCATCTGAGATTTGACAGACTATGGTGGTGTCATCAGCGAACTTGTAAATGGCATTAGTCTGGTATTTGGCGATGCAGTCATGGGTATACAGTGAGTACAGTAGGGGGCTGAGTACACATCCCAAGTGTTAGTGAGGATGAAATATTGTCCCCTATCTTCAATGATTGTGGCCTGTGGGTCAGGAAACTGAGGATCCAGTTGCAGAGAGTGGGGCTTAGTCCGAGATCACTAAGTTTAGTAATCAGTCTCGAGGCGATAATAGTGTTGAAGGCTGAACTGTAGTCAATGAGTAGGATTCTTACATAGTTGTTCTTGGCGTCAAGATGTCTTAGGGAGGAGTGAAGGATAAATGATATGACATCTGACATGGACCTGTTGGTCCAAGAGGCAAATTGAAGTGGGTCAAGGTTAGTGGGGAGGCTGGAGTTGATTAATGGCATGACCAGCCTTTCAAAGTACTTCATGACCACCGAAGTTAGGGCCAATGGGCATAATCATTGAGACATGCTGCATGAGCCTTCTTAGGCACAGGGATGATGTTGGTCCTCTTGAAACAGGCAGAGACAGTGGCCTGCTGCAGGGAGAGGTTGAAGATCTCTGAGAAGACCTCTGCCAGTTGATCTGCAGATGCTCGTAGTGCATGGCTTGGTAGTCCATCTGGTCCCATTGCTTTCCTTGGATTCACACGAAGGAAAACTGATCTGACCTCAGATGCAGTGACTGTTGAGATAGGTTTGTCAGGTCTTGTCTTAATAGGTGTTACCTCTCTGCTAAAATTCTGCTTAAAGTGATCATAGAAACGTTGAGACAATCTGGGAGGGATATATTATCTGCTATCTTGCACTGTCTCTTTTTAGAACCTGAGATGTCATTCAGTCCTTGCCATAATCGCCAGGTGTCTGTCTGGGTCTCTAGTTTGGATCAGTATTGGTCCTTGGTTGTCATAATGGCTCTGTGAAGGTCATACTTGGCTTTCTTATATTTGAATGGGTCTCCGGATCTGAAGGCCTCACGCTTGGTTTTTAGCCAAATCTGATTGCCCTGATTCATCCAGGGTTTCCTGTTGGGGAACACCCGGTTTTAATTCCTTGGGATGCAGTCCTCCACACATTTGCTGATAAAGTCTGTGAAGGTGGTGGCATAGTTGTCTAAGGTACCGGGAACTATTTGAACATGACCCAATCAGCCGATTCCAAACAGGATCGGAGTGCCATACAGCTGTGGGGAGATGTTGGAAGTGAAGGAGGAATGGACCGAAGTGTCCCAGAGGGAACAGTCCTTGTGGACGGCTGATAAGGGATGATGTAGCAGAAATGGTCACCTATTGTCCTCTGGATATGGATGGTGAGGACAAGGAGAACCTTAGCGTTGTTGTGGGAGGGAAGAGACAGGGTGAGAGCTAAAGTGCAGGAGATGGGTTGGACCTAGCTGAGGGCCCTGCCAACCATGGTGCTGGGGAATCTATGGTTGAAGAAGGTGGACATTTCAGAGGCTCCCTTGTCAAAGTTGCCATCATTGGAACAGATATGACAGAGATGGAGAAGAATGGAATAGTGTTTTTACAGGAAGTAGGCTCTGAGGATGCATCGGAGACAGTGAGGTCTGCAGATGCCAGAGATCAGAGTTGAGAGCGTGTTGCTGGAAAATCGACATTTCGGGCCAGGGCCCTTCTGATGAACTGATGACAAAATGTCTGGAAATGAACCTTCCAGCTCAGCTAGCAAACCTACACCCTCCCTATAACCTCTACATAACATATTTTCCGGTCTCACTTGCATACTTATTAACCATGCCTTTACTACATGGGCAACACGGTGGCTCAGTGGTTAGCACTGCTGCCTCTCAGCACCAGGGTCCTGGGTTCAATTCCCGCCTGTCGGTGTGGAGTTTGCACATTCTCCCTGTGTCCGTGTGGGTTTGCTCCGGTTTCCTCCCACAATCCAAAGATGTGCAGGTCAGGTGAATTGGCCATGCTAAATAGCCCACAGTAAATATAGGGTAGGGGAATGGGTTTCGCTTTGGAGGGGCGGTATGGACCTGTTGGCTCGAAGGGCCTGTTTCCACACTGTAGAGAATCTAATGATACATTCATCTGGGTTGTTGATATAAATTGTAAAAGGCCCTGCATAGATTCTGCTTGTCACTGTCTGCCAATCAGAAAAAGCTCTATCTAGCATACTGTTTTCTGCCAGAAAACCTTCTACACATGATAATATGTTACCACCTACATCATGAACTCCTGTATTGAGCAATAATCTTTTGTGACATTTTGACAAATTTCTTTCAGAAATACAAGCACAGTTACATCTAAAGGCTCGACTTTATCTGAAGGACATGTTGCTTCTTTAAAGAACTTGACTAAACGGTTTACAAAATTGACTACCTGGTCAGGTCCACACCCCCAAAGAACCCACCGTCCCTTCCTGGCACCCTCCCTTGCTACCGCAAAACCTGCGCCCACACCTCCTCCCTCATCTCCAAAATTTTACCTGCACATCCACCAATATCATTTATTGTATCCATTGCTCCCGATGCGGTCCTCTCTACATTGGGGAGACTGGATGCCTCCTAGCAGAGCGCTTTAGGGAACATCTCCGGGACATCCGCACCAATCAACCCCACCGCCCTGTGGCCCAACATTTCAATTCCCCCTTCCACTCTGCAGAGGACATGCAGGTCCTGGGCCTCCTCCACCACCACTCCCTCACCACTCGACGCCTAGAGAAAGAACGCCTCATCTTCTGCCTCAGAACACTTCAACCCCATGGCATCAATGTGGATTTCACCAGTTTTCTCCCCAGCCCCACCCCCTCTCATTTCTCTCTCCACTCTGCAGGCACCCTGCCTCTATTCCTGATGAAGGGCTTTTGCCCGAAACGTCAACTTTCCTGCTCCTCAGATGCTGCCTGACTTGCTGTACTTTTCTAACACCACTCTAATCTGGACTCTGGTTTCCAGCATCTGCAGTCCTTGTTTTCACCTGGTTAGAAAATTATGCTCACTCGTCCTAATTACTGAGATCTCCTAAATGCCCAGCTTTAACCTCAATTATATCATGCTCCCTATAACAGATGAAGGGCTGATGAAGGGCTTTTGCCCAAAACATTGACTCTCCTGCTCCTCGGAAGCTGCCTGACCTGCTGTGCTTTTCCAGCACAACACTCTCGACTCTAATCTCCAGCATCTGTAGTCCTCACTTTCCCTATAACAGATGTCAAGCTAACCTGCTTTCTGCCTCGCTTCCTTCTTGAATAGAGGAATTACAATTTTCAACTTTCCATTCTGATGGAACCTTTCTATAATCTAATAAATTTTGGAAAATTACACCTACCATCTCATGAGCTACTTCTCTAAAGGTCCTAAGAATGTAGTTCATCAAGACTTGCCAGACGCAAGTCTATCAGTTTGCTTAATTCCATTTCTCTAGTCAGTTTAATTTCACCAATTTTTTTCTCACCATTCTACCTCCTGATTTACAGCTGTTACTGGAATGTTTTTGTGCCCTCTGTGGTGAAGACAGTAGTGCATTTCAATACTTGTGCATTTCAATCTTGAGGGGACCAACACACTTTAATTACTCTTTTTCTTCTTTAATAACAAAATAAGCTTTTCCTATTAATTTTTACACTTAAAGCCAGTCTTCTCATCTATTCTAATTTCTTTCTCCTGACTGATCCTTTAGCCATTCTCTGCTATTCTTTATATTCTGTCCAATCGTCTGACCTGCCACTCAGATTTGTGCAATTAAATGTTTTTCTTTAAATTTGAAGCTTATCTTAAATTCTTCAGTTAACCACAGATGGTGGTTCCTCCCCTTGGCCTAGCCAATGAAGCAAATGAATGAATTAAAAAAAATACTTTTTTTTTTCTCTCCAGCCTCTGATGCTATAGCACACCATGCACAACTAATTGGTGTCTTCTATGACAAAGCCAATTTTGCATCCAACTTACCAACTCGCAAGGGATGCCATACAATTTGATCTTCACACCAGCCCACCATGAGGAACCTTATCAGAGCAGGTCAGGCAACAGCCAAGGAGCAGGAGAATTGACGTTTCGGGCATGAGCCCTTCTTCAGGCTCATGCCCGAAACGTCGATTCTCCTGCTCCTTGGATGCTGCCTGACCTGCTGTGCTTTTCCAGCAACACATTTTCAGCTCTGATCTGCAGTCCTCACTTTCTCCTAGAACCTTATCAAAGGCCTTGCTAACATTGATGTAGGCAATACCCGCTGCCTTACCTTCATTACTTCCTCAAAATACTCAATAAAGTTTGTGAGACAAGACTCCCCTGCATAAAGCCATGCTGACTATCCCTACTAAATCCATTCTTCTCTAAATACAAGTTAATCCTCTCCCTAAGAATCATCTCCAATAATTTCGCGAACAGTGATGCAAGACTCACCGATCTATAATTTCATAGATTATCCCAGTTGACCTTCTTGAACAAAGTTATAATAACACCTGCAGCTAAAGAGGATATAAAGATCTCTGTCAAGGGCTCAGAGATTTCGTCGCTTGCCTCTTTCAGTATCTTGGGATAGATCCTATCAGACCATAAGAGATAGGAGAAGAAATTAGGCCATTCAGCCCATGGGGTCTGCTCCGCCATTCAATCATCGCTGATAGGTTTCTCAATCCCATTCTCCCATTTTCTCCCCCAACTCTTGATCCCCTTGATTCTCAAGGACCTAACTATCTTCGTCTTATAATATACTCAATGACCTGGCTTCCACAGCCTTCTGTCGCAATGAATTCCATAGATTTACCACTCTGGCTGAAGATGTGTCTCCTTATCTTCGTTTGAAAAGGCTTCCCTTTTCTCTAAGGCTATGGTCCTAGTCTCTCCTACCAATGGAAACATCTTTTCTCTAAGATCCTAGTCTCTCCTACCAATGGAAACATCTTCCCAACATCTACTCTGTCTAGGCCATTCAGTATGTTTTTGTTAGATCCCCCCTCATCCTTCTAAACTCCATTCTCGTGAACATCCTCTAGGGTCAGTATATCCTTCCTGAGATTATGGGGCCCAAAATTGCACACAATACTCCAGATGTGGTCTGACCAGAGCCTCAGAAGTACATCCCTGCTTTTATATTCAGGTCCTCTCAAAATAAATGCCATCATTGCATTTGTCTTCCTACTAATGACCCAACCTGCAAGTTTATCGTGAGGAAATCCTGGACTAGAACTTCTAAGTTTCTTTGCATGTCAGACTTCTGAATTTTCTCCCCATTTAAAAATTGTCCATGACACTATTCTTCCTAAAGTGTATGACCTCACATTTGCCACATTGCACTCCATCTGCCACTTCTTTGCCCACTCCTAACCTGTCCAAATCCTTCTACAGCTTCCCCGCCTCCTCAATGCTACCTGACCCGCTACCTATCTTTATATCATCTGCAAACTTAGAAGAATACCTTAGTTCCTTCATCTAGATCATTAATGCATGAAGTGAAAAGTTGTGGTCCCAACACTGAGCCATGCAGAACACCACTTGTTACTGGGTGCTATCCCGAGAAGGACCCTTTCGTCCCCACTTGCTGCTTTCTGCCAGACAGCCAAGCTTCTATCCATGCTAGCATCTTGCCTCTGACACAATGCGCCCTTATCTTACTCAGTAGCATCCTGTGAGGCATGTTGTCAAAGGTCGCCTTGAAGTACAGTTAGATAACATCCATTGGCTCTCCTTGGTCTAACCTGCTTATTACTTCCTCAAAGAATTCGAGCAGATTTGTCAGGCATCACTACCCCTTAATGAAACCATGCTGACTTTGCCCTATTTTACCACACACTTCCAAGTACAGCTACACAATCCTTTATCCAAAGCCCTCGGGACCAGATGGTTTTCAGAATTTGGAATTTTTCAGATTTCGAAATAAGTGACAGTTTAACGGTAACATTTAAAATAATATTACTGTCGCATCTGTGAGTACGAGCCCTGAGACAAAACTGATGCCTGCCTGTGCTGGGTCACGAACCCCGCACCCCTCCCCCCACCAAAGTTACATCTGAGTGATGTGGGTCTAGTGAATGTGGAGTTGGAATAACTGTTTGCACGTCAAACAATCTTATTATGTAAAAACATTCTTCACGAGAAAACTTTAGATTTGAGCTTTTCGGATTTCGGATAAAGGATTGTATACCTGTATTCAGAAATCTCATCCTTCACAGTGAATTCCAGTAATTTACCCACAACCGAGGTTAGGTTAATTGGTCTGTAATTTTCAGTCTTTTGCCTTACTCCCTTTTTAAACAGGGATGTCACATTAGCAGTTTTCCAGTCCTCTGGAACCCTCCCTGATTCTAGCGATTCCTGATAGATCACCACTAACACCTCCACTACCTCTTCAGCTATCTCCCTAAGAACTCTGGGATGTAGTTCATCTGGTCCAGGTTATTTATCTACCTTCAGGCCATTCAGTTCTTCTAGCATCTTCGACTTGGTGATAGCCACCATATTCAGCTCTGCTTCCTCCCTGACTTGAGATTTTGGGATATTATTTGTATCTTCCACTGTGAAGACTGGCACCAAGTAATTGTTCAATTCCTCAGCCATTTTCTTGTCCCCCACTACTATCCCTCCATCATCATTTTCCAGTGACGCAATGGCCACTTTTGCCCCTCTTTTGCTCTTTATATATCGAAATAAACTCTGAAAGTCTTCCTTCGTATTACTGGCTAGCTCACCCTCATATTTAATGTTCTCCCTCCTTATTGTTTTTTTGTTGCCGTCTGTTGGTCTTTGTAAGCTTCCCAGTCCTCTGGATTCCCACTGTCCTTTGCCACATCATATGCTTTCTCTTTTGCTTTTATGCTATCCCTGACTTCACAAGTCAACCATGGTTGCCTCATCCTCCCTCCTTTTTCTTCCTAGGGATGAATTTCTGCTGTGTCTCCTGAATTACTCCAAGAAACTCCTACCATTCCAGGATCTTATCCACTCCCTTCCAGTCTACAGGCTTCTTAAGGGGGGAGGGTTGACAGCCAGAAGTTGTGGTACACATCGGTACCAATGACATAGGTAGAGAAAGGAAGGAGGACCTGAAATGTGAATATAGGGAGTTAAGTCGGAAGCTAAAGGCCAGGATGAGCAGAGTAGTACTATCAGGATTGCTACCGGTGCCATGGGCGAGTGAGGTCAGGAACAGAGAGCAAGTGCAGCTGAACACATGGCTGCAGAGCTGATGTATGGAGGACTTCAGACATGTGAATCATTGGGATACCTTCTGGGGAAGGTGGGACCCGTACAAGAAGGACAGGTTGCACCTGAACTGGAGGGGCACCAATATCCTTGGTAGGTGGTTTGCCAAAGCTCTTCAGGAGGGTTTAAACTAGTTTGGCAGGGGGATGGGAACCAGAGCTATGGATCAGAGGATGGGGTAGCTGGTGAACAGACAGTTAGAGTGTGCAGAGAGTCTGTGAGGACGGATAGACACTTAATAGGGGAAAGTTGCTGTCAGTGAGATAAGTTGAAGTGTGTCTATTTTAACGTATGAAGTGTCAGGTATAAGCGTGATGAACTTACAGCACGGATCAGAACTTGGAGCTACTATGTTGTGGCCATTACGGAGACTTGGATATCACAGGGCAGAAATGGTTGTTGATGTTCCAGGGTTTAGATGTTTCAAAAGGAATAGGGAGGGAGGTTAAAAAAAGATGGGGGAGTGGCATTGTTAATCAGAAATAGTATCACTGCTGCAGAAAAGGAGATCGTTGAGGAGGATTTGTCTACTGAGTCATTATGGGTGGAGGTCAGAAACAGGAAAAGAGTAGTCACTTGATTAGGAGTTTTCTGTAGATGCTCCAATAGCAACAGAGACACAGGAGCAGATTGGGAGACAGATTTTGAAAGGTGCAGAAGTAACAGGGTTATTGTCATGGGTGACTTCAACTTTCCTAATATTGATTAGAACCTCCTGAGTACAAATAGTTTGGATGGAGCAGATATTGTCAGGTGCGTCCAGGAAGGATTCTGTAGATAGACTGACTAGAGAGGAGGCCAGACTGGATTTGGAACTTGGCAACGACCAAGATCAGGTGTCAGATCTCTCAGTAGGAGAACATTTCGGTGATAGTGATCATAACTCCCCAAGCTTTACTATAGGTCATGGAGAGGGATAGGAGCAGACGGCATGGGAAAATATTTAAGTGGGAGAGGGGGAATTACAATGCTGGGATGGAAATGTGTTGCCGGAAAAGCGCAGCAGGTCAGGCAGCATCTAGGGAACAGGAGAATCGACGTTTCGGGCATTAGCCCTTCTTCTTGGGAGGAAGAAGGGCTAATGCCCGAAACGTCGATTCTCCTGTTCCCTAGATGCTGCCTGACCTGCTGCGCTTTTCCGGCAACACATTTCCATCTCTGATCTCCAGCATCTGCAGACCTCACTTTCTCCTCAAGGAATTACAATGCTATTAGGCAGGAACTATGAAGCACAAATTGTGAGCAGATATTCTCAAGGAAATGCATGAGAGAAATGTGGAGGGTGATTGGGGAGAAATTGCTGGATACGTTTGTCCCACTGAGGCAAGGAAGGGATGGATAGGGTGAAGGAACTTGGGATGACAAGAGATGTGGAACATCTAGTCAAGAGGAAGAAGGAAGCTTACTTAAGGTTGAGGAAGCAAGGATCAGACAGGGCTATAGAGGGTTACAAGGTAGTCAGGAAGGAACTGAAGAATGGACTTAGGAGAGCTAGAAGAGAGCATGAAAAAGCCTTGGTGGGGAGGATTAAGGAAAACCCTAAGGCATTCTCCACTTTTGTGAGGAACAAGAGGATAGCCAGATGAGGATAGGGCCAATCAGGGATATTGGAGTGAACTTGTGCCTGGAGTCAGAGGATGTAGGGGAGGCCCTTAATGAATACTTTGTTTCAGTATACACTAGCGAGAGGAATCTTGTTGTTTGTGAGGACAGCATGAAACAGGCCGATATGCTCAAACACATTGACATTAAGAAGGAGGATGTGCTGGAAATGTTGAAGAACATGAGGACAGATAAGTCCCCTGGGCCAGACAGGGTATAGGAGAAAGTGAGGACTGCAGATGCTGGAGATCAGAGTCAAAAAGTGTGCCGCTGGAAAAGCACAGCCGGTCAGGCAGCATCTGAGAAGCAGGAGAGTCAATGTTTTGAGCATAAGTTCTTCATCAGGAATGTCCAAGGTTACTACGGACAGTGAGGGAAGAGATTGCTGTGTCTTTGGCAATGATCTTTGTGTCCGCACTGTCCACTAGAGCAATACCAGACAACTGGATGGTGGCGAATGTTATTCCATTGTTCAAAAAAGAGAAAAGGGATAACCCTGGGAATTATAGATCAGTCAGTCTTACGTCGGTGGTGGGCAAATTATTGGAGAGGATTGAGAGAGACACGATTTAAGATTATTTGGAAAACCACAGTTTGACTAGAGAGAGTCAGCATGGCTTTGAGAGGGGCAGGAAGAGCACAGCAGTTCAGGCAGCATCCGAGGAGCAGTAAAATCGACGTTTCGGGCAAAAGCCCTTCATCAGGAATTATTGCCCGAAATGTCGATTTTGCTGCTCCTCGGATGCTGCCTGAACTGCTGTGCTCTTCCAGCACCACTAATCCAGAATCTGGTTTCCAGCATCTGCGGTCATTGTTTTTATCTTTGAGAGGGGCAGGTCATGCTTCACGAGCCTTACTGAATTCTTTGAGGATGTGACAAAAACAAATTGATCAAGGTAGAGCAGTGGTTATGGTGCACATGAATTTTAGCAAGGCACTTGATAAGGTTCCCCATGGTAGTCTCATTCAGAAAGTAAGGAGGCATGGGATTGGGAAATTTGGCTGTCTGGACACAGAATTGGCTAGCTCATAGAGGACAGAGGTGGGTAGCAGACGGAAAGTTTTCAGCCAGGAGCTTGGTGATCAGTGGATCCTGCAGGGATCTGTTCTGGGACCTCTGCTCTTTGTGATTTTTATAAATGAGTTGGATGAGAAAGTGGAAGAGTGGATTAGTAAGTTTGTCAATTTCATGAAGGTTGGTGGAGTTCAGGATAATGTGGAGGACTGTTGTAAGTTGCAACGGGACATTGATAGGATGTAGAGCTGGGCTGAGAAGTGGTAGATAGAATTCAACCTGGAGAAGTGTGAAGTGATTCATTTTGGAAGGACAATTTTGAATTCTGACTACAGGGTTAAAGGCAGCGTTCTTGGCAGTGTGGAGGAACACAGGGATCCATGTTCATAGATCCCTCAAAGTTGCCTCCCAAGTTGATAGGGTTGTTAAGGCGACATTATGGTGTTGTTGGCTTTCATTAGCAGGAGGATTGAGTTTAAGAGCCGCAAGGTTACACAGCAGCTCCATAAAACCCTGGCTAGACCACACTTGAATATTGAGTTCAGTTCTGGTTGCCTCATTACAGGAAGGATGTGGAAGCTTTAGGGAGGGTGCAGAGGAGATTTACCAGGATGCTTCCTCAACTGGAGGGAATGTCTTATGAAGAAATATCAAGGGAGTTAGGGCTATTTTCATTGGTGCAAAGGAGGATGAGGGGTGACTTGACAGAGGTATACAAGATGAGGGTGACATTGAATGGATAGCCAGAGACTTTTTCTTAGGGTGGAAATGGCTATCACGAGGGGGCATAATTTTAAGGTGATTGGAGGAAGGTTTACGGGAGATGTCAGAGGTAGTTTCTTTAGATAGAGAGTGATGGGTGCATGGAGTGCACTCCAACAGTGGTAGTAGAGTCAGATATATCAGGGACATTTGAGTGACTCTTGGATAGGCACATGGTTGATAGTAAAACGTAAGGTACGTATGTAAGTTAGTTTGATCCTCAAGTATGGGGAAGGTGGGACCTGTACAAGGAAGACGGGTTGCATCTGCACTGGAAGGGGACCAATGTCCTGGGTGGAAGGTTTGCTCGAGTAGTTCGAGAGGGTTTCAACTAGTATGGCAGGGGGGTGGGAACCTGAGCTGTATACCGGAGGTGAGAGTTGATGCAGATGAGCAAGAAGTAGACCAGCTAGTGGACACACGCAGGACTCTCAATGACCCACGCTGGACACTCATGACCCAAACAGGACACTCAATGACCCACGCAGGACACTCAACGACCCACGCAGGACACTCATGACCCTCACAGGACACTCAATGACCCACGCAGGACACGCAATGACCAACACAGCACACTCAATAACCCACGCAGGACACTCAATGACACACGCAGCACACTCATGACCCACACAGGACACTCAATTACTCACACAGGACACTCAATGACCCATGCAGGACACACATGACCCACACAGTACAATCATGACCCATGCAGGACACTCAATGACCCATGCAGGACACTCAACGACCCATGCAGGACACTCATCACCCACACAGGACTCTCAATGAACCACGCAGGACACTCATGACCCACACAGGACACTCAATGTCTAACACAGGACACTCAATGACCCACGCAGGACACGCAATAACACACGCATGACACTCATGACCCACGCAGGACACTCAATGACCCACGCAGGATACTCATGACACACACTGGACACTCAATGACCCACGCAGGACACTCATGACCCACGCAGGACACTGAATGACCCACGTAGGACACTCAATGACCACCACAGGCCACTCAATGACCCAAGCAGGACACTCAATGACCCACGCAGGACACTCAACGACCCACACAGGACACTCATGATCCACAGGACAGTCATGACCCACGCAGGACACACATGACCCACACAGGACACACAATGACCCACGCAGGACAC
>NC_057710.1:33020576-33036252 GCF_004010195.1 Chiloscyllium plagiosum
GTATCAGATCTTGTGGTGGGAGAACATTTTGGTGATAGCGATACAACTGCCTCACATTCTACATAGCTATGGAGAAGGAGGGGATTAGGCAAAATGGGAGGATATTTAATTGGGGAAGAGGAAACTATGATGCGATTAGACAGGAGTAAGGAAGCATGGACTGGGAGCAATTGTTCCATGGTAAAGGCACTATAGACATGTGGAGACTGTTTAAGGAACAGTTGTTGCGAGTGATGAATAAATATGTCCCTCTGAGACAGGCAAGAAGGGGTAAGATAAACCTTAGATGACGAGAGTGGTGGAGCTTCTCGTCAAAAGGAAGAAGGTAGCTTACATAAGATGGAAGAAGCTAGGGTCAAGCTCAGCTCTAGAGGATTACAGGCAGGCGAGGAAGGAGCTTAAAAATGGACTGAGGAGAGCCAGGAGGGGGCACAAGAAAGGCTTGGTAGAACAGATTAGGGAGAACACAAAGGCATTTTACACTTATGTGAGGAATAAGAGAATGGTCAAAGAAAGAGTAGGGCCAATCAGGGATAGCATAGGGAACTTGTGTGTGGAGTCTGAGGAGGTAGGGGAAGCCCTAAATCAGTTTTTTGCTTCTGTCTTTACAAAAGAAACGAACTTTGTAGTGAATGAAACCTTAGAAGAGCAGGTGTGCATGCTGGAATGGATAGAGAGAGAGGAAGCTGATGTGCTGAAAATTTTGTCAAACATTAAGATTGACAAGTTGCCAGGCCCGGACCAGATTTGTCCTCGACTGCTTTGGGAAACGAGAAATGCGACTGCTTCGCCACTTGCGAAGATCTTTGCATCCTCGCTCTCCATTGGAGTCGTACTTGAGGACTGGAGAGAGGCAAATGTAATTACTCTCTTTAAGAAAGGAAATAGGGAAATCCCTGACAATTACACACCTGTAAGTCTCACGCCTGTTGTCTGCAAGGTGTTAGAAAGGATTCTGAGGGATAGGATTTATGACCATTTGGAAGAGCATGGCTTGATTAAATGAAGTCAACACGGCTTTGAGAAGGGCAGGTCATGCCTCACAAACCTTATCGAGTTCTTTGAGGATGTGACTAGAAAAGTTGATGAAGGTCGAGCTGTGGATGTGGTGTATATGGACTTCAGCAAGGCATTTGATAAAGTTCCCCATGGTAGGCTCATTCAGAAGGTCAGGAGGAATCGGATACAGGGGAACTTAGCTGTCTGGATACAGAATTGTCTGGCCAACAGAAGACAGCAAGTGGTAGTAGAAGGAAAATATTCTGCCTGGAAGTCAGTGGTGAGTGGTGTTCAACAGAGCTCTGTCCTTGGGCCTCCACTGTTTGTAATTTTTATTAATGACTTGGATGAGGGGATTGAAGAATAGGTCAGCAAGTTTGCAGACGACACAAAGATTGGAGGTGTTGTTGACAGTATAGAGGGCTGTTGTAGGCTGCAGGGGGACATTGACAGGATCCAGAGATGGGCTGAGAGGTGGCAGATGGAGTTCAACCTGGATAAATGTGAGGTGATGCAATTTGGAAGGTCGAATTTGAAAGCTGAGTACAGGATTAAGGATAGGATTCTTGGCTGTGTGGAGAAACAGAGGGATCTTGGTGTGCAGGTACATAGATCCCTTAAAATGGCCACCCAAGTGGACAGGGTTGTTAAGAAAGCATATAGTGTTTTGGCTTTCATTGGGGGATTGAGTTTAAGAGTCGTGAGATCTTGTTGCAGCTCTATAAAACTTTGGTTAGACCACACTTGGAATACTGTGTCCAGTTCTGGTCGCCCTATTATAGGAAAGATGTGGATGCTTTGGAGAGGGTTCAGAAGAGGTTTACCAGGATGCTGCCTGGACTGGGGGGCTTATCTTACGGAGAGAGGTTGACTGAGCTCTGACTTTTATCATTGGAGAAAAGGAGGAGGAGAGGGGACCTAATTGAGGTATACAAGATAATGTGAGGCATAGATAGAGTCGATAGCCAGAGACTATTTCCCAGGGCAGAAATGGCTAACACAAAGGGTCATAGTTTTAAGCTGGTTGGAGGAAAGTACAGAGGGGATGTCAGAGGCGGGTTCTTTACACAGTTGAGAGAGCGTGGAATGCGTTGCCCGCAGCAGTTGTGGAAGCAAGGTCATTGGGGACATTTAAGAGACTGCTGGACATGCATATGGTCACAGAAATTTGAGGGTGCATACATGAGGATCAATGGTCAGCACAACATCGTGGGCTGAAGCACCAGTTCTATGCTGTACTGTTCCATGTTCTATGTATGGTGAAAAGTCGGCACAACGTTGAGGGCCGGAGGGCCTGTACTGTTCAATGTTCCATGGCTGTTCCATTGTCTTTCCTGCTAGGTTCCTCTCCCAATCAATTCTACCCAGCTCCTCCCTCATGCTCAACTGTAATAGCTTTACCTCAGATTCTATTTTCTCCCTCTCAAATTGCAGAGTAAATTCAATCATATTATGATCACTGCCTCCTAAGGGTTCCTTCAACTTATGCTCCCTTATCAAGTCTGCCTGACTGTACAACACTAAATCCAGTATTACCTATTCCTTAATGGGGCTCCACCACAAGCTGTTCCAAAAAGCCACTGCATTGACATTCCACAAATTCCTTTCCTTGCAAACTACTACCAACTTGATTTTCCCAGTTGGCCTGCATATGAGGACTGTAACTTTGCCCTTCTTACATATCTTTTCTATTTCCAGGTGTATCTTGTGCCCCAGCTTCTGATTATTTGGATGCATGTATATAGACCATTAAACATAGGGGTGGAAGTAAGGCCATTCAGCCCATCGAGTCCATTCCGCCATTCAATCATTGCTGATGGGCATTTCAATGCTACTTACCCACACTCTCCTCTTAGCCCTTAATTCCTTGCAAGATCAAGAACTTATCAATCTCTGCCTTGAAGACATTTAACATCCTGGCCTCCACTGCACTCAGTGGTAATGAATTCCACAGGCTCATCACTCACTGGCTGAAGAAATATCTCAATTCCGTTCTAAATTGACAACTCCAACTATGGTGTTTTTAAACCTTTGCAGGTCCTCAATTCTACCCACAGATTCTCTACCATCTGACCCAACTTCTGTTTCTTGCTATTAATTTAATTTCATTTCTTACTAATAAGGCAACCCCACCCTCCCATCTTTTCGATAGTATATCTTAATGTTTTTCAAGACACCAACACCTCCTCCTGCTTAATTGTGACATGCCTTAGAGTATCAACAAATTTCATTCTAAACTTACCATCATTCATTTCTTTCTCCTTGGTGAACACGAATGCAAAATACTCATTAAGGATGTCACATACTTCCTCCTGCGCTAAATAAAAGAAATTCCCTCCTTTGTCCGGGGGTGGACCTTTCCCTAGTTACCCTCATGATACTTGTAGCTGAAAATGTGTTGCTGGAAAAGTGCAGCAGGTCAGGCAGCATCCAAGGAGCAGGAGAATCGACGCTTCGGGCATGAACCCTTCTTCAGCAATTCCTGAAGAAGGGCTCATGCCCAAAATGTCAATTCTCCTGCTCCTTGGATGCTGCCTGACTTGCTGCACTTTTCCAGCAACACATTTTCAGCTCTGATCTCCAGCATCTGCAGTCCTCACTGTCTCCTCATGATATTTGTATTCTACTTGTGACTATCACGACCATTAAATGTTTGTTGATTGTCGGAAAAACCCATCTGGTTCACTAACGTCCTTCAGAGAAGGAAATCTGCCATCCTCACCCAATCTGGCCTACATGTAACTCCAAACCCACCATATGTGGTTGACTCTCAATTACCCTCTGAAATGGCTTAGCAAGCCATTCAGTTGTGTCAATTGCTACAAAGTCTCTTCAAGGGCAGTCAGGGATGGGCAATAAATGTTGACAAACACATTCCACAAATTTGTTTTTAAAAATTTGCAGAGGACATTTCATGGCTCTTTCTGGCCCTCCAAATGGCCCTGCTATTTGGGAAGCTTGACTCATTTGACCTGCCATCAAGACTGGAGCAAGCATGTGGAAAGAATGCGTTTTTTTTCAGACAAATGACTATTGAGGCAAATGAAAAGCAATGAGTTATTCTCCTGACAGCTTGTGGACCCACAGTTTTTTCGGTTATTAGGAACCTAACTTTCTCTGAGGCACCAGATACTAAAACCATTCAAGAATTGACAGATTTTGCTAGCAATGTTACAACTGCAAACCTCCTCAAATTCTGAGATGCTATCAGTTTTACTCGAACATCGAGAACTGAGATTTTTGACGAGATTAGGATGACTGGCAGAGGCATGTGATTTTGGTTCAACCCTAAAGTGAGATATTGAGAGACTGCTTGATATGTGGGATTAATGATGTGACTGTGTAAAAGTCCAACTGGACTTCAAACAGGCATTACAATTGGCTTTGAAATTAGAAAATGTGGCAAGTGGAGTTACAGGCATTCTGACAGAAGTGGACACCTTTGCTTGAGTTTGGGGAACACCATATGAGTGAATGCAATTGCATAGTCTCACTCAGGACATGTCCTGAACACAGGGGCTCTAGGTCAGCCCACAGCAAAACCCTAAAAACAAAGTCAACTCTTGGCCAAATGGTTAAAATTTTCTCGAGGCAGACTTTTGGGGAAATGGCAATAAAGTCAGCTGACTATCAACAAGTCAGCAATGAGCTCACTGAATAGCATAATAGATGGGTCTGGATGGGATGGTCTCTGAAGGGTTGGTGTGGACTTAGTGGGACAAATGGCCTGTTTCCACACTGTATGGATTGTATACAAAAATAGATGAGATGAATGGTCTACTTCTATTTTTACATCTTATGACCTTCTACCTAGTTACTAAAGGGTAAAAAAAGGCTAGAGCGCTAAACACAAACTGAAGATTTTATCGATTATAGAGGGACATGGACAGACTAGTCAGATGGGCTAATCCAAAGAGAATTCAATTCGGATAAGGGCAAGGTGATGGAATTGGGCAGGAAACACAAGACAACGGAATACGTGGTGATCAGAACGACTCTGGGAAGACAGAGGATCAGAGGGACCTTAATGTGCATGTCACGGGTCCCAGCTAGATAATGTGGATAAGAAGGCATATAGGATATTTGCATTTATTAGCCCAGGCACAGAGTTTAAGAACATGCTGCTGAAATGTTGGTTGGCTCACAGCCAGAGTTTTGAATCAATTCTGGAATCCACATTATAGGGAGGTTGCAACGGAGAGAGTGCAGAGATTTCCCAGGTTTTGCCTGGGCAGGAGAGTTTTAGTTATGAAAACAAGTAAACTGGAGATGTTTGCCTTAAAGTAGAGGAAATTGAGGAGATATGATTGAGTGATATAAAATTATGAGGGGCATAAACAAGGTAGACAGGAATAAACAAAGAGGGATGAATGCCCTTGGGGCAACAAGTTTAGAAACCATTTTTCACTCAGAGGGTGAAAGGAATCGGGAACTTACTACCTTTAAGGTGGTAGTGGTTTTAAATATCATTAGCAGTATTTAGATATACATTTGATATGTCAAGATCATTCCTGAAGAAGGGCTCATGCCCGAAACGTCGATTCTCCTGCTCCTTGGATGCTGCCTGACCTGCTGCGCTTTTCCAGCAACACATTTTCAGCTCTGATTTCCAGCATCTGCAGTCCTCACTTTCTTCTACAAGGTTAGGGCCAAGTGCTGGAAAATTGGATTAGAAAAGTTCAATGGTTGCTTTTGACCAGCACAGACTCAAAGGGCTGAAGTGCCATTTTCTGTACTCTATGACCTTATTTTGATTTAATGACTAGAAATACACATCAATCCTACTCAACAACCAGCTGTTTTAGGCAAAAAAAACAACCAAACACCTCTTTTCTTCCTCTGTTGAACTCCTTGAGACGCATAACTCCGGCACTCTATTTAAAGCTGTACTTTCAAGTGCAAAGTTGAACTTTTTTCTTTATTCATTCATGGAATGAGGGCACTATTTATTGCCCACCCCTAATTGCCCAGACGGTAGTTAAGAGCCAACCACATTGCTGTGGGTCTAGAGTCATATGTAGGCCAGACCAGGTAAGGATGACATCTTCCATCCCTAAAGGACATTAGTGGGGCTAAGTTGGCTCGTTATATATGCTCCCAATATAAATGGCCTGCATCATTTAATGAGGATCCAGTTTCAGCTGGCTTTTAATTAGCCTGCTTTTTCCTTGGAACCCATGAGCAAAAAAAGAACCCTGGTCAAAACTCACAACTAAAGAACTTAACCTGCAGATACCACTTTATTGCCAACTACTATTTCCAAACTAACTCTAGATTTGCTCATTTAATCAAATAGAGTTAGTGTGAATCAGAGAAAAACTCTCCGCTAATTGGAACCATACCTAACACAAGGATTTCGGTGGTGATTGTTGCAGGTCAGTTATCTTACTTCAGGACCATAACTGCAGGAGTTCTTCAGGGTAGTGACCTAGGCTCAACCATCTTCAGATGCTTCATCAATGACCTTCCCTCCATTGTGAAGTCAGAAATGGGGATGCTTGCTGATGATTACATGATTTTCGGAATCATTTGTGACTCCTGAGATATTAAACCAAATCTATGCTCAAATACAGAAAGACCTGGAAAATATTCATCATGGGTTCAAAGGTGGTAAGCAATATTTGTACCACACAAGCACTTGGCAATAACTATCTCCATCTGGAGATAAACTAATCCTTGCCCTACACATTCAATGGCATAACTATTGCTGAATTCCCACTATCAACATCCTGGTGGTACTACCGACCAGAAACAGAACTGAACTAGCCAAATAAATATTGTGGCTATATGAGCAGGTCAGAGATTTAGAATCCTGCAGAGTGTAATTTATTTCCTGACTCTCCAAAGCCTGTCCACCATCTACTAGGAACAAATCAGGAATGTGATTGAATACTCCGCACCTGCCTAGATGATCTAGCTCCAATAATACTCAAGAAGCTTGACACGTTCCAGGACAAAGCAGCCTTCCTGATTGGCACAGCATCCACAAATATTTACTCTACTTTTAAATATCCACAAATATTTAAAAGTAGGGGTTGCTATCGATAAGATGGATTGCAGAAACTCACCATGTTTCAAACCCATGACCACTACTATTTAGAGGGACAGGGGAAGCAGACACATGGAAGTACCACCACCTGCAGATTTCCCTCCAAGCCGCTCACCATTCTGACTTGGAAATGCATCACTATTCTTGCATCAAAATCTAGAACTCTTGTCCTGACAGAATTGAGAGTATAACACACCAAACTTAAAGGCTCAAGAAGATGAATTACTACCGTCTTTGCAACTGCAATGAGGAATGGGCAATAAATGCTGGCCAAGCTAGTGAACACCACATTCATGGAATGAATTAAAAAGGACACAGAGTTGACTGCTAGTTTAAACAAGCTTCATTATCAGGACAGTTTTGAAAAAATAGGTCTGTTAACCTTCAGAGATGTGTCACATTTGGGATGGTTTATACAGGTACATAATCCATTAAGAATGAGCAGGTGCTACTCCTGTAAGTTACATCATGTGCAGCCAGGTTTCATGCTAAAAGGTTTTTTTTTCCCAGTTCATAGAATCCCTATAGTGAGGAAGCCCATCAAGTTGATGCTGACCCTCCAAAGAATATCACACACAGAAACAACTCCACCCTCTTCCTGCATTTTCCATAGGTAAACCACCTAGCCTTCACATCCCTGGACATTACAGGCAATCTAGCACGGCTAGTCCACCTAACCTGCACACCTTTGGACCATAGAGGAAACTGGAGCACCTGGAGAAAACCCAAACATACACAGGGAGAAGGTACAAACTCCACACAGACAGTTGTCTGAGGCTGCAATTGAACCCAGGTCCCTGGTGCTGAGGCAGCAGTGCTAACCACCGAGCACCAAGCTGCCTAGACATAGCCTGCTAATGTGAGAATGACCCATTTATGACTTTGCTTTCCATCTGTAGTCAATCATTTATCCATGCCATTGCTTTATGTCGTATCCCATATGCTATAATGTTGATAACTGGCCTTCTGTGGGGGGTGGGGGGGCGATCTTATCAAAGGTCTTTTTAAAGTCTTAGTATACTACATGCATCAAGTCCTCTTTATCAATTATGTTCGTAATGTCCTCAAAAATCCCCAACAGATTTGTCAAACACAACTTTTCATTCATAAATTCATGGTGACTACACCCAATCAGTACCTTCAAAAGAGAAGTGGATATGCATGGTCAATTTGGTCTGCCAAACAGGGTTGGATCGGAATTTTCAATCTTTTCACCTTACTTGGTTTTACATTTCTTTTCTAACTTGCCCAGTAGTTTAAATGGCTGCTTGAGGATGATAGATATGTAGCTACATTGTATCAGTTATTCTGACTGCATGAGTCAGGGCCGATTGCTCTCCTGCTCATCATTTTCATCTGATCATATATTAGTTGCAGTTGTAAACAGCAATCAGACAAAGAAATAAAAACAGAAAATGTTGGAGATCTCAGCAGGTCTAGCAGCATCTGTGGAGAGAAAAACAGGGCTAATGTTTCAAGTTTAATATGAATATTATGTTTTTCTTTTTCCACAGATGCTGCCAGACCTGTCAATCATTATGCCCCGAGCTTAATGGAAACAAACACATCTATAAACAAAGCAGGAAAATATTGTACAGGGTTATACTGGTTTTAGTTGAGATTATGGTCACACAACTGAATGCAAAACTTACATTTAAACATCTTCTATAGTGAATCATTTTAATTGAACCAGACTTTGAGACATCATACTGTTTCCTCACACTACTGCTGCCTCATTTCCTCAGAGTCACAGTCTGTACAGAACCCTTAAGTCTTTTGCGGTAGGAAATGAAATCACAATACAAGTTATAAAGCAGCAATTTCATGCTTAGTATGTCATCATATTGTGGTTATGTGTCACCACCTCTGGTGCTACAAATTAATATTGCAAAAATGGCATAGTTATACAATAGCTGCCATGGTCTTATTTCGCACAACTCCACAGATTTGCATTTGCAATTTTTTTTCTTTAACAGAAATTTGACAAAATTCTTGACAGACTGCTAAGTACTCTGATGTGGAAACCAAATAGGAGCCAAGTTATCATCATTTTCATTAAGCTTTATTCAACAAATAATCGGTTTGAGAAAGCGTTAATGTGGAATCTGAAGCTGGTTACATTGGAATATAATGCTTCAATGTCAACATAGTTTCTGAATTCTGGGTCAAGTTAAATTACAAACACACCAAGGGCTTAACAAGTAGCGTTCATTCCAGATGAAACCAAGAACTTTTAGATAAATCCTTATTATCAGCCCCTCACTCATGAAATTATGTTTTTTTTCATAATGCAGGGTCCAAACGTGTTTACATCACATCTATATTAAAAGCTCAACTCACAATAACTGCTCATTGACTCTCTTTCATTTATGCACCTTTATTCTGGTTGTCATGACAACCAGAATCTCAAACAATTTAACCTTATATTTCTGTTCCTTAGTGCAAATGCAAACACCTTTCTTATTTCATGAAAATGTGTCTTGTGTTCCATTTGCCAAACCTTTATATTTCAAGGAAAAGCTGGATTTGATTCATGTCAGTTTTAGATCAATCAAGTCTTGCCCAGGTATAAACTGCTTAGTTTGTATTGGTTCCACCTCCCTCAGAACTGGTCTCAATGTCTCAGGAGTCTGAAACCCTTCCCCTTGCATCATATTTCCAGCCACGTATTTATCCAAATATCTTGTTATTTATACTCTGACTAGCATATGACACTGGTAGCAAATCCTGAGATTATTACATTTGAGTTCTTACTGTTAAGCATATTTCCTAAATGCCAATATTCTACGTTCAGGACTTCATTTCCTTTCTAAAACCCATCTCACTGGTACAGTTGAAAACTAAAAAGTAGTCCTTGAGAAGATTTCAACAAGAGTCTTTGGGAAATAATAATTATTTTGAGCCATGTTCTGCTTCATTACTCCATAATAAAGCTGATAATGCTACAGACTGGTCATCACTGCAATTTCACAAATGTGCTTTAATCTCAGCATGGTTTTTTAAAACTCATTTTATATTTCATTAATATCATAGTATGCTTAATCAAAGTAGTACTACTATTGAAAATTTCAGTCCTTGTTGTTGACATCATCTCATTATGGAAATGAACTTGCAGATAAAGAAACAGAAATTCCTGGAGAAGTTCAGTTAAAATGGCACAGCTGCCTCACAGTGCCAAGGACCCGGGTTCGATTCCAGCCTTGGGTGACTGTCTGTGTAGAATGTGCACAATCTCTCAGTGTCTGCTTTTTTTCCTCTCGGTACTCATGTTTCTTCCCACAGTCCAAAGATGTGCAGGTTAGATAGGTTGGCCATGTTAAATATCCCATTGTGTCCAGGGATGTGAAGGCTAGGTGAATTTGGGAGGGGGGATTTGGTCTGGCTGGGATGTCTTTGGAGGGTCAGTGTGAACTCGATGGGCCAAATGGCCTGCTTGGACACTGTCAGGAAACTACAATTCTAAGAGACGTCAAGAATAGGCAACATAAACCAACATACTCTCTCCCAAATAAGGAGTGCAGCTGTCCTGCTTTTGACTCATCTTTGCAGAGGAAACTTTTTTTTGTAAGAGAGATGTTAAAGTATCAGCCAAAAAGTAAGTCAAATTATATCTGTGAAAGGTTTTTAAACTATGTTTTTCCTTTTACTCCCCATGCTGATGATGTTCTCCACAAATTATTTATGTAGCACCTCTCTTAATTTGCAAACAGGTGTTAAACAATACTGGAAGCAAAAGCCAGTACTCATAGATAGAGCTAAATTTCAAAATCCAAATGTATACGATGCTTTAGTGCTATAATCTCTGAAGTTGCCAGGATGAGAAACACAGCTCACTGCTTCCAGATACCTCCCAATTAAAAAACGCTTTAATGAAAATCTTCTGAATGGCCAAGTACAAACAGGAAAAGCAGCAGAGTCAGGCAGGTGGGATCCAAGAAATCGTGTATATAACACATCCCTTGCCACAAACACACAGAGGAAAAACAATGATTAACTTTTCTAGCTAAGGATGTGGCAAAGAAAGAGATCAAGAGGAAAAGTATATTGTTTTATTTCTAAAAGTATTCTCACTTGCTTAAGTGTGCATGTTGAACGTATCACAATTCAAACTTTCAAATACCGTATGCTGATCAAAATTCTCCATTTTTGTTTATTTCAACACTTTTGTTGAGAAGACAATCCAATTTGATACATGCAAACAAACCTAACAATTCAGCACCACCTTCCCAAGGCCATAAATGACAATGCCAGTGTCAGAAGAATGAATTTTTAACAAAATTCCATTTCAGCACACTAACATAGGTACGAGTTGAATTTTTTTTCTCTAGAGTGAAATCTATTTTTAAAACACAACAGATTTTGATTTAAATATCTTGTATATTCTTTCAATGTTCTGACAATCAAACTGCATCATATCTCACACTCCTGCACTGAACCATATCTGCCACCTAACTATCCACTCCACCAACTTGTCAATGCTTTTTTGGAGTTCCACAGTTAACTCCAAACAGTTCACAATTATTTCAAGTTTAGTGGCATCTTCAAACTCTGAAATTCTGTCCTGCACACCAAGATCCAGATAATTAATAAAGATCAGAAAAAGCAAGGATCCCAACCCACCACAAACATTTCTCCAGTCAGAAAAATATCCATTGACCAATATTCTCTGTTTTCTTTCATTCGGTGTGCAGGATTATGAATATGCAATGGTAGCCTCAGGAGAAATTTCTACTGTATTCTAACGCTTTCCAACATTTTTCTGATCAATATATATTTCATAGTCATCGCAAATTGCAGCACGAAAGGATGTCATTTTACTTGTAATGTTGGTGCTAGCCAACAAGCAGCCTAATGTCAATTTACAGCTTTAGATTTGTAACCTTGTGCACTAAAGCACTGTCAATTGTATATCCAAGTGTTTTTTTAAACAACATTAAGACTGCTGCATCTAACATGCTTTCAGACAGAATTCCAGTTCCATATCAACTCCTGGATGAAATTTTTTCCCTGGGTTCCCTCTAAATCTCTTACCATTTACTCAAACTCTTTGCCCTCTGGCAATGATCCCTCATGCAAGGGGTAAAAAGCACTCCAATACTTTTTCCACCATCTAGGCCAGGCTGACTGGTTTGTAACTAATTAGCCTACTCCCTTGGTCCTTTTTAAACAAGAGCTAGCTCGTTCCAGTCCTCTGAACAAAACAAAACCCAGGATGCAGGAAATCAAAAAATAAAAATAGAAATTGTTGGAAAAACTCAGCAGCACAGGCAGCATCCAGGGAGAGAAATCAGAGTTAACTTTTTGGTCCAGTGACCCTTCTTCAGGACTGATGATAGCTAGGAAAAGATTGTTTTTTTTTCATAAGATATGGCGGGGGAGAAGGGGGAGGGAGTAAATGATAGGTGAAGGTAGAACCCAAAGAGACCAAAAACAGGTGGACAGACCTTTTTGTGGGTAAAGGTCAGCCTAGGAAAATGAAGAGCTGCTAATACGGTTGTGTGGCAGCAGTCGGAGAGTGCGTTGCTGGAAAAGCACAGCCAGTTCAGGTAGCATCCGAGAAGCAGGTGAATCGATATTTCAAAAACAAGCTTTTTCTGATGAAGAAGTTATACTCGAAACATCAATGCCCCTGCTCCTCAGATGCTGCCTGACCGGCTGTGCTTTTCTAGCACCACACACTTTGATTCTGATCTTCAGCATCTGCACTCCTCACTTTCCCCTATGCGTGGTAGCATCCCATGTGATGAGAAGGCCTGGTGCATGGGGTTGGGGTGAAGACATGGGCGAAGGTGCTCAAGCCCTGAAACTGTTGAACTCTATATCAAGTCAAAAAGGCTTCAGAGTTCCCAAACGAAAAATGAGGTGTTGTCCTTCCCACTTGTAATGAGCTTCACTGGCGCATTGCAGCAAGCCTGAAACTAAGGTATTGCCAGCGATGTGTTGAAATGGCAGGCAACTGGAAGCTCAGGGTTTCTTCTACATTGGGGAAATGAAGTGAAGACTGGATGACTGCTTTGCAGAACATCTACATTCTGTCTACAAAAATGACCGTGAGCTTCCAGTTGCCTGCCTTAACTACAGAGGAACTTCGATTAGCCAACATTCGATTATCTAAATTTCAGATTATCCAGACAAGATTGCAAAATCCTGATGCTTGGCTAAACTGTGTTATCCGGCATTTGATTATCCAAACATTCGACTATCTGGACAAAATACTCTCCGCCGGAGGCATTTGGATAATCCAGGCTCCTCTGCACTGGGATTGACGATGATGCCTTCATCACATGAAAGAAGAAATGAAAAAAATCTTCAATACATTTGGGTTACAAAAAAATGATCAATCTCAGTTTTACAATTAACATTTGATCTAGCATCTACTATAAATCAGGGAGTAGCTCCATGCTTCTAACATCCTTTGCATGGAGAATGCTTTTCTATTTTTAGCATTGAAAAGTCCAAATTTTGATTATGCCTCTCCTAGTCCAAAGTTTTGACTATACCCCAAAGCGATTGGTAAATATGCAATGAAGGCTGAATTCATTAGGTAAGTGATTTTAATATACAACTTGTGCACCATAAGAAGCAGAAGTATTTCTCCAATGCCAACAAGTTTTGTTGTATAACACCACACCTTCAACCCACCCCACACCTCCACATCCCCATCCTTGACATTTCTCAACCTGCAGCAGATTGACATGATCTATACCCAGGCAAAAGTGAGTACTGCAGATGCCAGAGATCAGAGTCAAGAGTGTGGTGCTGCCTGACTGCTGTGCTTTTCCAGCATCACACTATGTTCTATACCCAGCTGAAGCCTTGTGCTGCAGGTTTGTTCCAGCTCTATGGTTGTATTACACTGAAGGAAAAAGATAGAAAGCAGGAAACTATAGGCCAATGTGCTGAACATCTGTTATGGAAAGGAACCAGAATCCATTATTAAATAGGTTATAGCAGGATATATAGAAATTCATAACATGATCAGGTACAGTCAACACAGCTTTGTGAAGGGAAGTTGTACTTATCTAATTTATTAGAATTCAGGAAATAAGCAGCAAGACAGAAAAAGGGAACCAAAAATGGTATGCTTGGATTTCTATAGGTTACTACATAAGTTAAGAGCATAAGTTGGTGATTATATACTAGCTTAGATAAAGAATTGGTGGCCTAACAGGAAGTAGTGACTCGGGATTAGAATTCAAATTAGGTTTTATCGTCATGTGTACTTCAAGTACAGGGCTACAGGAGTACAGTGAAAGGGTTACAATGTTGCCATTCAAGGTACCATTTTAGGTACAAGGTACCTGGGTACAAAGTCATAGATACAAAGTAGAAAAATAAAGAAATAAATTCAAAGTTCAATATTATAGTTCTTCTCAGTATAAAGTAGTCAATAAAGAAATAAAGCTGGAAGTTTCAAAATTACAGTCCTTGTGGTGGTTCTGTTCGCCGAGCTGGGAATTTGTGTTGCAAACGTTTCGTCCCCTGTCTAGGTGACATCCTCAGTGCTTGGGACCCTCCTGTGAAGCGCTTCTGTGATGTTTCCTCCGGCATTTATAGTGGCCTGTCTCTGCCGCTTCCGGGTGTCAGTTCCACCTGTCCGCTGTAGTGGCCGGTATATTGGGTCCAGGTCGATGTGTTTGTTGATAGAGTCTGTGGATGAGTGCCATGCCTCTAGGAATTCCTGGCCATTCTCTGTTTGGCTTGTCCTATAATAGTAGCATTGGCCCAGTCGAACTCATATTGCTTGTTATATGCATGTGTGGCTACTAAGGCTAGCTGGTCGTGTCGTTTCGTGGCTGGTTGGTGTTCATGGATGTGGATCGTTAGCTGTCTTCCTGTTTGTCCTATGTAGTGTTTTCTGCAGTCCTTGCATGGGATTTTGTACACTACATTGGTTTTGCTCATGCTGGGTATCGGGTCCTTCGTTCTGGTGAGTTGTTGTCAGAGAGTGGCTGTTGGTTTGTGTGCTGTTATGAGTCCTAGTGGTCGCAGTAGTCTGGCTGTCAGTTCCGAAATGCTCCTGATGTATGGTAGCGTGGCTAGTCCTTTGGGTTGCTGCATGTCCTCATTCCGTTGTCTTTCCCTTAGGCATCTGTTGATGAAATTGCGGGGGTATCGGTTTTTGGCGAATACATTGTATAGGTGTTCTTCTTCCTCTTTTTGCAGTTCTGGTGTACTGCAGTGTGTTGTGGCCCTTTTGAACAGTGTCTTGATGCAACTTCTTTAAGTGTGTTGGGGTGGTTGCTTTCGTAGTTCAGGTCTTGGTCTGTGTGTGTGGCTTTCGTGTATACCTTTGTGGCGAATTCTCCGTTCGGTGTTCTCTGTACCATCACATCTAGGAATGGGAGTTGGTTGCCCTTTTCTTCCTCTCTAGTGAATCGAATTCCTGAGAGTGTGGCGTTGATGATCCGGTGTGTGTTCTCATACTTCTGTGTTTTTAATGATTACAAAGGTATTATCCACATATCTGACCCAGAGTTTGGGTTGAATTTGCGGTAAGACTGTTTGTTCAACCCAAACTCTGGGTCAGATATGTGGATGATACCTTTGTAATCATTAAAAACACAGAAGTATGAGAACACACACCGGATCATCAACGCCACACTCTCAGGAATACGATTCACTAGA
>NC_057710.1:33036526-33046891 GCF_004010195.1 Chiloscyllium plagiosum
ATGTGCAGGTCAGGTGAATTGGCCATGCTAAATTGCCCGTAGTGTTAGGTGCAGAGGTAAATGTAGGGGAATGGGTCTGGGTGGGTTGCGCTTCGGCGGGTCGGTGTGGACTTGTTGGGCCGAAGGGCCTGTTTCCACACTGTAATCTAATCTAATCTAATCTAATCTAATCTAAGCTACTGCAACCACTAGGACTCATAACAGCACACAAACCAACAGCCACTCTCAGACAACAACTCACCAGAACGAAAGATTCGATACCCAGCATGAGCAAAACCAATGTAGTGTACAAAATCCCATGCAAGGACTGCACAAAATACTACATAGGACAAACAGGAAGACAGCTAACGATTCACATCCATGAACACCAACTAGCCACGAAACAATACGACCAGCTAGCCTTAGTAGCCATACATGCATATAACAAGCAACATGAGTTCGATTGGGACAACACTACTATTATAGGACAAGCCAAACAGAGAACGGCCAGGGAATTCCTAGAGGCATGGCACTCATCCACAGATTCAATCAACAAGCACATCGACCTGGACCCAATATACTGGCCACTGCAACGGACAGCTGGAACTGACAACCGGAAGCGGCAGAGACAAACCACTATAAATGCCGGAGGCAATATCACAGAAGCGCTTCACAGGAGGCTCCCAAGCACTGAGGATGTCACCTAGACAGGGGACAAAACGTCTGCAACACAAATTCACAGCTCGACGAACAGAACCACAACAAACATTCTAAGCATACCTCGTAATCACAACCAAATTGTCTAAATGAATGATAAACAAAAGTGGACCCATGGAACACCGCTGGTCACAGGCCTCCAGTCTGAAAAAGAACCCTCCTCCACCACCCTCTGTCCTCTACCGTCAAGCCAATTTTGTCTTCAATTGGCAAGCTCTCCCCGAATCCCGTGTGATCTAACTTTACTAACTAGTCTACCAACCTTGTCAAAGGCTTTACTCCACATAAATGATGACTACTACCCTGCTGTCATCAATCTATTTTGGTTACTTCTTCAAAAAAATAGACAGGAATATAAGCTGTCAAAAGGAGGTAAAGTATTTTCAAAGAATATAGACAGGTTAAGTGAATGGGCAAAGATTTTGTGGATGCATTATGTGGGAACTTGTCTATTTTGGCAGAAAAGGTAGAAAATCGGAGATTCATTCAGGTACACTGGGATCTGGGTGCCCTGACAAATCACAAGCAGCTAACATGCAGGCACTTTCTATGTGACACAGAAGTGACTGTGACACAGAAAACCAACGGAACGTTAGTGTTCATTGCAAGGGGAATGGAATATAAGAGTAGGGAAGTTTCACTGCAGCTCAACAGAGCCTTGGTGAGATTATATCTGGAGCAGAATTTTAATCCCCTTATTTGGAAAAGGGCATAATTATGTTAGAAGCAGCTCAGAGAAAGTGTACTCAACTCATTCCTTGGATGGAGGGCTTATGTTATGCAGAAGGGTTAGGCCTTTATCAGCTGTAATTAAGAAGAATGAGCAATGACATATACAATACTCAGAGGGCTTGATAGGGCAGATACTCCATCTTGTTCATGAGACTAAAACAAAGAGACACAGTTTAAGAATGAGAGATCTCCTGTTTAAGATGATATGAGGAGAACTGTTTTCTCAGACAGCTGTTAATATGTGGAATTCCTTAACCCAGTACAGCAAAAGAAGGTGAGTTTGACTTTTGATAGGAGAATGGCGAGAACATATGGGAATGGGCAGACAGAACTGTGAAGTTTCAACCACAATCAGATCAGTCATGATTTTACTGAACGGCAGGGCAGGCTCAAAATGTCAACAGGCCTTCTCTGATGTCACAAGGAATTAAGGGCTATGGGGAGAATGCGGGTAAGTGGAGTTGAAATGCCCATCAGCCTTGATTGAATGGCGGAGTGGACTCGATGGGCCGAATGGCCTTACTTCCACTCCTATGTCTGATGGTCTTACGGTCTTCTGCTTCTGTAGACCTATCTATTTCAAAATCAACCTTAATATGTGCCATATTCAGATACTGGAAAGTCTAAACTCCAGAGGCAGTATTGGTAAAATTCAGTAGTCTAAAAACACATATAAATCTTCCTAACATTTAGAAGTACGGATGTCTTTGTATCAATGCAAAACATCTCTGCTTTTGGAATTCAATGGTTGATTCCTGAGACTTTTACTCAAAACACCCATAATTTTAAGCCCATAAGTATATGGCATTTTTCTGTGCTGGAGACATTTTGCTGAAACCCAAGTATAGGTTTAGGTCAGTGAAAGGAATAATGATTGCCATTTAAGATGAGACTCTTGCAGAAAATAGCATAATTTTCAACGCCTTTGAATCGCTTGCTTTGCAACAGACAATTTACATTTCAATTGTACACTATACAGACCAAATGTAGGGATTACAAACTCTGCTGCAACTTTCCTCATAACCAGTACCAGACTTACATTTTGGCTTGAGTAGGAGTAAGCAGGCTGAGGATGGCTTTCCATCTTTTCATTCCTTTGAAAACTTAATTTAAGTCTTTGAACTTTGCTTTTCCCAACAGAGTTAATTACTAGAACATTACTGGAACTGTCACATTTGTGAATCTTCAAAAGAACTTTGTGAAAAATTACACAAAGTAAAAATTACTACTTTAAGGATATTTTAAGGAACATTAACTGTCTTTAAGGAAAACAGTTGTAGAATGTTTATTTACAAATTTGCCTTTTATAAACTGATAGATTTTCAACAGGTTCCTAATTTTTCCTTTTTTAGCACCCAAACTTCCTCATGAGTTGAAACCTTAAGTCCAAACTTCCAACTCACCTCACCACTCAAACTCCCAATCCACATCATCACTTCCTACCTTTATTTTGTTCATTGACTATCTCTAGCTATTAGAGGTGGTAAAATTGATTCTCAGTTTTCATATGAGGATAAGAACACAGCTTTGATAAGAACTAGTGAAGTGTTGACTCTTCAACAAAATACAAGTGAAGTTTGCTTCCATACCTCCAATCAAAGCATCCCCGACTCTGATTTCCTTGATATCTAGTTTATTAGAATGGAAAGAAGTTTTTCAGTGATCATCTGATGATTTTAGAAATGATGGGTTATGGACAGGCCGTTAGTGGTCGGCAGCAAGGAAATTAATAATAGAGAACTGGACTCACTATGAAATAAGATTGTCCTGACGAAGAGTAGTCTTAATTAAGAAGAAGCAAAGGAACACAGTTCTGGTGAGAATTACTTGTTAGCTTTGGCCTTGGAAATGCTAGAACGGAAGTTTTGGCTGATCCATAATATGTCGGATGTTGAAGGAAGCTGACTCAATGTCAATGAGAGATAGCTAATAAAGTGGAAATCAAGGATGGCAAATTAGGGCACACAATAAATGACCTGTCTGGATGAAGAAATGACTTTTACAGGAGATGTGCTCTATACACCAATTCAAGTACAAATGGAGACGAATCAACGAGTAACACAAAATTAAAGCAAAATGCATCAAATAAAAATAAATATTATTGGCAAGAAACAAGCTATTTTGATTGCAAAATTTACAACACTTCCCTAGAGATGTCACATGAACTAGCTTATGAATGGAAGAAGTTATTAAATTTGAACACAGTGAGTCTCGGATAACTTTCCTGAAGAAGGGCTTATGCCTGAAACGTCGATTCTCCTGTTCCCTGGATGCTGCCTGACCTGCTGCGCTTTTCCAGCAACACATTTTCAGCTCGGATAACTTTGGTCAAGGGAAACAGCTTTTGTACAGTCTTTGTCTCATTTCAGCAAAATTTGCAAGCTGTAAGCTCTGGAAACCTCATCACCAGAAGTGGAGAGCTCCTCAACTAGAATTCAAAATCTGTTACTATCTCCAGAAAAGCAAAATCATAGACCCAAAACTGTTCCAAGAATATATTCCAGTACCATATTGGTGCATGCAAAATGACTTCTAATACAGACCAGAAGTTAAAAAATTCTGTGAAATTTTATTTTTTCATAGAAGGCAAGATAGGACTGTCTTAAGGGAGTGCAATAAAGGTTCGCCAATCTTGTTCCCGGAATGTCGAGACTGTCCTATGAAGGAAGATTGGACAAACTGTGTCTATATTCTATCGAGTTTCAAGTATGAGAGGTGATTACATGGAAATTTAAATGGCATGAAGGATACACGGGACTTTTTTTATTCATTAATGGGATGTGGGCTTTGCCAGCTGGACAGTATTTATCACCCATCTCTAGTTGTCTTTTGAGAAGGTGGTGAGCTACTTACTTGAACATTGCTAACCATTTGGTGTAAACAGATACACAATGTTAATAAGGAATGAGTTCCAGCTTTGTGACTCAGCAACTCTGAAGGAGTAATGATATATTTCCAAGTTAGGACGATGAGGGGCTAGGAGGGGAACTTGCTGATAGTGATGTTTGTATGTAAGTGATGCCCTTGACCTCTGAGAGATTGTTTGGTAGGTGCTGACTAAGGTGTCATGGTTAAAATCACTGCAGTGAATCTTGTAGATGGTACACAATGCTGCTACTGAGTGTTGATGGTAGAATATTTGTAGATGTGATACTGATCAAGTGGGGTGCATTGTCTTGGATGGTGCCAAGCTTAAGTGTTGTTGGAGCTGCACTCATCCCTGATCCCAATGGCTCTGGTTTTACTAAGGCTCCTTGATGCTACGTGGGCAAATGGGGCTTTGATGTCAAGGACAGTCTGTTTTTCTCTCTCTCTTTGTCATTCACTTCACCTTTGAAATTCAGCTCTTATATCCCTGTTTGATCCAACACTGCAATGAGGTCAAGAGCTGAGTGGCCTTGGCAGAACCCAAACTGAACATTAGCTAGCAGGCTATTGCTAAGCAAGTCCTGCTTGAAAGCAATACTGATGACATCATTCATCACTTTATCGATGACTGAGTGGCATCATTAACTGGTTGGGTTGGATTTACCCTGCTTTTCATGTACAGGATGTAACTGAGCAATCTTATCATTTGTTATGGAGATAACAGTGTTGTACCTTTACTGGAAGTGCTTGGCTTGGCACATGATAAGCTATGGAACACATCTTCTATACCATTATCAGACTTTGCAGTATCCAGTGTCTCCAGCCACGCAGTGTGAACAGAATTGGCTGAAGACTGGCATCTGCGATGCAGTGGCAGGGTGACTGGACCAGAGATGCTAACTTTGATTTTTCTTCACAGACACTGCCAGACTTGCCAAGCTTTTCCAGCAACTTCTGTTTTTAGACAGATGCCAGGATAGTGTCCCAGGCCCAACCATCTTCAGCTGCTTCATCAATAACCTTCCCTCCATCACAAGGTCAGAACTGTGAATGTTCTGCACAATGTCCAGTACCATTCACAATTCCTTAAATACTGAAGCAGTCCATCTTCAAATGCAACAAAAACTGGACAATATCCTGACTTCAAATGACGAGTGGATAGCATTCGCACCAAATGTCAGGCTATGACCATCATGAGTAAGTAACGATCTAATCACTGCCCCCTGACATCTGCTAATTTTGAAATATTACATTTGGTCACTACGTCCAAATCACTGATACATATTGTGAACAATCAGGGCCCCAAGTACTGACCCTTGTGGTACACCCCCCCCCCACCCTGATACAGAATTATAGAATTCCTACAGTGGGGAAAGAGGCCATTCGGCCCACTAAGTCTGCACTGATCCTCCAAATAGCATGCCACCCAGATCCAGATCACCACCAATACATCTACTATCTCCAAAGCCACCACCTTCAACACTCTGGGACGTAGACTATTGGGTCCTGGGAAAATAATTTTCAGTTTCATTAATTTCTCTAGAAAATGCCTCTTATTACAAATACTAAATTCCTCCAACTCCTTATTTTCCCGAGTCACTTGGATCTTTAAAACTGCTGGATTTCTCTCTGCTCCTTAGTGAAGACAGACTCAAAGCAATAATTTAGCTTCTCTGCTAATTCTCTATTCCCCCATCATAAATTCTGATGACTCAGTTTTTAATAATGGGCCCACATTTGGCTTAGCCAAACATTTCCTTTTTACATGCCTTTTGAACGTTTACAGTCCAGTTGTGTGTTTTTCTCTACATTACATTCATATTCATGGTCTTTTCTCATAAGTTTCTTGGCTGAAAATGTGTTACTGGAAAAGCGCAGCAGGTCAGGTAGCATCCAAGGAACAGGAGAATCAACGTTTCGGGCATAAGCCCTTCCTCAGACTTATGCCCAAAACGTCGATTCTCCTGTTCCTTGGATGCTGCCTGACCTGCTGCGCTTTTCCAGCAACACATTTTCAGCTCTGATCTCCAACATCTGCAGTCCTCACTTTCTTCTCATAAGTTTCTTGGTCCTCCTTTGCAATATTCTAAAGTCTTTACAGTTCTCAGATTTATTACTTGTCTGGCCAACCTTTTCTTTTTATGTTATACAATTCTTAATTTCCTTTATCAGACACATATGACTGACCTTGCCCGAGATTTTGTACCTTGAAGGAAGTTTTCGTTATTGTAGCCACACAATAATTCTCTGCTCAACCCATGACCGTAAGAAACTACAGAAGGTGGTGTGCACAGCCCAGACCATCACAGAAGCTGACCTCCCATCCGTGGACTCCATTTACATCGCTTGCTGCCGTGGAAAGGCTGCCAATATCAAGGACCCATCGCACCCTGGTAATGATCGTCTACAACCTCTTCCATCAGGCAGAAGATACAGAAGCCTGAACTCATGCACCAGCAGGTTCAGGAACAGCTTCTTCCCGGCAATTATTAGACAGATAAATGGACTCTCTAGCCTCAAACAATGCTGACCTTGCTAATGATGCTCTTGCCTAGTGCAATGTAACCTATATGCCTAAGCCTTTCTGATCTGTACATCCTTGCTTACTATGATCTGTCCATACTGCTCATAAACAAAGCTTTTCACTGTACCTCGGTACACGTGACAACAAAGAAACCAATCAATAAAGACTGTCCATTACCTATATTCCCCATTAGATGGAGATAAAACTAAGAAAGCTGCAACCCAAAGGAGCTGTACACAAAACACAAAAAGCTAGCACACAGGTGCAGCAGATAATCAGGAAGGCGAATTAAACATTGGCCCTTACATCAAGATATGTAACAGTAGGGAAGTCTTTGAATCTCATTGAAACACACAGGGTTCTTCAGGGGCTTGACAGGTAAATGTGGAGAGTCCAGAAACTGAGGGCATGGACTCAGAATAAAGGGGTGCCAACTTAAGGCTGAGATAAGGAGAGATGTTCTCTTAAAGTGTTGAGACTCTTTGGAACTTCTCAGTACAGAGAACTATGGGGGCAGACTCCTTGAGTACATCTAAGGCTGAAATAGATGGATTCTTATCAGCAGGGGAATCAAGGGTTACGCGAAAAATGCAGGAAAGTGAACATGTGTATGATCTAATTGACTGGCAGAGCTGGCTTGAGGAACGAAACAACCTGTTCGAGCTACTAATTCTTATGGTCTTATAAACCATCATGCCTTTTAATATACTTGCCCAATCCACCTCAGCCAATTTGTGCCGAATGCCTTCACAATTTTCCTTATCCAAATTTAAGCATCCTTGCTTCAGATTGAACTACGTCACTTTTAAATATAAAACAAAATTCTATTATATTGTGGTCAACCATATTTAAAGGTTCATTTATAACAAGATTATTAAATTAATCCTTTTTCATTGCATATTGCAAAATCTAAAATAGCCTGTCCTCTAGTCGTGTCCTAAACATATTACTCAAGAAAATTATCTCGAAGACACTTGAGACTCTCACCCTTCATAGTTGTAGTATGAATTAGTTTATGCAGTCTACATGTGGACTGAATTCACTACGATAATGGTGTCACCCATGCTACATGCTTCTCTGACCTCCTGATTTATACCATATCAAATAGCACCACTCCTATAAATAATTCCAACCAATATTTGCTGCCCTTGCTGTTTCTTAGTTTCATCCAAACAGATTTTACAATTTGTTCTTCTGATCTAAGATCCAGATTCCTTACTAATATACTGACCCCCATCTTGAGTCATTAGGGTAAGCCTTCTGGCTTTTCCTTCTTGCTTGTCTTTCCTAAACATCAAAAATCCTTGAATATTTGGTTCCAAGTTATAGTAACCAAGCAGGGACATTTATACAATGGCATTTATATCATAACCATTTATCTCTATTTATGCTTTGAACCTATGAACCTTGGAATCATGAACGACCCTGTTTAAATTCAAATCTTTCTTTTCACCCACTGATTTTGACTTGGAAATATGTCCCCATTCCTTTAATGTCACTGGTCAACATCCTCGAAATCCCTCCCAAACAACGCCATGGGTGTACCTACACCAAGAGACCAGCTCCTTGAGGAAAGTTAGGGATGGGCAACAAATGCTAGTCTTGCTAGCAGTGCTCACATCCCATGAATGAATTTTAAAAAACTGTCCACATTTAATCTGCACAAGATTTTACACTCCATTAATTTAGTTTAAAATCTAACCTGGAGATTTGTGTGCTGATCAACTTGCATGCCCAATTCACCTTTATCAGGAATAACTATCCTTCACTATTTAATCATATTGAGTATCACAGCTGGGCCTCCACTGCCCTCTGGGGCAGAGCATTCCACACAGCCACCACTCTCTGGGTGAAGAAGTTTCTCCTCATCTCTGTCCTAAATGGTCTACCCCATATTTTTAAGCTGTGTTCTCTGGTTCAGCACTCACCCATCAGCGGAAACATGTTTCCTGCCTCCAGAGTGTCCAATCCTTTAATAATCTTATATGTCTCATTCAGATCCCCTCTCAGTCTTCTAAACTCAAGAGTATACAAGCCCAGTCGCTCCAGTCTTTCAGCCTAAGGTAGTCCCGCCATTCCAGGAATTGACCTCGTGAACCTACGCTGCATTCCCTCAATAGCCAGAATGTCTTTCCTCAAATTTGGAGACCAGAACTGCACACAGTACTCCAGGTGTGGTCTCACCTGGCCTTGTACAGCTGCAGAAGAACCACTTTGCTTCTATACTCAATCCCTCTTGTTATGAAGGCCAGCATGCTATTAGCCTTCTTTACTACCTGCTGCACCTGCATGCCTACCTTCATTGACTGGTGTACAAGAACACCCAGATCTCTTTGTACTGCCCCTTTACCTAAATTGATTCCATTTAGGTAGTAATATGCCTTCCTGTTCTTGCCACTAATGAGTTCATTTTTATTAAAATAACTTCCGATAAATATAATGGGTTGAGATTTTTTAAATTTATCCACATTAAACTGCATCTGCCATGCATCTGACCACTCACCTAACTTGTCCAGGTCACCCTGTAATCTCCTTACATCCTCATCACATTTCACTCTGCCACCCAGTTTAGTATCATCAGCAAATTTGCTAATGTTATTACTAATACCATCTTCTATATCATTAATATATATTGTAAAAAGCTGGGTCCCATACTGATCCCTGCGGTACCCCACTGATCACTGCCTGCCATTCTGAAATGGAGCCGTTTATCACTACTCTTTGGTTGGCAGATAGGAAACAACTTTCAATCCAAGTTAGTACTTTGCCCCCAATACCATGCACCCTAATTTTGCTGACTAACCTCCTATCAAAAGCTTTCTGAAAGTACACTACATCTACTGGATCTCCCTCGTCCATCTTCAGAGTTACATCCTCAAAGAATTCCAGAAGATTAGTCAAGCATGATTTCCCCTTCATAAATCTATGCTGACTTTGACCTATCCTGTTACTACTATCCAGATGTGTCGTAATTTCATCCTTTATAATAGACTCCAGCATCTTTCCCACCACTGAGGTCAGACTAACTGGACTATAATTTCCTGCTTTCTCAAAAAGTGGTATAACATTAGCCACCCACCAATCCGCAGGAACTGATCCCGAATCTATCGAACTCTGGAAAATAATCACCAACGCATCCACGATTTCTCGAGCCACCTCCTTCAGTACCCTGGAATGTAGACCATCAGGCCCCGGGGACTTATCAACCTTCAGACCTAACAGTCTCTCCAACACCAATTCCTGGCAAATATAAATTCCCTTAAGTTCAGGTCCTTCAGCCACTGTTACCTCAGGGAGATTGCTTGTGTCTTCCCCAGTGAACACAGATCTGAAGTACCAATTCAACTCTTCTGCCATTTCTTTGTTCCCTGTAATATATTCCCCGTTTCTGTCTTCAAGGGCCCAATTTTAGTCCTAACCATTTTTTTGCCCTGCACATACCTAAAAAAGCTTTTACTATCCTCCTTAATATTCTTGGCCAGTTTACCTTCGTACCTCATTTTTTCTCTGCATATTTCCTTCTTAGTAATCCTCTGTTCTTTAAA